>NC_080101.1:29063179-29387483 GCF_950005125.1 Chionomys nivalis | reverse complement strand
CTCTCCACCCCACCCCTACTTCCCTTTCCCTGTGGAACATGCTGTGGATAGCCATGTATTTTGTATGACCCTATTAGAACAGATGAATCTGGTTTTTTTTTTAATACTGTTTGGTTACTATGATCCAAAAGTTTGCTATGAGGCCTTGGAGATAAATCATGGTTAAAACACATGCTCCATGGCGACACAAAGATCAGAGATTGAATCCCCAGAACCCATTCAAATGCCAGGTGGATGTCTTGGAACTGGATTAATGGGGAATTATACTTTTGAAACTTAGAAACGCTGAACTTTGGTGAGCAAGTCAGTACAATTTCTAACAATTTTCTCAAGTCCTTAATAAGCTAAGAGTCCTTCTGATCAATTGTGGCTAAAGTGGCAATTAGAAATCTCAGGCTTGAGTAGTTTGGGTGTGGTGGTATCTTTTTCAAATTCTCTTAAATCTATATTATTAATTATGCACACATTAGGTAACACAAACTTTCCTTCATCGTTTTTGTTCTAACAGTTAGTCAGTAGCTTCTCATTACAATGAGAAGCAAGCCCAAAAGTGTCTGATATCACTCCTGAGGCCCTAACCCACATCTCTTCTCTGCTCCTTTACCATTGCAATAGAGTAGAGTCTTTTTTTTTTTTTAATGTGTATTTACAGAGAAAGTTCATCTTTCTTCCTCAGGGTGAGAGTGCTCAAGGGTACTTGTCTTGCATGTGTTTTAGAGCAACCCAATGTACCTTGAAACCTTTGGCATATGGAGCAACTGAGTATGGCATTGGCAGAACCAAGGAGTCCCCTTGAATGACTGAACCCTCTGTCTGGTGCCCCCGGTGCTTTACTGAGCAGGCTCCCCTCCATCCTTCACTTCCTCCAGAAGGCTCTCCTAAAGCCCCATCTGCATCCTGAACTGCTCGCTGTGGTCTGGCAGGATCTGATTCATCCTCTCATGGTTCTTAACATACATTTACAGTCACTTGTTTATTCAAACCCCACACCATCTGCAAATTTCTCATAGCAAGATATGGTATCTAGTTCATTGTCAAGTCGTCAGCCAAAATAGGATCTCTTAGGAGGATAAATGAAAGAGAATTCTCATTCTCACTAGCAGTCAGGAGGCCTGCAATTCAGGGCCACACTCCACCAGTTACCTTCGGTCTTCACCAAATCATAAACTGAAAAGAAAGAAGAGAAACTGAAAAGAAAATGTGATCCTCTGCCTTCATGAAGCCAGATGACTGGGCCGAGAAACGCCCTCCAGGTCCTGCCAATGACGTACTCAATCGCACCATATGCCGAAGGTTGCAAGGCACATTGGGTTGCTCCAAACACATGCAAGACAAGTACTCTCACCCTGAAGAAGAAAGGTGAACTTTCTCTGTAAATACACACAAAAAAATAAAAATAAAAAATAAACCTCTACTCTGTTGCAATGGGAAGAAGGGAATTACCTCAAAAGACAAGTTCAGAAACATGAATGGTGGGGCCCCATGATGCCCAGCTCTGCCCTCTAAGACCCAAATGTTAATTTAAACATAAAAGTTAGATTTAATTTGAAAGGGTTATGTTCTTTGTTGATTTGAACTTATTTATTAATTTTTAGCATACCTCCCAGTTCTCACTCTGGGTATTAATTGGGCCTCTTCCCTCCATGAAGAAACACAGCTGTGTTGTTTGAAGCCTCCCTGGTGTTGGGCTCCCTTTCGCCTCTGTCACGGAGAGGAAGGAGCTGTGTTCTCTCTGCTCTGGCAGAGTCTTGGCCGTGTTTGAGCTGGCATGCAAATAGGGAGTGTGATCCATCATGTTTTATTTAATAGAGTCGCTGAGAGAAAGGGAAGAGGAAATTGTTGTGAATTAAATGTCCTTGTCTCTTCAGGCAACAAGATAAAAGTTCTGATTGATGGCTGAGATGGCTAGAAACGGAAGTATTAACACAAAACTATGATTCTGTTATATTTCTATTCTCCGGAGTGTTGCAAATGACAGTGAAAATTTTATTCCAGAAACAGATTAAAGGAGGCTCTCTCCCTTACTAGAACAGAACATTGGTGAAATCAGGAAGAGGAGGGTGGCCAGTGAGGGAACAGAGCTCAGGGATCTGTACTCTGTCCTAGCCTCGCTGTGTAACCTTCAGGGCCTTGAACAAGTCATTACCATCCCAGACTTAAATTTCTCAAAATCTCAGTTTTCCAAGAAACAGGATCTAGTCTCTTCCTGAATTTACACTATAAGATTTCTCCTGAATTAATCTGAGCAGTAGTTGTGAATGCACTGTTTTCTGGGGATCTCTCCCTTCTCTGTTGGCTGAATAAAACCACCAGCAGAAGTTCATCCCCTGCTGCCACTCTTCTACCGAGAGCTTTACAGTTTAAAAAGCTCTAGTGTTTGACTCCAACAGTGGACTTCACTGGCCACTTGCCACCATTAGCTTGGCCATAACTGTGTACACACTGAACTATGTAGAATGAGTGACAAGGGCTTGGTGTTTCCCTCTATTTCCTCCCCACTATCAGATTGGGAATCCTTAGTTGGATGTGAATTGTGGGAATAGCTCTGCCCTGAGATGGGTTAAAGCCTCCCTCCTTCTTGTGTTTCTGAGCCTGTAGCCCTCCCTGAGTCAGGGAGTCTTGTGGGCAGAGACACGGGGTTATGACTGTGTACAGGGCTGTAAGCAGGGAGAGCATTCAACACTTGACTTCAGTTCCCCAAGGCGTGTTTACTACAAGTCCTTCTCTTATTCACACATGGGCACTGCCAAAAAACTAGTGGCAGTTTTGAGTTTCTCAAGGGGGGTTTATTCTGCAAGCCACAGAAGACAGTTCCCTCAGAAATGGCTCCTGTCATTTGAGTCTGTAGTTCCTATTCCTATCTATCTACCTATCTATTTATCTATCTACCTATCCGTGTGTGTCTGTCTGTGCAGCTGTGTGTGTATGTGTCAGAGAGAAAGAGAGAGAGAGAAATAAACACAAAGAAACCGCTTCTTTGAACACTACCAGTCTCTACACAATCATAACAATGTCTGATATTGCTCTCTGTGTCAGAATTTGGCTCATATTTTGAAATTAAATCCAGTCATTGTTTTTACAAACAAAAAAACGGTCCACTTTCAAAGCTCACTTCAAGGGAGGTGAGCTCTCGCAAAGTGTTCTTGAAATATTCTTGTGTTTTATCTGGGCTTCATTTTGTTCAGAGTCTGCTGGACAGAAGACTAGCACAATTTGCATTCTGAAAATGTTAAAAGATAATTCTGCTAGAACCACAATGGATGTTGGCTTGGCTATTACTTTGCTCAAATCAATTATTTAACACTTTAATGCTGCAATGTCCATATCACAATACCTGGCCCCTAAATGTGCTGAGTTTCTCCACAGCCTTAGTGGTTTTGTTTTATTTAAAATTTGTTTCTGGATACATAAAGTCAAGTATAGAATGCTGATAGTCTAATGTTATGGGTAAAATGGGCAAAATCAAATTCTGCGCATTGGTAAAACTCTCAGATAATAAAGAACGATCTCTCACAGGCCACTAAGGCATAGCCACACACACACACACACACACACATACAGTGTAAGCAATTCCCTGGCAGAGTAAATTAACAAATGTAACTCAAATGAACTTAACTTGTTAGAGTATAGAGTTAATGAGCCTGAAACATGTGAGATTAGTTTAGGAGACTGAGCTTGGGCAGGCTCCAAAGCAACACACTGCATCCCAAACAGAGGGAAGTTCAGACCGTCACAAGGATTGAGAGGGAACAAGGAGGCAAGTGGGTGGGTGTCCAACCACCTTCCTCAGTGACTGATAGCCAGAACGGGCAGGGACAGTTTTAACTGCCTTCATAGCTGGATATATGGAAATGGGTAAAGCATTTTCAAATGTATTGAGTGAGTTTGGAAGACCCATTTAGACTTGCATTTGTATGTTTATATTTGTACCTACAAGAGTCTCTGTATGAGACTCCTTGGGGATCGCTTTTGCAAACTCAGTTTTTCATAATATAGTCTGAAAGCACATTAAGTTAACCTTCATCCTGCCTTTCAATATTTTAAAGAGAAAAACATAAAATATGATTATAAGGAAAAGGCTATTCTACTTAAATCTATGAAAACAGACCCTTAGGCCTGTTCTCAAGTGAGATTACCTGTTAAAAGGTACTAGCTTCCATGGCTCCTCAAACCAACAAAGATTTTTATTTGGATTTCGTGAGTTACATAACATAACATTTATCTGCCATTATTTCTTGCTCTAGAAAAAGATAATAAAAAAAAATACCTACCTCACAGAGTAAATTTGCTATGTGCCTGATTACTTACTGTGTTTATTTTTATTATTTCAAATACTTAATTGATTTCAAAACAGAATCAAGTTAGATCTGTACTATGTAATATATAAAAATACTTTGAAGTTTTTAAAGTAATCAAGGCAAAACGTTCTTAGGCAGAAAATAGAGAAAAGTATTTTTTTAGTCTTGAAGCAAATGAGTTTGTGTGAGAAAGACAACAAAGCAGAAATAATAATAGATGCATATTCACAAATATGAAAGTGTGTTATATAGAAAACCAAACTTTCCAATAAACTGGAGAAACTGTAAAAGTACATTTAAAAACATAGGAGACATTTGACAGTGTGGTAATGTGCTCAGCAGAGAAGCTGATAAAGACTCCCAAAGGAGGAGTTCTGGGTGGGAGGGTATGCGTGGGCTACCCACAAAGCAGATGATTTCTCTGGAATTGCTTGAGTCACTAACCAAAACGGATTAAACCAGCAGTGAGGGTGGCATCTGAGGGGCCTGCCAGTGGGGGGGCATGTGTGGGTCTGGGAAAGGAAGAGATAAAAGAGAAACACGGGGCGCTGGGGACTTCTGGCATAACTAACTGAAGGAATGCTCCAAGGTCTTTTAGGTGTCGGTGCCAATGGACCTGAGTCTGAGTCTTGTCTCTAAGTCACCTCACGAAGTTCCTGGCTGTTCTCTGTTTCTTCATCTTTGATTTAAAACAGTGTTGTTAAGATTGAAAGAACGAGACATTGGTTGCTTTCTCTCCTAAGGTTGTGCCACCACTATTGCCCTAGCATGTTTTACAGGCAGGACACCATTGTGGATCACAGTTTTAACACTGGAACATATGTGTGACGGGTTCTGCAGGCACCAGCTTGATGTCTCCATGTGCAATCAGTTGTGTAGGTGTTGTCTTCAGCAATGGGGCCTTGCCATCAGTTTGTGGAGAGCCACTTGTAGTCTTGGCAACCGCTTGAGTTATTTGGGGATTCCTCTGGGACCTCTTTGACCAACAATTCTATTAGATGTACCCAATCCTTGTACTGGAAGCTTCATTCAGTGACAAGAAATGATCAATATAAGCAAAGCTCGAATGAACTCAGAGTCTGAAGTAGCATGCTCAGGTCTGCACCAGGTCCTCTGCATATGTGTTATGGCTTCCAGGTCAGTGTTTTTATGGAATTTCTGAGTGTGGTGTGAATGAGTGGATCTCTGGCTCTTGTGCCTTCTCCTTAGACTCTTTTCCTTCTGTTTGCTTGTCATGTCCAACTCCAACACCTTTGGGTTTATCTTATTATATTTTTATTTTGCAATGTTTTGTTGTTATATCTTAGAAGCCTGTTCTTTTCTAATGCGAGACAAAAAGGGAGTGAATCCAGATGGGAAAGGAGATGGGAAGGAACTAGGAGGAGTAGAGGGAGCAGAAACTGTCGTCAGGATGTATTATCTGAGAAAAGAACCTATTTTCAATAAAAAGGAGGAAGAAGATTGAATCAAACAAAATTTTCGATCTAGTCAAGTCTGTCCCACCAGGATCTGGACTCGTGGGTTAGTGAAGCCATGTGGAGCATCATAGTGCTGTCCTTCCGGCTGTGCAATCAGCAATCAGACCAGGAGAGCCACCAGACCCCTCCCCGTGACCTGTGAAGAGACCTGAGGCAGTGTCAGAAACAGGGGTTTCCTTCAGAAGTTGAGAGCAAAATGGACAGACGTGGGTTTTCAGATCTCAGCCCGAGCTGTCTGCTTCAGACACCTCCTGGTGTCGCCTCCTAGTGACCAGGGAGCAAAGCAAGGTTGGTCAGGTGCCAGTCTTCCAGGTAAAAGGCAGGATAGAGTCTCTAGGGATTCTGGGATGGATTCGATGCACATTTGGGTGGGTTATTTTATGTCTTTTCCTTTTACGATGAGATCTTGGTAGCTGATGCTGAGCTTTGGTTCACCATGATGTAGTTTATGGGCATGAATCTGCCGTAGCAATACTGCACTCTGTCAGAGCTGAAAAGAGGGTTGTGGCTGTAAGAACACTAATATATGATAAATTCATTCGTGAAACTATAAATAAGATGGATCTTAGGAGTGAAAACCACAAAATAGAGAGAGAAAGAGGGATGAGGAAGAGACAGTGAGTGAGGAAATCAGATGAAGAGAGAAAGCAGTGGCTTCAGCTAAGTGGATTTTGTTTTCGTATCAAAGACTGCCACCTGGTGGAATCGTAAGGCATCCTGTCCCTCCCGCTGCTGCAACTTTGGAAGGCAGCCAGAGCGATCAGATGCAGCTGACCTGTGAGCTTCCGGGCTGAATAAAAGGCAGGTGAATAAATGTCGGTGCATCCGTAGATTCTGAATCTTGACAACACAAAGCCTTACTTAATTTGAGCCCTGTGCATCAGAGGCTTTAAACGGCCATTAGTCGGGCATGCTGCGGCTCTCTTCTCAGTCACAGAACGCTGGGGCTGTTTACGGGGCATAAACCGCGATATTTCTTGTGAACCAACAAAAGGAAAGAAAATTTCTTGTGATAAAAAAATAAATATTCCCAAGACAGACTCCAAAAGCTGCAGAGAAACCCTGTCTCGAAAATAAT
Organism: Chionomys nivalis; assembly: GCF_950005125.1. Taxonomy (NCBI): domain Eukaryota; kingdom Metazoa; phylum Chordata; class Mammalia; order Rodentia; family Cricetidae; genus Chionomys; species Chionomys nivalis. The sequence goes on along the minus strand of NC_080101.1, from coordinate 29,380,629 downwards.
AATAATAATAACAATAACAATAATAATAATAATAAATATATATATATACATCATTGCTTTGTTCTACATAAGCCTTCATGAACTTCTTTCAACCTATTTAAATAGTTATCTTTTGGGGAAAAGATACATGTAGTTGAATTTTTTGAATAAATGAAGTGACCACTGACATTTTTTAAATGGCCAGTGTGGTTTACCTTGGGTGGGATTTTAAAGAGATCATTTCTATCTAGCAAGAAGTAGTATTGACTACTTCTTTTGAAGTGTGTAGTATTGACAGGGAAATAAATGGCATGTTAATTTTTTTCTTGTTCTACCAAAGGTAACAGTAAGATTGTGTGTATGAAGAATTTATCCTTAACATCCTGCCTCCATACTATGTTGCTGACTTAAACAAGGATTACTGTATCATATGCCAGAAAAATCTATTTAAATGTCAAGAACAACTTAGCATTTCTAAGTCCTTGTATTGCCTTTTTTAGATAGTAAAAGCAAATGAAAGTTTTCTCTTTTTTTTAAACTCCTGCCTGGGGAGGGAAAGTCGTTAGAAGCATTCATATTCTTTTTAATCATATTCTCTAACACTAGTATCCAAATCAACTACCATTTACGAATGGGGTCTTTTTTTTTTTTTTTTTTTTTTTTTTTTTTGATTTTCGAGACAGGGTTTCTCCGTAGCCTTTTGGTTCCTGTCCTGGAACTAGCTCTTGTAGACCAGGCTGGCCTTGAACTCACAGAGATCCACCTGCCTCTGCCTCCCGAGTGCTGGGATTAAAGGCGTGTGCTACCACCGCCTGGCTGTCTTCATTTGTAAAGAACACCATTGTGTATTTCTGCCCTGTGAATGGAACATTCTGGAGTCATTCGTTTTAGCACAAAGATTTAATGGCCACCTAGTTCTGTGAATATAAAAGCAGATAAGCAGTTCCAAGAAGACGCTTGCTCTGCTGAGCTAGTATAATGTCAAAATTAATTGGATAAAATTAGAATATATGACCTGCTAAAAATTGTTTAAAGTTAACAATAAGGTTGTCATTTAGATAGCCAACCTAAAAAGCTTTCAAAAAACAAGAAATAGCTCCAGTGAACATGTGATTTTTATAATTCCTTTAGATATGTCATTTTAATTCCTTTGAAAACAGAGCAGATTTGCTGAGCAGCCACACAACCCAATGAAATAGCCTGGGAACTGGGAAAGGCAAGAGTAAGATTTCATGATGTCCAAAGGGGCCGTTTTGGAAAACAAAAAGTAACCACGACTGTGAAGTTCAGTAAAATGGCCTTTGAAAACATCAGTGTCCTTAGCTGTGACCATGAAAGGGCCATTGGATCTTAGGGATAGCAGTCCTAGTGGAGTATTGGGGCAAAAGTCAAGACAAGAACTTAGAAGAGTAACAATGGAGACAGCAAGGCTGATCCTTCCAAGACATGGGTATAAGAAAAAGCAGTTGGACCCGCAGTCCACCTGAGGAGGCTGTTTTAGGACAAGATAACCAACAATATGCTCATTTCCCAGAAGAAGGCCTCAGTGAGAGGGTAAATACAAAGGTGCTAGGGAAGGGCTACAAAGGAAGCCATGTTGTACGTCAGAGGAATTCTGGGTGGCAAGGGAGAGACAACAGAAGAGGGGTGGTTTTCTGACAATGGGGAGATGGGTTCAAGAGGATAGATTACTGAGGAATAAGGTGTTTGTTAGGAAAATTCTTAACTTCATGGACATACATAGACGACAGCATCACAAGGGTCCCAGAGAGAGTCAAGGTCCCAAGCCAAGGGACAGCATAGCAGGGAAATCAGAGTCTACATGGCAGAGGAAGCTTATACTCACAGTTCTTGGAGGTAGGAAGAGGTTGCACAGCAAGAATCTGCAACCAGGCTCTCTGACTCCCAAGAAGGAGGCATGGAGGGGGATTGCTAGGACTCACAGACAACATCCCAGTCGGATGCCTGTGGGTACCTGTGAAAGAGGAAGAAGAGGCTGCTGCAGAGACTGCGGCCTGAGCAGAGATGAGAGTCTAACATTACATTCTTACGTGCAACTTTTGTTTATATTTTTAAAAAATAGAGAAATGAATTTACAGGAAAAGGAGGATGCAGAGGAAGGGCCTTATGAGATAATGGATTATTGAAAGTATAATCTCTGAATGCATCTTCTGCTTGGGCTAGACAATCTACCAACTGCAAAGAGGAAGACTTGTGGCCTTTCCAACTACACTCCTTCCTTTGCTGAGTAAAGGTGTGTGGAAAATTGCATACAGTGCTCATAGAAAAATAAGAGTCTAGTCGTTCCTCATAAACTCGGCTTTCGTTACAGGATGTCAAGCTCAAGAGACTTTCAAGATAGCCATAAATAGAGAGTCCCTTATCAAACCACACAGACCTCCTCTCAGCTCAAAGGTGATGGGCTTGCACCACCCCTGCGCTGCATACCCACGGAGGGTTGTGCTCAACAGGCCTCACACATGGCAGAGATGACTCTGGGCACACAGAGATACAGACATGAACTGCTTTGAGCTCCCCAGACGACTGACAAAAGTGGTCTATACTCTCAACTTCTTTCTTATCACCCTAAGCTGTCCTTCTTCACGGGTAATAAACTCCCTGTTGGAAATGACAATAATTCTCCTGGAAAAGCAAAAAGAGTTCATTCTGTCAGGAGCAGAATGGGGAGCAAATGCCTCTCACAAGGGCCAATGCTATCTTAACAATTGCTCCACTAAATCGTTTACAATAGTATAAGAAAAGCCCTTCTCCACAATGATATGACCCAAAACATCTGAGAATTTATGTCAGGCTAAAATGAGAAAAATACACCCAACCCTAAGATTAATCTTGGGGAGCAAAATAAACAAGTAGATTCCTAAGTTCTTATGCTACTTACAGAAACATTTAGATGCAGAGTGCTCGGGGCCTCGGAGACCACTGTCTCCAAGATTGTTGCTTAACAAACAAGGAACTGAGACAAGATTGCTTTATTGTTTTTAGTTTAAAACCTTTCTAAACCTCTAAACGGTCACCAGAGTGTGCCCATGTTTATTTCTGTCTCAGTGCTCTGATAATAGCTTTGCAAGACTTCCCAACTACAAAGCATTAAGGTTTTAAGAGAGAGACAATGGGATGCTCTAGATCAGAGGGGCTAAACCAAACAGAGATAAAAACAAATTTTTATCCCACCGTAAGACAAACCAGCTACTGTTTCTCCGTTAAATTTTCCTGAAATTCATGCTAGAAAGAAATTAGTCCTAGAATTTGGGGATCCTTTCATGTTTACCAGATAATAGAGAGGAAATGGGGAGTGCCTTTTGTGTTTCTTAGTCTTATTAATTAAGAATTTAATTTAACTCAAACAGAAGCTTGAGGACAATTTTATTAGAGTTTTAAAGGAAATCTTCCAAGGCAGACACTCTGTAAATCTCACAGCTGCCTGGGGAGAAGACTGGAGTGGGAGACAGAAAAGAGTCATTCAAAGGGGCATGGCCATCAGTCACAAAGTAGACAGGCAGCCACGTGGCTGGAAGGGAGGCTTTGGAAAAACAGTAGGAATGCCCAAATGTTAGAGAAAGCCAGAAGTATTAGGGAAAGCCTGAAGTGTTCAGGGAAAGCATGCTTCGAGAGGAGAAAGAAGAAAGGGGTAGGCTACACTATTTGAATAACACAGAAAAATGAGCAAACTCATAAAATTTCATGACTGCTCTGGGGTCAGGGACCTGGGGAAAGAATTGTACAGTATCTCATTAGAGGAAATATCATCCCATACAGGAATGGGGGGAAGAGGGTAAAGTAGAGGATAGTGTATGGGGATGTGTAATAACACTAAGGACCTTTCAAGAAAGATCTATAGAAACCTGCTACTATAGAAGCTTCCTAACACAAACACACAGAGTTAAAATGTAGTCACTCTATAACAGAGCAATAATGTCCCTACTAAACACCAGAGACTAACTAATAAAAAGCCCAGTGCCAGGAATGCATTAGTTCTTTTGGAGTTGGTGCCAGTGGTCCCAGACACATACACCCCCATGCCTGCAAACATTGCACGCTTGCTCTTAGTTACTCTCCAGAGCTTGACAATAAGATAGATATTGTTGCGGAAGACAGCACATATTTGAACACTAGAATATAGAGAAATCAAGCTGGTACGGATCCAGCATCATCCCTAGTAGCTAGCTTTCACAGTGTTAGAAGGTGTTATGCAAGTTGCCTTAGTTAGGGTTACCATTGCTGTGAAGAGACGCCATGACCATGGCAAATCTTATAAGGAAAACATTTAATTGGGTGGTTTACAGTTCAGAGATTTAGACTCAGATGTTTAAAAAGTTGGTCTCCATTTGGTAGCACTGTTTGGCTAAACTTATGAAGTATGGCCTTGTGAGAAGAAGTATGTTGCTGGGAATGGGTTTTGAGGTTTAAAAACCATGTGCTTTATTTATGGCTAGAAACCAAATATGAGTGAGTACATCCCATGTATAATTCGTGATTCTAGAGAAGCTAAATAAGAAGGTGAACCCAAAGAAAAACATATAAGCATCCCCCTGAATATTAACCTTCATCAGGCGATGAAAGAAGACAGAGACAGAGACCAACATTGGAGCACTGGACTGAAGTCTCACGATCCAAAGGAGGAGCAGAAGGAGAGTGAGCACGAGCAAGGAATTCAGGACTGCGAGGGGTGCACCCACACACTGAGGCAACGGGGATGTTCTATCGGGAACTCACCAAGGCCAGCTGGCCGGGGTCTGAAAAAGCATGGGACCAAACCGGTCTCGCTGAACATAATGGACAATGAGGACTACTGAGAACTGAAGAACAATGGCAATGGGTTCTTGATCCTATTGCACGTAATGGCTTTGTGGGAGCCCAGGTAGTTTGGATGCTCACCTTAATAGACCTGGATGGAGGTGGGTGGTCCTTGGACCTCCCACAGGGCAGAGAAACCTGCTTGCTCTTTGGGCTGAGGAGGAAGGAAGACTTGATTGGGGGAGGGGGAGGGAATGGGAGGTGGTGGCAGGGAAGAGGCAGAAATCTTTAATAATTAAATAAATTAATTAATAATAATAAAAAATCAAAAATAAATAAATAAATAAAAACCATGTGCCATTTCCAGTTTACTTTCTCTGCTTCCTGCGTGTGGTTAAGATGTGTGCTATCAGCTCGCTGCTCCAGCTAACATGACTGCTGGCTGCCACACATCCCTGCCATGATGGTGATGGATCCTCTGGTACCCTAAGCACAAATAAATCCTTCCTTCTATAAGTTACTTTGACCTTGGCATTTTGTCACAGCAAAAGAAAGGGAACTAATAGACCATACCAAGAATTTTTAAGTCCACAATAGCATATGATTAGCTATATGCACTGTGTTGTACAACTCTCTAAGATTTATTCTTCTTGGACTTAACCAGAGATTGCTCTTATAATACCAGGCCCTGGTTTAGAAACCAGAGGGTAAGGATTTCAAGATTATCTTCATCTACATAACAAGTTCAAAGCAAGCCTGGGCACATAGGGCTCTAAATGCAACTTTATTGCCATCAAACATGCATTGCATTAAAATATTTATATTTCTAATCAGGTCTTACTCATGTTTTCTGAGGCTTAGCTTATTTGAGGCTTTCTTCCTTGGACAGGCTTCTTCCATTTTTACCCTCCCAAATCTGCAGTAGGAAGTTCCAATATGAACTCCCAATAATCCCCAGTTCCCAATGCCCATGTCCTTCTCTCCCTCCCTGCCCCCCCTCATACACACACACACACACACACACACACACACGTTTAGTATTACTCATACTCATACATACATGTGTTTAGAGCTCACCACTTGAGACTGGAAAACCTATCTGGAAGTTTATCCTTTTTAAAGATAATTCCAATTGCTGGAAAGTGAATGAGTCTTAGAAAAAGCACAACTGTAGGTAGAGAATACAAGCAGAAGACCCTTTGTGCCACCGAGACAGCATGGTGGAGTGAGGGGGTGGTCATGGGGGTGGAGAAAGACACATCCCTAGAACTAGCCAGCAGCTGAACCAATAGAGCACACTGAGGAGTTCAGTGTAAGAAGTCACCTGACAGTGCTGGCGAGGTTGTTGCCTCTTTACAATTCCTTATACAGAGGAAGAGGCTGACTCGTAAGCCTGGGCCCTGGGATGCCATTGTCCATGTAGAGAGGCAGTGCTGCTTCTTAACCAGAATTGCTCTAAATATCTCGGGCTTTTCTCACCTTTTACACCTAGCTTTGGTCTCTTGGTTTTTAACCAAAACTAATGTGTACCCCATGAGTTGTGCCCCACCTAACTAGATGAGGAAAGAAGAGAAGACTGCTGTGGGGCTTTATTAGTAGTGAGCATGTTGCATGATGTGGACATGGTGTCAGTGCCCGTGTGGACTCCTTTTCCTTCTACCTTTACGTGACTTTTGATGTTTGAACTCAAGTTTCTGGCTTATGTAGCAGTCACCTTTACCCACTGAGCCATCACCAGGCTGATGTGGATATTTTAAAGAGAGATTGGCACATTCTTGATAGTCTCCCCTTGGAGCTCTAAGTCCCCTCCGTGAATATGAGTTTAATCTACATACTCTGGCAAATAGAATACTGAATGTGATAAAATAAGATTTCTTAAAATATAAGATGTTTCTCTCTCTCTCTCTCTCTCTCTCTCTCTCTCTCTCTCTCTCTCTCTCTCTCTCCTTGTACATGTGTGTGTGTTCCTAACCCAATGTGTGTGTGTATACAACCCTAACCCTAGTCCTAACCCATTGTGTGTGTATATATATATATATATATACATACATACATACATACATACATACATAGAGAGAAAGAGAGAGAGAGAAAAAAAGAAAGAAAGAAAGAAAGAAAGAAAGAAAGAAAGAAAGAAAGAAAGAAAGGAAGGAAGGAAGGAAGAAAGAAAGAAAGAAAGAAAGAAAGAAAGAAAGAAAGAAAGAAAGAAGAGAGAGACGTAATGGAAAACCAGCTGCCAAGCCATGAAGACACATTGGCCACCTACATTCAGGTCCATGTGGCACAGAATTAAGGCCTGATCGCCTCCAGATGTCAGTATAAACGCAAATAATGAGAGATCCTGACGTCTGGGCTGTGGAAGCTGTGAGACAATTCTTATCTACTATTTCAAGCTTCTGCATCTGGGGTGATTGCTGCATAGCAATGATGACCGATACAACTAGAGAAATAAAAGTAGTGGTGCCTATAGTTACACGGCAGAGCCACCCTTCCCATTTCTATCACTGCCCTGCTACTGTGGCTCTTGTTCTTCCTTGGAAGGCTGAAGGAGGAGGGTGGCTGTGACCTGAAGGCAACTCTTAGCTACATAGTACCAGACCAGCCTTAGGAATGAAAGGAGACCGCCCCCAACTCAGAGAATGGGAAGAGAAGGAGAAGGGAAAGGAAGGAAGAAGAGGAGACGTAGAGATAAAGGAGGAGGACTGCTCTTTTGCTCCAGACAGTCACTGATCATTTTTGTCCTAGCGGGATCCTAGTGTCTACTGAGTTCACATCTCTTGGCTGGAGGCCAGAAGTGCTCTCTCTATCTCCAGCTACAACACACTTGTGAGATGGTTCTGGATAGACCACACCATTTGCCTGTGTTTGATTTCAGTGGTTTTATTCATCTCTACCACCACTTACCCATTGTAGGAGAGTACGCAAAGGAAGAGCTCTCATGACCCCTAGGGAGTCTGATACAAAAAGATTACTGGGCCTCAACACTACAGAGGCTCCTGTGTCATTCTGAAGCAACACTGTGCTTGAAAACTCTGGGTTTGTATTGGACCAAACTTGCCCTAGTAATATCCATAACCTGAACCAGAAAGAAGCTAGTGTTCCTGTGACCTCTTCAACTTAACTCTCAATTTCAAAATCAACTCTTCCTCTGTGAACTTTCTTGAAAATAATAGCTGGATGTCTAAAAAAAAAAAAATTGCTGAATGTCTGCTAAGAAATAACAATCAAAGTATATTAAATCTTATAGCGATATTTCATTTGTGTTTTAATAAATAAAGCTTTCTTGAAGATGAGAGAGTAAAACAGCCACACTGGTCAGCCTTACAGACCAGGCAGTGGGGACACACACCTTTAATCCCAGTAGCCACACTGATTTGCCATAAAAACCAGACAGTAGTGGTGCACGCCTTTAGTCCCAGCACTGGAGAGGAATATAAAGATGGGAGGAGACAACACTCACTTACTGTCTCATTCTGAGATTCCTGGAGGCAAGATTGCCATTTTGGACTGAGATAGAGGTAAGAGCCAGTAGCTGGCTGTTTTGCTTTTCTGACCTTCAGGTTGAACCCCAATATCTGTCTCTGGGTTTTTATTAATCGTGCTACAGAATCTGCAGAGAAGACCTTCGTACTTTTAAGAAAGTGGAATTCAACCAGATAGAAGGTCAGTGCAATGAACGCATATTTATTTTCCGTGGTGCTCACAACAGCCGCGGTCAATTTACCCGTGTCTTCTCTAACTGTGGAGAATGTGTGAGTAGCATCTCAATAAACTGATAAGTGACAGCTTTAGGTTAATCAGAAATTGAGGCTGAAAAACTAACAGCTAACAAGAAATATAGGAAAGCAAAATCAGAGCCATTTATTCTGCTATAAGTTCAACTCTAAGAACAGAGCAGTCAGCAGAATTGCCAAGCAGAGTTAGCGGTGTTACCTGAGAAGGTTTCTAGCAGGAAAGGAGGGAACTACGGCTTCCTAATTAACACTTCAGCGAATACTAAAATGGCCTTAAAGTAGAGCTTAAAAGGTATTTTAATGAGTTTTCGGCAGGGACTGCTGATGAGCCCTTTTTCATAAGTGAAGGGAAATGTCTCAGAATTAACTGAGGCTTATGATCATCATATTGGAATCATATTTCAGGAAAATAAAACCTTTTGCTGAAAGTTAAACAAAAGGCCCAGCAGGAATACTAATCAAACTTGTAGCTTGTTCTAATAATTCTAAGAGGCAGATTTCTGGAGCCTAACTAGTACAGCATTGTCTCTTTTTAACTGTCCTTCTGAGAAATTGTTGGTGTGGATCAAAATGTTCTCCTCACACATGACTGAGATACACGGGATTGCATACACACGTATACACATGCACACGTGCACACACGCACACGTTTTTCCTTCCAAGTGCCAACTGGTCACCAGGCTGCCCCACCTCTGCTCTGCTTTACTTCAGTCTCCCCATCTGCCTCCCATATCCAAGGAAATGTTCAAGCCCTCCCTCTGGCTCCCCTCTCTTTCAGTGCTGCCAATCCTTCTTACCATGATCTGTCATTTCAGAAAGAAAGGTTAAAAAGAAAATCTTGAAGGTTCAGAACCGATAAGTTTTCTTTTTTTATTGAATAAAGGACTGGCTCCTTGTCTGTTTCTCTGAAACTCTAATAACTTTGGATCCTCCAAGAGACCACAGTGGTTGGTCTGGAAAATCTATATTGATGTTCACGGTTGCCTGGGGGAAAGAAAGACCCTGTATGTCTCAATTTGCTTAGGACAGTACTGGCTTTTGATCATCTTTTAGAAGTGCTTTGTCTTCTGGGAGAATAAAGATAAGAAAGTTAGAAGTAGCGTCTGGTTTAGTTTCTAAAAATAAGTTATGTGAGTTGCTTCATATTCTAAAATAAATAAGTGTTTCATCATCAAACAAGGTGGAAGTGGGCAAGATTAACAAATGACCTCTCATTGGAAATTATTCTTAAAGTCTTTTGAAGAATTCGGGGTGCTTGCCTAGACCCTAGACAGAGGCTGAGGGGCAGGGTGCAAAAACAGTAAAAATGGAACCACTGTGTCAGCCGTAGAGTAAGCAAAGCCTGGGGTGATCGGGGATAATAGCTGTCGGGAGAGACTGCCAAAGCTTTGACCCTTGCACAAAACACTCCCGCCAGAGTAACTGCCTTGCAACTTTACAACCTCAGCCTGGTGCCAAGGATCATCCTTTCAAAATACAAAATTATTCCATTGCCTTTAGAAACTTCACCTTGCCTCAATTCCCTCAAACTGGGAGATGACTCAATGAGCAAAGAGGCTTGCTGCCAAGCCTGATGACCTAAGTTCAATCCCCAGAAGTCACATGTTGGAAAGAGAGACCCTGAAAAGTTATCCTCTGACCACCATGTGCTGTAGTACACACACACATACACACATGCACACACATGAATGAATGAATGAATGAATGAATGAATGAATTGGTGCACACAGGTACGCATGCTCATGACTTACTGCAATATTCTCATTATCACTCTCTGATTTTCCTGAATAAATACTACTATTCTTTAAAGAAAAATTTTCTCTCTCCCTCTTCCTCTCTCTCTCTATATATGTGTGTGCTTGTATGGATATATACATATATTTTTATTAAGTTGGCTAAGTAATATCTATTTGCTTGCTAATCAAAAATTTTGTCCTTAGACCAGTAAAATACAGACCACTTAGAACTTATCACAGACACAGAATCACAAACCCTTTCCTAGGTGTTTTGAGTCAGTATCTACCTTTTACAAGATCCTCAGCTGTTGAGTGTACTTCTTAAAGCTAAAGAAGTCTTGGTCTGGAGATCAGACTTTGAGGGATCTTTCACAAGGGGACAAACAGAAAAGTGAAACTACTGAGCCATCACTTTTCCAACTTTCTATCATCCAGTTCCTCTGCATCCTCTCTTCCCAGGGTTACACAGAGGAAGGCACCTGGGGTGATTTCAGCAACCAAACCAAGTTCCAAGGTCCTCAGAAGGAAATAATGTGCAGACTCAGCAGGCTCAAGTATGCTGAGTTGTTTTAGGATTGATTTTTATTTTCATTATGTGTATGCACAGCAGAGGAGGGCTATGTACACATGAATTAAGATGCTATAAGCAGTCAGAATGAAGCACCAGACTCTAGGGTATCAGATCCCTGGAGCTAGAGTTACAAGTGGTTGGTTATAACTGCACATGCAGAGGACATGGAACTGAACTCTGGTCCTCTGCAAGAGTACTACACATTCTTAACTGCTGGGCCATCTGAGAACCCCTGTCATGAGTTCTTAATATAGTACAATGTGAATTAATCATAGGCCTCTCAATAGCTAATATTACAGAGGAGGCTCAGCCTTTCTGAGAATCCTGTATTGGGATTTTTGAGTTGCAGTAGTAGAAAATCCAAGTCAAACTAGATTGAACAAAGGGGTGGGGAGATTTATTGGCTTTGTAACTGAAAAGTCAAGGTATGGACAGACTCTCAACACAGCATCAGTCTGTGTTATTCAAACAATGCTACAGACTGTGTCTTAGTTACGGTTGCTGTTGCTGCGATGAAACATCGGAGCCAAAGCAACTTTGGGAGGGAAGGGTTTATTCAGCTTATTCTTCCACATCATTTGACCATTAAAGGAAGTCAGGACAGGAACTCAAGCAGAATAGGTACCTGGAGTCAGCAACTGACACAGAGACCATAGAGGGGTGCTGCTTAAAGGCTTGCTCCTACTGGCTTGGTCATTCTGCTTTCTTATAAAACCCAGTGTATTAAGGAGGTCACTTGTTCATTTCGCGGATGCCCAGACTTACAAAATAGTCATACAGAAAATTTATTATTTAAATCACTGCTTGGCCCATTAGCTCTAGATTCTTATTGTCTAACTCTTACATCTTAATTTAACCCATCTCCATTAATCTGTACATCACCACAAGGTCGTTGCCTACCAGTAAATTTCAGCATGTCTGTCTCCAGCAGCAGCTCCATGGCTTCTCCTTGACTCTACCTTCTTCCTCCCACCATTCAGTTTAGTTTTTCTGGCCTAGCTCTGCTCTACCCTATCACAGGCCCAAAACAGCTTCTTTATTAACTGATGGTATTCGCAGCATACAGAGGGGAATCCCACATCATCTCCCCTTTTTTGTTTAAATAAGAGGGGAGGTTTTAACTTTAACATAGTAAAATTACACATAACAAAACAGGTATCAAGCAAGAATTATAGTTATAATATTTTATATCTAGTTTATCTTTTATCATAACTAAGGAAAGCTAAAACTATCAATTCTTCAACTCCATCAAAGACCACAAAAGGATATAATATTACCTAAGTAAACAGGAAGTACATTGTAAGCAAATTCCAAAACTCTAGAATTGACAGTGACATCTCACTGCCTGGACAATCACCCAAAGTTCTTTTGTACCATTGGGGCATCCATCTTCAGCCTACAGGCCCAGCAGACTTTTCCCTAAAGCAGTAAATTTCAAAGACAGTTCCACCTATTTGGCAGTTTGTCAGTCACTTTCTTCTGTGTCCTGCAGAATGTCTAGCAGACTCTTTCTATTAACCTATATTTCTTAATTATACATTACATTTTAAAATTCATAAACACAATACCTTAATCAAGAGCAAAAATATACTTATAACAAAATTGACCTAGAATTTGTATCAATAGAGCAAGATCCATACCAATGAAAATTTCTATAGCATATCCCTATTAAATATAAACAAACATTTATAAATAATATTTGGGAATATGGGGTAGTTCTCTCCAAACTGCTTCCTGCTTTTTGTTGGGAAAAGTCTTTTGGGGGGATGTTCATGGTGACATTTCAGGGGATCTTGGTCCATTAAACCACATTAGTCTGGAAGGAATCCATAGGTTCTCATCTTTTGTGGAAACAAAAGAACCTCTTTTCCAAAGCAACATATCCTTAGATCCATATTTTGAAATCAAGATACCTTTAGAATACATATTCTGGTTTAGTTAACAGTCTGTACAATGAAATGTCTCTCTGTACTTAACTCATTCATAGTCAAAAAGTTCAAAGAAAACACAACAGTATACATAATCCAGACTCTCTGTGAATTTTCCATTTTTATGTGGTTTACTTTTCTTTATTCTTTTTAATATATGACTGTATTACTCTGTCTCTTTAAAGACTTTTATTTTTTTAAAAAAATTACTTCTTTTCCAACTCTCTATACTCTTTTTATTCTCTCCCGCAAGCCTACATACATTTATCCAACACTGTGACCCATTTAGAGATATTTTTATCTGGATTTGTCTTTACTGCGTATCTGTAATACTTTTCTGACCATAAGTGCTTCTTAAAATGCTAAGCCATTTTTATGAACTTAAATGGCGGTATTGCTAGGGGAAATATGGCACTACCTGCTTGCCCTGCCCAGTCTAGTATGACAGAGCTGTTTGCTGCTTTTGAGAGCCATGTACATTGCTCCATCTTTAGGCACACAGATGGTCTATGTTGTTATTAAGCAAGTTGTAGCATTCTGCTTACAAACCCCTTTTAAATGCTCCATAGCAGGACCTTGTCAGAGTTTGTACTGGTAGCACAACCCAGGAAGAAGCCTTTTTTAAAAAGCTTGGCTTTTTTTCTGTTACTGCTGAATCAGGAAGACTTCTCTTAAAGAAACTGCATCCAGCAGCCAACAAAATTCTGGCTACCAAGAAGCCATGCTTAACTCTGTTCTTTTGTGTCTAGAATTACTTTTTAAACTTTTTCGGGTTTTGTGTGAATATAGCTAGCACACATTGGAGCGCCAATTTGTTGTGTGAAGGTCACTTGTTCATTTCCCGGCTGAGTGGAAACTCAGACCCAAAATAATCACACAGAAACTGTATTAATTAAATCACTGCTTGGCCTAATAGCTCTAAATTCTTATTGGCTAGCTCTTACATTTTAATTTAACCCATTTCCAGTAATCTGTGTGTTGCTACATTGCTGTGGCTTACCAGGTAAAGTTCCATCTAGCTCCTGTGGGGCCACATGGATTCTCTCTGACTCCGCCTCCTTTCTCCAGCATCAGTTTAGTTTTCCCCACCTAGCTCTGTTCTACCCTATCAAGCCAAGCAGTTTCTTTATTAACCAATGGTATTCACAGCATACAGAGGGGAATCCCACATCAACCCAAGACCACACCAACCCAGGAAATGTTCAAGCCCTTCATCTGACTTTCCTCTCTTTCAGTGTTGCCAATGTTTCTTACCATTATACCATAATGGGCTGGGTACTTCCTCATTAATTGCTAATTAAGAAAATGACCTACAGGCTTGCCTACAGCCCAGTCTTAGGAAGGTATTTTCTCAATTGAGGTTCCCTCCTCTCTGATGACTCTAGCTTTTGTCAAGTTGGCACAAAACCAGCCAGTACAGACAGGTACCTGCTTTTTAGAAGATGTTTTCTCTATAGTGGTATGGTTTATAGTAATGGTCTTCTCGGTGTGTGTTTATTCTATAGATGGCTTGTGTGTTAGCACATTCTTCCACTTCTGGGCCATAGAAAGGAAGGTTTCTCTCCTAGAATGTTTATGAAACTCTAACACTTTTCTGCTGGAATCCACAGGTGTCCTCTCTCTCCTCAAAAACAGCTTGGCCATTTATTAGCCACAGATGCAGAGCTGTGGGGCAAGGAACTGTAACCCCCAAATGCCATGCTTTGGTTTTCATCTGGATGATTCTATTGTTCCATTTTACTAGTCATGATGGAAAAAATTCAAATTATATTTAATCATGTAGATTTATAGCTCTGCTATCCTAACTTTTCAGGCTTGACCCAACAAAAACTCATCAACCAGTGAGAATACAGAAGAAAAGTCTCAGTGAAGTCTGTGGCATGGGCTGACATTGTCTTAGTTAGTCTACCAAGTCACCATCTACTACATAACGTTGAAGGATTTGACTCTGACCAAAGCATCCAGAGATTTCCTAATGGCCTCTAATAACTATGGCTTTGCCTCAAGGAAATCATTCTCACTTGTGTCTCCAAAATCTGGATGTAGAGCTGTGAGTCGCATTTGGAGATGTCCAAATTTGTTCTGTACCACTCAACTCTCAAGTGAACTATTCTGTACAAATCTACTTTAATTATGTATTAATTCCAATATTATTACATGCAGCACACAACTTCTGCCTATTAAAAATTCATCGGGTTTCTATCATTTTATTTAGTATTCATTATAAGGCAACGTTCACTTTTTAAAAGCCTCCAGATAAATGTGTTGCTCTACATAACCAAATTATGATGTAGAGGAAATAGAGCTACCTTCGTGAATCACCTACCTTTCCCCTCCCCCATGTCTACAGAGGCCAAAGGAGAACTGGCTGAGCACAGTATTGAGGACCCCACTGTTTCAGAATGTTGTTGGGGTTGGAATGTCAAAATCCTATTCTTATTTGGTCGTTAGGGGAAATATTTTATGCCCTCATCTTCAACCATCCTGCTCTATAGATTCCACAGCAGGGATGTCTTTGTTCACATGCTTTATTTCTCCATGTCCATTCCATTATCTCTCCATGCAGGTAAGTGCAGAAAATGATGACAACTTTGAAGTCATATGTGGGAAGAACACCATGCCAATGCAATTCAGTTTTTTCTTCAAGATCTAAAAACTTCATCTAGCCGGGAAGTGGTGGCGCACGCCTTTAATCCCAGCACTCGGGAGGCAGAGGCAGGCGGATCTCTGTGAGTTCGAGGCCAGCCTGGTCTACAAGAGCTAGTTCCAGGACAGGAACCAAAAGCTACGGAGAAACCCTGTCTCGAAAAATTTTTAAAAAATAAATAAAAATAAAAACTTCATCTAATATTCATGAAATTCCAGCTTCAAATGCCTACCTTATTTAATCCCAACTGTAATTATCTTCATTTATTGAATTTTATGTGCTTTTTTATACTTTAGAAGATTTATAGACATGCTTACAAATACTGAACAATACTTTAATTCAGGAGAACCATGGCTTTAATCTGTAATTCTCAAGGTCAAATAAAGTACAGCAAAACTTTTGAGGTACAATCATCTGTTGACCAACAAATCAGCATTTCAGAACAGAGCTGAGTAATACATACTGGTGTGGCCATTACTTCTTTAACATGGGTGGTGCTGCAGCACTTCAGGCAATTGCTTAAAAATATTAGCCTCAATAGTCCAAGTGTCCATCAGCTAATGAATAGATGATGAAAATGTTGCATACATACACAGTGGAATGCTATTCAGCTGTAAGAACATAAAATTTCACAGGTAAGAATATGGAACTGGAGAGTATTATATAGAGTGAAGTAACTCAAATCCAGAAAGATAAATGTTGTATGTTCTGTTTGATTTGTGGATTCTTGATGCAAATCTTAAGGCTTCGATATGTAACTTGTAATAACCTTAGAAAACAGGAAAACAGGAAGGAACCATTTGGGGTCAGGGGCTAGAAAAACAGTTCAGGGAGGCTTGATAGCAGGAAACCCGTGCTATAAAGGGGAAAAGGAGGCAGGAAATTAACTTAGAAAGTGAAGGGGGGTAATAAGAATAGGGAAGGAAGAGGAGTGAATAACACTAAAGAGGTGTCCTGGTTAGTTTATGTTTACTTGACACAAGCTAGAATCATCTGAAAGGAGGGAGCCTCAATTGAGAAAATACCAGATCCAAATGTAGGGCATATTATTAGTGATTGATGAGAAAGCCCAGCCCATTGTGTGTGGTGCTAAACCTGGACTGGTGGTCCTAGGTTCTAAAAGAAAGCGGGCTGAGCAAACTACTATGAGCAAGCCAGTAAGCAGCACTTCTCCATGGTCTCTGCATCAGCTCCTGCCTCCAGGTTTCTGCCCTGTTTGAGTTCCTGTCCTGACTTCCTTTAATGATATGGAAGTGTAAGCCAAGTAAACCGTTTCCTCCCCAAGTTGCTTTGTTCATGGTGTTTTATCACAGGACAGGAGGTTTGTAAAACTCATTAGTAAACCTATTATTTTTTAAACTTACTTTAAAATACACATATAACATATGCAAAAATATTACATGCACATATGCCATTTTAATGCCGTTATATCACATGGTCAAACAATGTGTCCCCCATAAACTGTCTAAAACAAACTCGCAGACTGAGGAGGGGGATACCTCCCTTTGCATTGTTGTTTAGAGAATTCCAAAAGACCACCCAAAACAGTATAGACTACTGCCATAACTCTTTCTTGACTGCTATAATATCAAGGTAAGACCCTATTGCTTAGACTACACACACTAGCTCTCTCAGTGTCAGAAGGTGCTATGCAAGCTGCTGAGGGAGAAAAGTTTCCAATAATCCTAAATATCTGTTGACAGAAATTTCTGTCCCACCAGGTACCACAGCTATTCAGTCCCAAAGAAACACATAGAAGTCTACATTAATTATAAACTGGTTGGCCTAATAGCTCAGGCTTTCTTATTAACTAATTTTTACATCTTAAATTAGCCCATAGTTCTTGTCTGTGCTAGCCATGTGGCTTGGTACCTTTTATCTGTGAGGCATTCTTATTTTGCTTCCTCAGTGTCTGGCTTCCTCTGTGTCAACTGCAGACTGAACCTTTCCTCCTCCCAGAATTCTCCTGCTCTTGCTTCCCCACCTCTACTTCCTTTCTGGTTGCCCCACCTATACTTCCTGCCTGGCTTCTGGCCAATCAGCATTTTATTAAAGCAATACAACTGAAAAATCTTTACAGATTGTCCCACAGCACTTACCCCCCCCCCTTTTTAGCTTTTTTTTTTCCAGACCATTATCCATAACAATTTGTAACCAACACTCTAAACAAAGATAAATATCCATAATCCATTTTTTGGGAATGTGGGCATAGTTTTCCAGGCTCCTTCCTACTGATTGGGTGTGTAGATAATCTTATGGGGACCTAAAGAAGATTTAGAATTATGATCAAGTCCTGACTGGAGTATTCTGTGAGGCTTGATCATCTCAGCTAGCAGTCTTGAAACTGTTCTGGATGTAGAACTCAGAGGAAACTCCAACAGAGGTCCTCTGAAAAGTTGGATCATCTGGACCATCCATTCCCATCGGAGATTCTTCAGGGGATCTTCCTTGATCAAACCAGATTTTTCTTTACCCAGAATGAATCCACAGTCTCTCATTTCCTGTGGAAACAAAAACAAAACCTCTTCTCCAAAGTAATATCTCTTTTGAACTAAATTTTGAAGTCAAAGCATTTTTAAAATACATATGTTGTATTAATCCAGCAGCATTTCTAATCAAATGTCTTTTAGCAACTGTTGTTTGTTCCTCAGCCATCAAACCATTTAAAGACAACACAATAACATACAGTATCCAGACTCTCTGTGTATTTTCCATCTTTATATGGCTTTATTTTAAACTCTATTTCTTTTATCTTTATTTTTAATTTTTGGTTTTTTTGAGACTAGGTTTCTCTGTATATCTTTGGCTGTCCTGGCACTCACTCTATAGATCAGGTTGTCCTTGAACTCACAGAGATCCTCCTGCCTCTGCCTCCAGAACAGTATGGTTTTTCACAGTAGGCACTGGATTTTTTTTAATTTTTCTGGTGAGACATGCTTTCCATAGTAACTGGGAATGATTGGACCACGTTTGGCATGGGGGCCTGCAAGAGGACCCCCAAGGAATTTTCCTTATTGTCTGAAGCCCACATCTTGACCATTTCCCTAAGACAAAGCTAATCCCTAGAATCAGAGATAGGGATGTAAGAAGGAAACCACATAGGCCTTGCATAATACCATCAATGGTATAAGTAAAAAGGCTATTGAAATCTTGGCTCATTAAATTTTCTGTCATCTTTACCTTATAAATTATAAATTTGACCTTATAAAGTTCTCCTGTAATGAGTTGGAGTAGGTGCAATAACATTACCGGCCAGTAGGTGTAGCATTTGTAGCCACGTGGCCGGGAAATATCCTTGAACAGTTTGAATTGGTTTTAGTCCATGA
Source organism: Chionomys nivalis (assembly GCF_950005125.1). NCBI lineage: Eukaryota > Metazoa > Chordata > Mammalia > Rodentia > Cricetidae > Chionomys > Chionomys nivalis. The sequence goes on along the minus strand of NC_080101.1, from coordinate 29,361,953 downwards.
GACACTGAAAAATATGATTAAATTAAGAGCAGTTATTAATGCGGTCAAAACGATTTTAGAGTTGGTGACCAGGATATAAAGAAAACCCAGAGCCTTCTGTCAGTGCTCCGCGGAGGTCCCTGACTGGCCCCCACAGGAGCTGGCAGAGGTTGCCGGCAGGGAGGATCAGTGCCCAGATACCCAAATGCACCACAAATAATACAGACTCTCCTGCAATCTATATAAATGCACTTAATTAAAGTATTCATCTGGTGGTATTTAATGATAATATAGATAATTAAATAATAATAAACTCTTCTCAGAAGGAGAGTAAAATGCCAAAAAGATACTTTGCCACAGAAAAAGTATTTCTAGATTCCAACTGATTGCAGGCTCCTCTTTAAAAAAGAAGCAGGTATGCGGAGTCTCAGCCCATTTTGCTTGGCAAAAATAAAGAGTTATTCAAATTCTCAGATTCGTTTCCAATTTTTAGACTTATTAACCATTACATTCATCCTACTGAAAGATGTTTGCCGTCCCTGATTTCCAAGCCAAACTGATAGGAACTGACTGGAGACTTGCCACAGCTCTGGATGAGATGGCTTTTTGCATTATTAAGCAAAAGCAGAAGCTAATAAAAACCCAGTGCTTTGATTCACTAATGAAAAGATAACTTATTCGTGCCTAGTTTACATTACGAAGCAAGTCTAAAAGGTTAAACACTTGTGTCTTAAATTAAAATACTAGAATAAGGTCATTACCGTCCATTTCTTGCTGCAAAAAAAAAAAATGATAACGTGTTGAGGGGGGCAGCAAGCTGGCTTCGCTAGGAAAGGTGCTTGCCACCAAGCCGGATGACATGAGTTAGATCCCTGCAGTGCACATGTGGAAGGAAGGAACTGACACCTAAAAGTTGTCCTGTGACCTCCACATGCACATACACACACGCACACACACTCACACACACACGTACACATGCACATGCACGCACATACACACATGCACACTATAAAAATGTGCTGAGAAAATATAAACAAGTTTAAAATTTTTACTTTTTAAGTTATTTAGTATCATTTACTCATTGAATACCTGAATACCTTCTATGTGTTAAGGCTAATCCTAGCTTTGCTTTATTTTTAGTGCTGGGAATCTTGTACATGCTAGACATACATTCTACCAGTGAGCTGCACTCACAGTCCCAGGAACCCAGCTATAAGAGATTTACTTCAGATGCAAAGTTTAGTTGGCTCTTTTATGTATTATTACTAAATTCCTGACACTAAAACAAACATACTAATGGTTTACAGGTATGTCACCCTTTTAAATGTTGAACAGAGTTACTGTTACCCAAGTTTCCATTTTGTTCATTTTACTTACTATAAGTGTGTGTGTGTGTGTGTGTGTTTGTGTGTGTGTGGATGCTGCTGTGACACACTTGTGGAGGACAGAGGAGAGCTTTCAGGGTTTAATTCTCCCCTTCCACCTTCACTTTGGGTGCCAGTGATCAAACTCAGGTCATCATGCTGTGTCAAGTACTTTTATCCACTAAGCCATTTCCAGCCCAAGTGTCCATTTTTTGAAAGAAGTTTTGAGACCTCTGACTGAATAGATACATAAGTAGCTATGGATATGCCTCCTAAGAAAATCAAACTCCATCCTAAGCTTTTTAAAGCAAAGAAAACATGGCATAGAAAGATGTGATTACTCAGAGGTGACCCTAGATAATAAAGATATGACAGAACAGTCTTGTGGCCTGGGACCTACAACTTTGCCTCAATATCACACGCCAACACTGACTTAATGATTCAAAGTCATGTGACGGTGCTGAAATTCCTCCGGACACCTGACTTCAGAAAATGTCAGCTTTCTTTAATTCTTCAAAATCATATTAATATGAATTGATCCCTCACACAAGAAAAAAACATATCTCATTCACATTTGGAGGCTCTGTCTAGAATCAAATATGTATTTGCTTTTATTGCTTTAGTAAAATTTGTGCAGTTAATGATAGATGTCAAAAAGCTACAAAAGTAGTTTGGGAGTGGCAAGTAATCAATAATGACCCCTAATAAAATACTTTCTTTGGTTCATTCTTTGTGTCTTTGTCATCCACACTAGATCTGGCTGTAATGTCTATAATGTAACAAAAGTAACATTGAACCCCTGCTGTTCCATTAACTCGCACTGTACTGTAAAAGAACCCAGCAGTTTTCACACTGGTTCTTTTGGGAACTCCAAAGTATGCTGTGAGAAGTCCAGCTGCTCTGCTATGTTGAGAGACCTCTGCTGTCTTGTGGAGAGGGTAGCCCACCTGAGCCCACCTTCCAACCATTTCCCACAACATCCAAATAGAAGTTCAAGCCGCCTTGAACAGCCACACCTCAATCACAAATCAATGCTGCCCCATGAAGATGCCAAGCAGAAGCAGAAGGTGAACATTCTAGCTAAGCCTGCACAACCCAAAGAGTTCTGAGAAATCCACTTTTTATATTGCTGCACGAAGAGAAACCCAACGAGGTATTTGTAACCATTTGACTACCACAGAAGCTGCAATGCAGAAGAGAACCAAAGCAATTATGTGAAGCTTGTGCTTGCGCATGACTGCAGGCAGGACTGATCGTCTTTTTCCACCACAGATTAAGTCCTATTCAATGACAACAAAGTGCATGGAGGAAGAAGTACCTGGCTCTGATTTCCACAGGGTCTCATTTGAATTCAAGGGAGAGCGGTCACTTAACACTCTCATCAATGGGTATCTTCTCTGGGTTAATCAAATCATTGAAAAACCACTGATTCCTAATTCCTTATGCTGTGGGTATCCACCAGAGGCTACTCCGGCACAGGTTTAAACCAATAGAAAGTCTATATTAGCCAGCCAGTGACTACACCGACCATTTGGGACCCCACTACAGTCCCGAGTCTTTCTAAGCATGAGCTTTTAAGCAGGAAAACCACATCCTTGATTAACACGCCTCAGTAAGTAAGAACAATTAGCCAGAAGTGAAGCTACAGAATGCAAAGAGCAAGGTTAGTACATTTAGAGACTTTCCTAGAACTGTGGACTTGAGTGGATTAGGTCCTTGTCCCTGTTGCTGCCTATGTGCTGGATTTCAAGGCCTGAATGGTACTTCCAACATACTGCCAGTTACACTAAAGTCTAGGAGCCAGTTACAATTACAGAGTATGAGACGTAGGTCTGGTGTCTACTACCATTGGTCCTCTCTCTCTGAGGAAATCCTGCCTTCTGCTCACTCCCTATGTAGCTCAAGAGAACTAATGAGGTCTGACTCATTGATCTATTGCACCTGTGCAAAATGAGAAAGCAGGTGAGGTGTGGAGTGGGCTTGAAGGAAGTAAGGATGCCTGAGCTTTAAGGCTAAAGATGACCAACTGGCCACAAAGTCACCTCACACAAGTACAGGGCAAACTTGGAAGTAGCATGTGTCTCTTCCAATGACACAGGTGTAATAGCGACTGTTTACTTGTCTGCAGCACAGAGGTCTCTGTGTCTCCAATTCAGCCACAACTTCAAAAAGCCAAATATAGACTCTGGAGTTATAGACAGCCAACCACACTAGACTCTGTATGTCCTTTGGGAGAGCTACTTTGTCAGAGGGTCAAGAAGAGGAGTCAGCAATGGACTTAACACTGAGGAAGACATCAAGAAGAATCAATTACATTCAAACTACAGATTATTTAAATAAGACTAAGCTGATAGTCAAAAGGGGAGTGTAAGGACAATAATTGCTTAAACGTGGGAAGGATGAGGAAATTAATAGCTTTAGGTTTTTTTATAATTTTAGAAAATGAGTTTTTTAATTTGATGTGTATGGGTGTTTGCCTGCATCCATGTCTTTTTGCCATGTGTGTACATTGCACTCGGAAGTCACAAGAGGATATTGTAGTTCCTGAAACTAAAGATGCAGATGGTTGTGAGCTGCCATGTAAGTGCTGGTAATAGACCCTGGGCCCTCTGGAAGAGCAGCCATTGCTCTTAACCAGTGAGTCATCTCTCCAGCCCAATAGTTGATTTTTGTAAAGTGTTTTAAAGATAAATTTGCTGCTAAGTTATCTAGATGCATTTTTATATTGACTGTTTTCTGTGTCCTGCATAAATACATGAAAATTGTCCTGGGAGAGTAACTCATTTCATCTACCACTCTTATTTATTTATTTATTTATTTATTTATTTATTTATTAAAGATTTCTGCCTCTTCCCCGCCACCGCCTCCCATTTCCTTCCCCCTCCCCCGATCAAGTCTCCCTCCCTCGTCAGCCCAAAGAGCAATCAGGGTTCCCTGTCCTGTGGGAAGTCCAAGTACCACCCACCTCCATCCAGGTCTAGTAAGGTGAGCGTCCAAACTACCTGGGCTCCCACAAAGCCAGTACCTGCAATAGGATCAAAAACCCATTGCCATTGTTCTTGAGTTCTCAGTAGTCCTCATTGCCCCCTATGTTCAGAGAGTCCAGTTTTATCCAATGCTTTTTCAGACCCAGGTCACCTGGCCTTGGTGAGTTCCCAATAGAACATCCCCATTGTCTCAGTGTGTGGGTGCACCCCTCGCGGTCCTGAGTTCCTTGCTCGTGCTCTCTCTCCTTCTGCTCCTGATTTGGACCTTGAGATTACAGTCCGGTGCTCCAATGTGGGTCTCTGTCTCTGTCTTCTTTCATCACCTGATGAAGGTTAATATTCAGGAGGATGCTTATATGTTTTTCTTTGGGTTCACCTTCTTCTTTAGCTTCTCTAGGATCACGAATTATAGGCTCAATGTCCTTTATTTATGGCTAGAAACCAAATATGAGTGAGTACATCCCATGTTCCTCTTTTTGGGTCTGGCTTACCTCACTCAGGATAGTGTTTTCTATTTCCGTCCATTTATATGCAAAATTCAAGAAGTCGTTGTTTTTTACTGCTGAGTAGTACTCTAATATGTATATATTCCATACTTTCTTCATCCATTCTTCCATTGAAGGGCATCTAGGTTGTTTCCAGGTTCTGGCTATTACAAACAATGCTGCTATGAACATAGTTGAGCATATACTTTTGTTGTATGATAGGGAATCTCTTGGGTATATTCCCAAGAGTGGTATTGCTGGGTCCAGGGGTAGGTTGACCCGAATTTCCTGAGAAACCGCCATACTGCTTTCCAAAGTGGTTGCACAAGTTTGCATTCCCACCAGCAATGAATGAGTGTACCCCTTTCTCCACATTTTCTCCAGCAGAGGCTATCATTGGTGTTTTTTATTTTAGCCATTCTGACAGGTGTAAGATGGTATCTTAATGTTGTCTTGATTTGCATTTCCCTGATTGCTAAGGAAGTTGAGCATGATCTTAAGTGTCTTTTGGCCATTTGAACTTCTTCTGTTGAGAATTCTCTGTTCAGTTCAGTGCCCCACTCTTTCCTTACTAGGAGATCAGATGCAACAGTCTAACTTTTCCTGTACATGTGTTATTGAAGAAGAAAACCCCTCCAAAATATCTTCCTACCTGTCAGCAACAACATGCAAAGAAGCCATGATGTTTGGGGACTCTCTTGTGAATGAGATCTGTAGAATGTGTTGGAACTCCTTCAAGGTGAGAAAGCAAGTCAACTTTTCTCTGTACCACTGTGGACACAGAACTTGCTAGTTACCTTTTTAATAAAGAAACAACACAGGTCCTGGACTATGCAGCTGTTTCAAGCATTGCTGAACACAGAGTACACATTATCTAGAGACTGGAATTTCACAAATTATAGAAACCACTCCTGGTGTTATCCAAACTGGCGACTGTCAGCCAGCATGTCTGTAAGGTGGAAGGAAAAGTAATGGAACCTCTTTTCCCTGGATTTTGAACCCTTAAGTGGCAGCAAGAGGGCCTGGATCTGACCAGAGTGCCCAGCCCTGCTGCACAGAGATCCATAGTTGGGTTTCTTCTTGATCTTTACACCACTGGAAATTTCCATGGCACACATGAACACCGTGGCTCCCACTGCAGAAACTCAGACCCACAGGCAGGCACAGCACCTGGCGCTTACGGATTGAGAGGCAGAAAGCCAGAGGATAATCCCCGGCAGGTCGGACTGGCAGGGAATATCAGAATGCAAGCAGGGGAATAATGATTAGGACAAATAGCAGGTACATGGTCGCCCTTCACGGGCCATGAGAGTCAGCGTGTCCGTCACACTAGCAGGTGAGCGTGGGGACAGAAAAGAGGCAGTCTCAATCTGTTTTCAATTGTCGCCAGGAGAGCTCTCTGTCCCCACTACATGAATTCTGGGTCCAATTAGTTCTAAACCACTAACCCAAGGAACATGCAGTTAATTCCAAAACATTGGATAATTTCCTTCCCAGCTGAAGCCTTAATGAATTGGCTGGCTCTTCAGTCTTGGTAGGGAAAGGGCTGTCTGGAAGGCAGTTCTCCAAAGAGTAATAAAGGAGAATACCATCTCCGACAATCCATGGCTGTCTCTAGTACCTCTAACCAGAAAATCTAATCTGACTTTTCTTCAGAAAATTCCTCACAGCCACAAGTGACAGAATCAAGGGTTCCAAAATCCTTTCATCTCCTAGAACCTTACCCTTGTTGTCTCTACCGTAACCTGACATTTGAGCTCATCCACGGAGATGCAGCTGTCCCTGGGAAGACTGACGAAATAGCTCTGGGCCCTAGAATCAAGATCTCTCAAGAGGAGGAAGTATAGTATGGCTTAATACTGGAGCTCACAGAACAAGCTGAGATTGAACCTCAGTTTTTCCACGAGAGCTGTGTGAGCTTCTGTAAATCAGCATTGCTGAGGCCTCTTGCTCACTTGCAAAATGAGGAAATAGTATTGTAAGGATTAAACGCCAGCTATTACTAAATTCTGTATCTAAAAATGCATGGAATCATATTTTAGCAGTGGGAGTTGGGAAATGGCTCAGTGGGTATGAGTTCAAATCTCCAGCACCCGCGTTAAAAAAAATTGCTGGCAGGCAACAGTCATCTGACCCTCTGAGCTAGAACAAACAACTGCAGAGGCCAGCAGGAAAACCTTCTCCCTTAAAAGTGCCCTGTACCTAATAAAACATATTTCTGCTATATAATATTTTAACTGTCATCCACAGCTGAAGAGCAGGCATACCGCTTTCAAAAGTTGGCCAACCATTGAGAGGAAGCCAAAGAACTTTAATCAACATTTTGTGACAGCCAAGAAAAAGAATCCTAACAACCCTGGGCTAGATCCAGCCTTGTGATGAATTGTTGATGGCAAATTCAGATTCGCCCAGTGGGGTGCTCTCTGATGTTCAGAGGCAGGCTTTAAACGGGCTTCGGGCTTCGGAGGACTTGATGAGCTGTCTGTGATCTAAGACACTTCCGATAATCTCAGCTTCTGAAAAATCAGGGGAAATTTATTTTATTTGGAAACAATGCAGACAGACGTAATCATACTTCAAGTTTCGATGCATCATAGAATGTGTTGCAAAAATTTTGGTACAAGCCAAGAGAAGGCACAAAACTAAACCCAACAAGCTTCTCAAGTATAGAATGGTAGAATAAACATCAGCAATCATTCCCCTGAAGTACAGAGCAAAGCTGAAGTGATTAAAAGGAATCAATGGCCAAACCCCAAATCTTTCATTCTCCAATATGCAGTTAGTTTGCCCTGTTACAACCCTCGGCCAGGATTTCCTGCTAGGTTTTGCTGTGAGCATTTTGGTTGTCCCAGAATATTTGTGTGTGAACAATCCTACCTAACAAATAGCAAACTCTAGGTGCTAGAGGTTGTTCTGAGAGATTCTAAGATACCAGGACTTTGCTTTAAGATTCAGCTCTGCATTGACTGTGCTGGGAAGGAAATCTTTGGCAGTTAAGAGCATAAAGGTCTTTGTTTTCATTTTGACTAAATGATTAAAGTCTATGTGGCATAAAAGAAAAAACTTTGAAAAAAACGTTTAACTTTTTGTAGGTCTATAAAATGGGTATTCTGTAGAGCCTGGTAGCTAGACATGTGAGAATTAAATGAAACATTTTAGGTTTAAAATAAATTCTTAGCGTGAAGTATAGCATGGCTAGAAGTAGAAATGACCTGTGGTGATGACTAAGTGTCATGCTAACAAAATTCTTCTCCTGAAACTTCCTGTTAAAATAAACAGGGACTCACAAGCGTTGAGAGCTAGCTTAGCCCAAATCCCAAACCTAAAACATAATCATCTCCCCGTGCACAGTTAGTTTCTGGCAACACATGGCACTCTAAGCTTACCTAATCTTTCTTATTCCTATTTTAAGAGTACCAAGTTCAATGAGCTTCGTGGAATGCAAGGGAGAACGTACAGATTGATAGTGTGTCATATCTGTCACCCAGGGGAAATTGCTTGCTCCAATGAATTGTTTAAAAAGAAATAGGAAAAACGGAAACTGGGGCCAGAGATGCAGCTCCGTGCTAGGGTGCATGCCTCGGATACAAGAGTCCCTGGGTTAATTTCAAAACAAACCAAGAGCAAAAGCCCAGAAGGTGGCGCACCTCTGAGAGGCAGGGTGAGCATCTGTTCACCTCCACATCGAAAGCCCTTTCTGGGCAGTGCAACAGGGCAGCTTGTTCTGCGGGGATGCCCGACAGACCTTCACTACAGACCCCGGCCGGGGGAGAACAGTCCTCTTTTATTGAGAGAACCCTGAACCTGTAAACGTGGCAGAATAGCTGAGTCCCCCCGATTCATCAAACTAAGTGAAAACTGAGGGACTCTTACGGTTAGCACCAAATGGTTTGCGGAGACAAAGTGAGCACAGGCGTTCACAGAGCTCTCTGTGCAGGACCACAATGAGAAGAGTCAGAACACCAAGAAAGTCGAATGGTGAAGTGATCTCAAAGGTGCTTTGAGGAGGGAACATAATATAATTTCTTTGGAGGAATAATTTAAGTTCCTGACACAAGACGCTACTTACCTCATCCTTCAGTCTGTTTCCCCAAAGCTGAGCCCGGAAGGACATTAACGGAGGATGCCGTGCTCACAGGATGTTTGAAGCCTGGTTCTTTCCTGGACATACACTTGCATCCTGTTTACAAAACAGTGCCACTTGGGGTGCAGTGTTTCTTTCTCAGCCTGTCTTAGCAAAGAAAATTAATCCCGGGAAACTCATCTTCCCCCTATTTTCTTAGACAAACAGATCGTTGATGTGTTTTGGCATTTTGGGAAAGTAACCCTCATTATTTTCCCTGTTGTTATCCACAAGCTTTGACATCGTCTTGTCAGATGCATTATCTGTGTAATTTATCAAAGCGTCACTGGCAACCTAACGTCCGCAAACACACCTCGTTGGGAAGTATCCTCGCCGCCTTTCTTCCCTTGTATCCCTTCGAGTTAACTTCTGGCTGACAGACCACGCTTGGTTTTTTTTGTTGTTTGTTTGTTTGGTTTTTTTTTTTTTTCTTGCTTTTCTGGAATCATTATCTTTGCTGAAAAGCTGTTTAAATGCCTTCCAACAGCTTCAGGGCCAGACCCTCCTGCTGGCACCCATAACTCTCATAAATATTATTGGAATTGCACGTGTACATCAGTGGGAGGTTTTTTAACCCCAGAGCACATGAAAAGGAACCCCAGCAGTGTCACTCTGAACACAGGAGAGTACACAAGCAGGAAATTGGTTAGCGACAGAAAGGGCAAACAGGTGCTCCATGCGGTTTCTGCTTCTTAGGAGCAATAAAAACAGCAAATTGGGTATTATTGTAACTATTAGTACTTTTATCTCCTCTAATAAATAATGCACTCCCTACGAACAGCAGCTCTGTATTATTCACAAAATGTTAGGCAATAAGCTTTCAGGAGATGTCGGCTGAATAAACAAGCAGATAAATGGCCGAGCAGGTTGATTTAGGGGAATGAGAGTCTTTAAGAAATGTGCTCTTAACATGTCAAAACAAAGTAGGCCCTGGTAAACGCATATTTTCCCATATAAAGATCAGGAAGCCCACTCTTTTCTAAGACAGCTATCACCAGGCTCAGTGGTGCACGCCTGCTGTCTCAGGTAGTGGGGAAGCTGGGGCATGAGGATCACTTGACCATGGAAATTCAAAGCCAGGATGTACAATAATGCAAGACCTCAACCCGAAAGGAAAAAACATGAGAGAGAAGAGGGAGGAAGAGAGAGAGAGAGAGAGAGAGAGAGAGATTATCTTACATTGTCCGGACGTTCACTGGAACCTTCGAACATGTCTAGATAAACAATGCCTGTGGAGACTCCTCAGGGAAGACTATGACAGAGAGAAGAAACAGTTGCAATGAACTGCATGAAAAGGAAGCTATTACGCACTTCTTAAAAAGTATAACTACATGAAAGCCAGTGAGATGGCTCAGTGGGTAAGGTTACTTGCCAGCAAGCCTGACGACCTAAGTTCGATTACTCAGAACTCACAAGGTAGAAGATAAGAATCAACTCCTATGTACTGTCCTCTGACCTCCACATACACGCCATGGCAGGTGTTAGCACATGTGTGCACATACACAGACATACACGCACATAAATAAATATAATAACTTTTAAAATTATACCTACATTAATGCTCTGTGTGTGTGTGCATGCACATACATACGTGTGCCCTGGTGTGTGTTAGAGGAGATAAAGTTCTTGAGAGAGAGAGAGATTCTGAAGCTAGTGTTGTGGGGATTGTGCGTATCACATTCAAAAACATTCCAGGGAAACTCATTTTCCAGCAGGGTGAGCATCCACGCATCTTTTGCTGAGCGACTCCTGTCTACTCCCAGAAAGCCGATGGAACAGCGCTTCCCTGTGATGCTCATGGACTCGCATCTAGATAAACAGCTCAAAGCACCGCTTACACACTGAAGCAAATCTTACCTTCTTCCTCAGAGGGGAGGGGGATCAGAAGGAGACAGGGTAGGAGAAAGGAGAGAATAATATATTTGGAAAAATAACAACCAAGAGTTTTCCAAAATTAATGACAACCACGAAACAGAATATCCAAGCAGCTCAGGGAATAGCAAACATGATAAATTAAAAGAAGAACTCAAAATAGCATATCTAAGCTACTAAGGATAAACACAACCACAAATTCCTGAAGCACAGCCAGGGATGAGGAAGAAAAATAAAAATTACCAAAGAACGTGGAAGGCAGAAAACAATACCAATTTCCGTATCTAACAAGAGCATCCTCAAAGATGAAGAGAAAAATATAGGCTTTTCAGAAAATTCAGATAAACAAACCAAAGAAATTTAATGTGGGGTGGGCTTGCCATGCAGCCTGTGAGGAAAGCAGGAATGAAAGATCCCCAGAGCAAGCAGGCTAGCAAGACTAGCCAAATCATTGAGCTCTAGAGATCCTGCCTCAATGAATAAGGTGGAAGAGTAATTGAGGTCGATTCTCAGACATTGATCTTTGGGCTTCACATGCGTGTGCACACACAGGCAAAAATATGTGCATACATAAGCAACACACAGGCAGAAACATGCACACACACACATGCAACACACACAGAGAGCCACAAAAAGTTGGAGAAAACAACCTGAATAAATTCATTGTCAGCTTACACGGTGTGTTAGAAACTGTAAAGATCTTCAAGCAGAAATAATATATCAGAGTGGACAGTGGGTCTGTATCAATGCAGGAAACTCAAGGACAGGAGGGGGGCTCAGCAATGAAAAGTTCCTCCCATAGGGAATTCAAGTCCAGTGCCCAGCACCTGTCCCGGCAGTTCACAACCTCCTGTGACTCCAGTTCCACATGAGCCAGCGCCCTCTTCTGGCCTCTGCAGCACCCACACTCACATGTAGCAGACATAGACACATACACATAATTAAAGAATATACATATGTGGGTAGATATACTTATATGTATATGAAATCAGTAGATGAATATAACGTTTATATTTTTTTGTTTTTCATTGCTTCAAAAGTAAAGTAATGAGAATGGGCGCTATATGCTAAAGAATGTGAAAACAGAAAATGTGTGATGGCCGCACACAGGGCGGGAGGAAAAGCTGAGACTCTACTGTTGAAGACTTTCACTGCATGTGAAGCAATATTGGAGAGAAACTATCATTAGTTACGTACAAACATCAGGAGACCCAAGTTAACCACAAAAGGTATCGTAAAGGAAATTTAGGAAATGGTCAGAGGAAACAAGATAGAATAGTGAGAATGTTCTGGAGAGAAAAGGAAATAGAGAGCAAATAATACACGGGAAATGGGCTCAGGTGACAAATTTTAATTCATCCATATCAGTAATCACATTAAATATGGATGAGAATAAATATGGAGAGAAATATTAAAAGACAACAATTTTCAGATTGGATACAAGACCAATAAGTTCATCAGTTTTGCCACTGCTATGAGCAAATTCCCGACAAAAGCCCTGTTCTGTGATCAGCGTTGGGAGGAAGAGAGAATAGTGTGACCCACTATCTGTTGGACAGACTCCAGGGCCCTGCCTGGTGGCAGAGATTCTGCCCAATACTGGGACTAGGGTGTTTTCTGAGTCTCTCATTCTTTCTTTCTCAAATCTGTCCCTGTCCACACCACTCCAGCGAGTTCTACACATGAAAACTCCATTCTGCTCTCTAACTTCCATCTTACTTTCAAGACTAAAGAGCATGTTTCCTAGAGTTTTGTTCTTTCCTCTGCCACACCGCAGGCACAAGCTCCATGAGCTGAAAAATTATCTTACTTTTTAAAAAATTATGCTTACTGCTCAAATTTCAGTGCCTTTCTTCCGTCATGCATGACTAAAGGTAGATGTTCCCCAGCTGGTCCAGCCCTACACCCTGGGGATGCTAGTGATTGGCGGGTACCACCACTGTTACATCTTTCTCCCAAGTTCCTCTACAAACCTCCTGATAACTGCAAAGCAAAGCTCTCTGCCCGAAGAGAAATGAAAATAAAAAGATTCTGAAGAGAACTCTGTACTAAGTCAGACTGTGATAGAAGACAAAAATAACAGACAAAAACAAAGACTCTGGGAAAAAAAAAAAACTAAAAGCCAATTAACAAAATGGTATTGGCAATCCTTTCCTCAGAAACCATAACCTCGAATGTTAATGCGCTGGGTTACCCAGTAATGGCATGCAGAGTGAATGAGCAGAATAAATGAGAAAGAAGGATCCAACTATGCGCCGGTCACAAAAGATTCACCTCTGTGCTGAGAACACATCCACTGAAAACTGAGCACAGATAAAGATAGTACATGCAAAGAAAGGCAAAACAGAGAGAGGATAGCTCTTCCAATATTTACAAAATAGACTTTAATGCAAAAACTGAGACTCTTCATCATTATATAATAATAAAGGAAACAGCAGCAACATAATATGCAATTGAGATATATAGATATATATTCAACAGGGAGAATCTAAATGCATTAAAGAAGTATTAAGTTCTCTGGATGGAATCATAGATTTTGATACAACACTAGGAGATTTCAGTGCCCCACTTTCAACTGCTGGCTCAGTCGTGTCAGCGGCAGGCACCCTTGAAGGAGAGTCTCCACCTAGACAGAGTAGACTTCCTTAGCAGTTGCTAGGAAAGCAGTAAGTTCGCTCCTATAATGACCCATTGAGAGTGCACCACCCTCCCCTACGGGTGCAGCATCTTTCTAGGCCTTTTTATGCCACCCCGCAAGACATGCCAGGCATAGGAGAATGAACCCAGCAGGCTGCTCACACTGTTCACTGTTCTACTCTGTTCCTGGTCCAGAAGCACGTCCTCTGGCAGTGTCCAGAAAGCAGAAAGCAACATGCTATCTCTCCTTACCTTGCAAGTACAGTAAACTCAGAGCCTTGGCCATCTGCAACAGACTCGATCCCTCATTTCCTCTGGAAGAACAAGACCTGCCCTAGCTTCTTGAGAGAATCATTAGTCACTGGATAAACTGATATTCCTGCAGACTTGCTGTCAGGTCGTCAATAAAATGGGTCGGCAGAGCACCACAGCTACGAGATCTACCAAATACAATACAATATTGTTGATTGCAAGTTGATGAATGTTTAAATTTGTCAGGCCTTATCTTATAAGTATTCCGTAGGGTTTGGGCATGAAGAGATGCCAGACACAGAGAATAATGGTGTGTAAGTGACATGTTCCTGGGCGTGTATGCAAATGAGCCTTCTGGTAACTCATAAAATGAAACAAAGACAAAAATCTCCCATCAGCTCCTCCCAGCTGAGAGGCAGTCCACCATTCTTTTCTTTATAACCTGTTAGAATTACATAGTTAATTTCCAGGTACTAAAGGAGCTTTAGGCTGTGGGGATTCTGCAATTTTCCCATAAGGACTTTATCTTTTCCTTCTGGACCAAGGACTGTGAAGACTGACATAGAAAGCCAGCTTTGTTCTGCTCCTCCTACCCAACATACATCAAGGCCAAAGAAAAACATCTGCTCTGAGACTTCCTGCCAACGGCAATGACCCAGTGAAAACTCCCACCTCTGAGTGATGCGAATGCTCGCTTCCAGTCCGAATCTGTCAAGCGGTTACTGGTTACACAATGGCCCACATGCTGAAACCGTCAAATGTCCAGATGGACCTGCCCGAAATCAGAGAGCTGCGGGTCACTCAAAGCTATCAATAGCACCCTTGACATTTGCCAAACCGGGCACACATTATGTGAAAAGTCATTAAACTAGCCTTAATACTTCATAAACCTCTACTTCTAGGACAGTCTTTTTTTGCCAACAAAAACCAAAATCCTCAGAAACCGTGTGTGCATAATAAATGTTTATTAATCACAAATGGGCCCACGTGGATGGAGATCCTCATATATCTCTCTGCAAATGTCTGGTGAAGGAGGGGGGGCCCAAAAGGAAGTCATTTGCATGAATCAATTTGCAAATGAGCTTTTTGGGTTTTGACTGATGGAAGGAGGGATTTTTTTGTAGCCTCTATGAACCACCTGAGAAATCAATGGCAGAACACAATACCTGCCCTGCCCTTTGCCCTGCAGTCAGGCGCTCAAACACAAACCGCCTGTGAGCCCCTGGGAAATTCCACAGTCAAGAGTGTAGCTTCGATCCTGGCGACACACACAGTTTCCGAGTAATCAGAAGCTGTAGTCCACAGCTTAACTACTGTTGGGCTAGCACCTCAACCGTGTGCTGAGTAGGAGTTGGCCTATTTGCTTTGGTTCAGTGAGCCTAGACAATGGACATCAGTGTGAAGAGCAGGGTGCCGCTCAGCCTTGCGAGACAAGCACTATAATCACTTCTCTGTGGTGGAGGAGGAGTCTGCAGCCCGCATCTTATCATAATAAAAGCCAACCGCAGAATAGATTAGGAAAATGTGAACTTAGAAAAACTTCCAAAGATACATATTATATTTTACTCATTTTTTTATTTAATTTTTTTCATTTTACATACCAACCCCAGTTGCCCCTCCTTACACCCCCACCTCTCCCCCTTCCCATCTGCCACCTACTCCTCAGACAGAGTAAAGGCCTCCCTTGGGAGTCAACAAAGTTTGGAATACCAAGTTGAAGCAGGACCAAGCCCCTCCACCCTGTAACAAGGTATCCCACCATAGGGAATGAGCTCCAAAAAGCCAGTTTATGCACCCAGGATAAGTCCTGGTCCCACTGCCACCCACCCCCACAACAGATCAAGCCACATAAGTGTAACCCACATTCAGAGAGCCTAGTTTGGTCCCATGCAGGTTCCCCAGCTGTCAGTCCAGAGTCTATGAGCTCCCACTAGTTCAGATCAGCTGTCTCTGTGGTTTCCCCATTCATGATCTTGATCCCCCCCTTGTTCATGTGAACCCTCCTCCCTCTCTTCAACTGACCTCCAGGAGCTAGACCAGTGCTTGACTGTGGTTCATTGCATCTGCTTCCATCAGTTACTGGATATAGGTTCTATGATAACCATTAGGGTAGTCATTAATCTGATTACAGGGGAAAGATCCATTCAGGCGCCCTCTCCACTTTTGCTAGAAGTCTTAGCTGGAGTCATCCTCGTGGACTCCTGGGAATTTCCCTAGCACCTGTTTCTCCCTAACCTCATAATGACTGGCTCTATCAAGACATCTCTTTCATTGCTCTCCTCCTCTGTACCTCCCCAAGATCAGTCTTCTTAATCTCTCATATTCAAATCAAAACGACTCTGACATTTTAATTTATAAGGAGAATGGCAAAAGAAAGTGGAGGGCAAGAGAAAAAAATGAAGATATAAAATTCCCAATGTCTATTTTAAGTGAGCCTTTGTGGGGGGAAAAATTTGTCCTGTGATTTGTTTGTTCTGTTTAATTTTAAAAATACTAATTACACTGTTTTCTTTTCATGTACTCAGTCTCTTCATAACTGTTTATGTCACTTCTAGTATGATTCACTGTTCCTCAGAGTACAGTCCCTTGTCTTGTCTTTGAATCTGGGGCATTGATCTTACCCTCTCTTGCCCAGGAGACTTTTATCATAGCTCAACAACTCAAGAGTGAGAAAAGTAAGGCTTCTCTTGGCTTTCTTGACCTTCAAAAGCTTAGGGACTCCTACTGTAATCCATAGACCTATTAGCTGTTAGCTTAGCCACTAATGGTAACACAGGAACCAAGAACTCCAGGGGGTTATTCTGCAGCTCTACAGGAGGGAAATTTCTAATTACAAAATCAAAAACTCTGAACATCAAATTCAAAGAGGAGGTAGACAACCAGTTGTTAGTAAGCACACTCTGTTTGCCACTGAAACGTGTGTTCCGTGCTGGTATTTTGCGCTTACATCTGTGTATAAAACTTATAATGCGGACACACTAGGAAGTGACCATAAGTTTGTAGTCATGGATGGGTTGCTGTCATTGCATTTTGCTGTTTGTGTCACGGGTGTATTACCTGTCACTCCTATCACTATCCCCAAACTGTGATGTAAACCTCTGTTCCCAGATCACAGCAATCCAGATAGGGAAACCAAGTCTTGTCATAAACACTCAAGCTCAGCATCCTCCGGTTGGGTCCCTTGCTGGTCAATGTCGTTTAAGCTTTGTTATGGTAGGAGTTTGTACAGTGGTTGTCTCCCCTATAATCCTGAACAATGTTCCTCTGCCATCCCCACCTCAGCACCAGCTTCTCTACTCCCTGCCTCAGGGCATGTGATGCCTGCTGCCAATCCCTAAATGTCTTTGCCTCACAATCAAGGGATTTACCAACAGTCTCCATCCTGTCTCCGCCATAGTACATGGTACACTACATGATCCATCTGAATAAACTTTCTAAATAAGACTGACATTCTTTATACTATGATATATATTAGATATTTTATATATTATATAATTTCTAAGTATGATTTGACATGCTATGATGTATATATTTCTATTCTACATGTTTATTTATAGATTATATATAATCTATACATATTATTAAATATGTATATTTAATTGTCCTCCCATATTTTAGTTCTCTAATCCCTTGACTAATAGGACTTGGTCAAAAGTATAGCCATGCAGTCAGAGGACCTGAATTTATATCTAGGCCCCAACACTTTTCAAGAGAGAGAGATTGGGCAATAGCATCTCTAATCCTGAAGTTCCTACATACATAATAGGGCAATTAGCTGAGCTCATCTCTGGTTCATTGTCAGCTCTCTTCAGACACTGTAGATATCTTCTTATTTAATGTAACTAGGACCAAACTTCATGGATTAGTCAAATGCTACATGTAGACATGGTAAGATTAATGATCCGTACCACAGCTGACAGAATAACATTCCCCAGGGCTGGGGAGATGGTTCAGTGGATAAAACCAGCTGCTGTACAAACATGCGAGCCTTAGTTCAGATCCTAGCACCCACATAAAAAGCAGGCACCTCTGCTCACACCTGTATCTCCTGCTTTATTGAGGGTGAAGACAGGTGGATTGCTGAGGCTTCCCTGCCCCCCTACCTAGCTACAGATTCAGTGAGAGACTCCGACTTAAAGGAATATAGTGGAAAGTAACAGAGCAAGATACGCAAAATCCTCTTCCACACGTGCACACATGCAAAGTCACAATGCTCCCAAAGACGTCCACATCTCAGTTCCTAGAAATCTGAGTACATTATACAGCAAAGGGGAATTCAGGCTGCAGAGAGAAGTAATTGGTTTAATGAACTCAGGTTAATGTAGGACAACATCCTGGCTTATCCAGATGGATTCAATATGATCACAAAGATCCTTAGAAGTAAAGAAAGAAACAGAGGGGAGGCAACCAGAGATGTGACCACATGAGGAGGGCTTAAACTGATGTTGCTGAGGGTGGAGGAGCGGAGGTACAGCCAAGGAATACAGAAGATGGGAAACCCAGGGAGATGACTCTCAGCCTTCCACAAGGTCTGCATCCCTGCTCACACTTCAGCGGCAGCCCAGGCAACTTCACTCCTGCAGACCTTGGAAGATTTTTCAATTGTGCTTTTTCAAGCAACTAAGTTGTATTAAATTTGTCAAAGCAGCAATAAAAACTAATACACATATAGTAAACATGTCGAGTGTTCCATAGGTTTTGGCAAGTGTATAGTGGTATATATGCACATTACAGTGACCTACAACATAGTGTTAGCACCCTTGAGAACATTTAGCAAAACTGAAAAATCACAACATGAAAATCAGAATGCCCATAAACCCATGCTCACATTGGCAAAGAAAGCACCAGCAATGAAAAATAGGGGGACACTTGTAATGGCCTTCATCTATCAGGTTTTCAATATAGCACCAAAACCTTTTATTTGGATATACATCACAGATGGAAGTCTCTTAAATTAGACTCCTACTTGGTTATAATTTCCAGTTTCACATCTTTGAAATAAAGCAAATATCTACTAAAAGACTATATCAAAATATAAAAATAACCCTTAAAACAAGAATAAGGGATAGAGAGTTGGTTTGGTGGACAAAGGGCTTACCATGCAAGGGAGAAGACTGGAGGTGAAACCCCACCCCCAGAACCCATTGGAAGATTGTGTAGGTACTGAAGCTGCCTATAATACCCACACTCAAGAGGCAGACACAGAGATCCTCAGAACCAGCTACCTAGCTAAACAAGATTAAGAAAGGCATATACATATACATATATATGAATAGGGATATATATCTATATATACATAGACATATATATGGAGTTAAAGGAACATTTCACAAGGGAAAGCACAGACACCCTCAGCTCTTAGTAAAGCTAAGTTTTGATAACACCTATTATAAATTTACAATGCCATATTGAAATCCATTCAGTACACCCAACCCACTGAGCATGACACAGCTCTAAGCACGGCACCAGTTATTCACACATGCGCTAGAGCAGCTCTTTGGGAGGTGGGTCTTATTGCCACTGCCTGACATGTCAAGGAAGTGTTGTACCATTTAGGACTACTCTTGGAAATCAAAATACAAATATCAAAGTACAGTATCTACCAAATGTATATCACTTTCCTACCATGGTAGAACTGAAAAAAAAATCTTTCATCCGAACCATCCTAAATCATGGACCACTTATATCTATGGGCAAGGAGATTGTGAGAAGATGTTGCAGGGTCAGTCATCATGAAATACATCAGAAACGCAATGAGATAGCATGATATTCCCATTCGAGTGGCTGGCACTTATAACGCTCACAACAGCAAGCATTGGTGTGGACTAGACTTTACTGAAGCAGCATGGGCACTGAAAATTTTATCTTTTCTAGGAAGTCTCATCAACAGTTTAACTGCCTATAATTTATTCAGGAAGCAAACTGACAGAATTTTCAAGACAGCTTTTAAAATATTTTCTGAGATTAAGATTATTTTTAAAATACACATTCTAAGAAAAAATATCGGATTAACATAAAACTTCTTTCCCAACTGAGATGTCAAAAAAACAGAAAGCAAATGAGGATGCTGAGTGCCACATGCCCCACTCTCTCACATGGCCTGTGGAGACAGGAGCAGCAGATCGATGGCCCACTAGGTAGAGTGGAATGCCGGACTATCCCTGGAGGACTCGCTGCTTTACATTTTTCCTGGTTGATTCTCTGGAATGAAGTAATGTCTGTTGTCCTCTGCACAGACCTCTCCTGTGCCTTCCAGAAGTGAAGCCCACACACCCCAAGCAGCAGTAACTCCCTGGGTCAACTTTGCCGTATTATTTTATTTTGCCATGTATATTATTTATGACAGCATTTTTGAAACCTTGTCCTGTTTACATCTTGAAAACTGCTCAACAATTCTTTTATTAATTTAAAAAAAAAAACACTGCTTGAGAGAATGTCGGGGACCAGCCTTGACAAAAACACCACTTGTCAGGGTAGAGGCATAGGGATCAGAAATATAAGAGTATGAAGACATGAAAATAATTAAACAGAAAACATAGAGCAGTACTGGGCAGGAATCCAGTGAATACTGAAATTGCCCACGTTTAATTTCCAATTGCTTAAAATACCCTGATCCCAAGAGGTAGGAATAAGATTTTTAAACACTGCATTAACATGATACAAGAAAACGAACAGACCAGTTGAAGGTCACAGGCTACACCCATAGTTAAACACTCTGCTGCTAGAACAAAACAAGTCATGCTCACAAGTTAGCCAATAAGAAGCTAGAACTCATGGGCCAAGCCATGATTTAAATAATACAGCTTCTGTGTGATTATTTCAGGGCTAAGCAATCGAGAACTAAGTAGTGGCCTCCTCCTAAATAGAAACACAATAACCTTGAAGGAATAGAAGTAAGTTCCAATTCTCTAACCTTTGGTCAAGGTGGAAACAGGCTCACATTTTTGGGCCTCCATAAGAGAATGCTACCTCCTTACAGCTGCTAAGTGTTCTTGCTGCTGTAACTACTATTGGTCCTTTGGTAGACAACCTGGTACTGTGATGATGGCACTTATCACTGGCTTTGTTTTGCATCTGTCTTGGCATTCTCCCTAAAGCCAATGATGTAGCAGATGCATGTGGTACAACTGTGGGCTCTGGTATAGTAAGTGATCCTGAGGCAAGCCTGTATTTCAGCTAGCATCCTTAAAATGGTAGGCTCAGTCTAATGTGGGAGTCAGGGGGATCAAAAATGAACAAAAACAGCCAGAAATATTTCCTTGGTGTGAAGCTGTAGATCTCCACCCAAGAGCTACTGATGACAGTCCTCCATGGCCTCCTCAGGGCTATGTTAAGTTCTGCCTGACCAATAGTGCCTTCAATTAGAAGCTCTTATTTCTGGAATCCATTGGATTGGCAGTGCAACCATAGGCTCTTCTCGATCATGGCAAAGAAGCAGAGGATGCCAAGCAGTCTGAGTTGATAAAATTAAGATTTCTTGGTTTGTTTCTCAATCACTTTTTAGTATTATTCTAGAAGATTTTTTTAGATAATTTAGATTATTTCCTGTGTATGCACTCATTTTCCATAAAGCAGATCAGATTCCTAATGGTTTCCTGATCAATTTTTGGTTCCTGTACAATTAGGACAAACGTCTCTTCTATCATGGCACTACAGCATCATTGCTATGCCTTCACAAGCTTCTTCTGTGGGGTACCATCCTCAGCTCAATGGGATGTGCAGTTTTCTGTGCCCTCATTATCTGCCTCTTTGCCTCAAGATAAAAAGAAAATATTGAAGATGAAATGGAGCTTATATCTTGTTTTTTTTATTAAAAAAATAGTTTGGAAGAATAGTGGGAAAGGAGAGTCAAAATTGTCTCTCGGGGACACTGTTTGCTTTGCCACTGGTTCTTTCTGGGTTGTGGTTGAAGAAAGTAACAGTCATGATCAACCTTGAGGAGCTAAAATGACCTCTAGAAAGAGAGGTTTCCCTCCCTGAACAGACCTCAAAGAAGAGAGTGGGAGAGATGACAAAGGACAATCAAACTGCCAGAAGTCATGAAAATGCCACTCACTGGTCACCAGGATCATCATGCTGCAGCTCGTACAACAAATTTCCCCATAACCTAATGCTGACAACAAGCCCTTGAGATGTGACAGCAAAGTTATGCTCCCTATGCCCGGTCCTGAATTCACTCTGTGTTGGAGAAGGTTTGCAGAAGGCTAACAATATAAAGGAGTCTGTGAGGCCTCACACAACACCAAGAAGCACGTTTTAGTGGATAATTACAGCTGTGGCTTTGGTGGTGTGTCTTACCCTCACTGGGACCTGAGATGGACACAAATATCAATTTAAATGTGGATCCAAGTGAAGGAGGGAGGCAGTGACTCTCTGGGATAATAAGCCTGAAGTCACTTCTTCCAAGCCCTGTAGATCCTGACAGCCTGTTCCCAGTCATTTGCCCATTATGGACAAATATGTCAACAAATGTCACTGGCCCTCTGGTTGCTTTGTTTGTGATGCAGATGTTTTTTCAAAGGTGGTGGTAGTCACTGCTTCTAATCTTTGAAGGTATTAGGATCTGAACTGGTCGTGGGCTTGTAGAAGACAAGCGACCTGAGCTGTGAGGAGGGCTCTGACACCAACCCCTCGCTAGTGGCTTCAGTACTGTACTGGCAACTGCCCTCGCTGTGGTACCCACATCAAATACTGATTGGCCTTCCGGTCTGTACCTTCAGCTAGGTTTCATGGTGCCCACTGACTAGCTACATCCCATGCAGCCTGTTGACTGATGACTCTTTCCCAGTATTCTTGTGGCCTCGATTGTTACAGCCCCATATCTAGCATTACCAGAGTTGCTGTCGTGGGCTGTCTTCAAATATGTCACCCTCAGAATGAAGCAATTTGAGATTGAAATTCATGTCAGTGTCTGGAACCACCTTACACATCCCTGCTCCTAAAGAAATGATTATTGTGTTACCACAGACTGACATGGGTATTTTTAAAGTTTGGGAGCCGTGGGAAGGAACTGTTACTTATGCTATAATTACTTTTGTGCTAAATATGACTTTCACAAAATGAGCTATGCAAAACAGCCAAGTTTCTGCTGGTTCCTACTGAGGTCTCTTTTCTTTGAGGGCTGAAAATTTCTGTACATCTTTCTGTACTTTTGTATCAGACTTCAATTGTCACTTAAAGCTGTCCCTGAAGATAATATGTGCGCCTATGTTTAAACAGCCATGCAGAGCCATTTGACACAGTACGATCTGCTTTGTTGGGTTTAGCAGCCCTGTCCTAACATGGCCAGAGCTTTAACAGCATATTGTAATGGATGCTTCCCTGTAGTCTTTTACAGCCGTTGGCTTTCTCCCCTCCTGTCGGCTGTTGCAGATGCTACTGGCATAAGTAAAACTCTTAGAGTAAGTTCTTTGGCTACAGTGCAAACATGAGTTGGCAGTAATTTCTTTTCAAGCACTTTATTGGCTGCTAATGTTAAGAGGTAGGAAGAAAAAGCCTTTTAGCAATCTTGGTCATTTGTTGGCATTGTAGAATGAATGAATGGAGAGGAATATGAAGTTAGGGTAAGCTGCACAGGACAGACTTCCTGTTCATCTTCCCATCTCCTCACTGAACTAAGAACCCTGCAGTTTCTATGGGGAAAGAAAGCCACAAAGCAACATACAGCAAAGCACAAAGCAACATTAAGTAAAGAACATTGTGAACCAAATTATAATTTATATAAAGGAAAAAAATAACAAAACTTTAAACAATGGTGGCAAAACACTGACTAAGGAGGAGGGGAGGGAAAAGGAGAAGAGGGTAGAAGAAGAAAAGAAGGAAGAAAGGAAGATGTTGCTTTGGATATGTTCAATGAAAATAGGGCACATTAAAAATAACCCTTAAAAATTGTATAAGACAGTAAGTAATATGAATCTAGATCCTAAGTACAATATTATGTTTTAACATCCTGATGCCAGTCTAAGGAAGTAAGAGAAGGGTAGGGATGTACATTGGCTTCTCAGGTTTTATTATCCACCATTAAGTAAAAGATTTTAAATTTCCAAAACGTGAGTGTTTTTCACACAACTAAATATGAACATAGTCATTCAAATCCATACTTCCGGCTAAACAAACTATGTCAAGTTATGTTCAGATCTCATTAAACAGAACCAGTTCTCAAGGCCACTTAGATTTAACATTTATAAATTAAAAAAAAATCACAAGTTCTCCAAGGTTAGGATAGAGCCCAGGCTTATGAAGGACCGTGACCTGACCACAACACTGTGGCTCTCTTCGCAAGAAAGATGGGCTGGGAAGGTTAGTTACTGAGAACCCGTTATATAGATAACACTAATGTCCTTTTCATCAGCGACACCCTTACCAGTGAGTCAGTTGTGTTTAGTGTTTGTGACCATAACTAAAAATGAGCATCACAGGAAAGCCACAGAGCATTTCAGTAAGAAAGGACAGGACAAGAAATGATTAATTATATAATTTGGACTGGGTGACTTGGGGAGAATTAAAGGAAGCAGGGCTTTGCCATTAATTAGAGGCTATCTGGGATCAGAGCTAGTTCTAACTTGGGTATCTGAATAAATCGTGTCTATAAGTCAAGAAGAGTGATCAGGCCAAAGCTATGTTCTCATTAGATTAGCCAAGACAGTAGGGTATTGTTATCTTTGTGGTTAGTTTTATTTTTCTGCTCTTGGACAACATTAGGAAGCTTTCTTGTTTCTTTTTATTTTCTCTTCACCGCTGTTCAGGATCCCTCAAGGTCAGTGCTTCATGAATTCTCCAGGTCCAGCAGAACACGATGAACGAACTACAGATCAGGTTAGCGCCCTCAGATCAAGAGGTATGTTTCTTTTTCATTGGTTACATTCAGAGAGCGGAATCAATACTACTGTTTGCCCTTAGTGTTTTTGGTGCTTCAAGGGACAACCTAGACAAGAGTTCGGTAACAACTACGTTTAAATACAGATATGCTTCTATCTGAACTAGTGGAACAGTTACCTCTCTTTATGCAGGAAATGATGCCCCTTCTTTCACTCTCTCCTTCCCCTGAAGACCCTCTAAGGCACTGCTGCTTGTTCTAAATATATAGAGCTTTATTTATTTATTTGGTCTTTTCCAATACAATCATTGATTTTATAGCAGCGGGTTTTTCAGCAAAAGAAAAGAAAAGAAGAAAAAGGAGCTTCCCCAAATGAGCATTTCTAAGGCAGGTTTCTTGCCAGCGGGGAATTTGTTTCCCTTTCGGTTGTAATTCTCTACCAACAAGGTTCTACCGGGGAAGCCTGAGAAGCAGGGGAAGCTCAGCATGGCCTTATTCCAAGATGCAGTCCAGGCCTGGTGTGCCAGAGGCAGGAAGAACAGTGCAGCCTCCGACTTTAAGAAGGTTGTGTCTAGACCGGATCCTGTTGCTCACTGCAATGGTGAATCTTGACCATCAGCTTGACTGGAGTGAAAGATGCTTAAAGGTGTGGAAAAACATGTGTGAAAAAAAAAAAACAGGTGTGGGAAAAGGTCACACTCCTGCATGTGTGACTGTGATGGTGCTTCCGGAGACGGAGACTTCATAAAGGTTCTGACCTAATGAGTCATTAACCCTTCGATATACTCCTAATACGACGGTATTATTGGGAAGTGGTGAGAGGTCAGAGGTGATGCCTAATTGGGGCACTGAGAACATGGCCTGGGAGGCCAGATCTTATCCTATAGCTCCTATTTTCTCTGGTTCTAGACTGCCATGATGTGAACTTGTATTCTCCACCACACTCTCCCACCATGATGGACTGAACCCTCTGAAAACATAAGCTGAAATAAATCCTTTATAGTCTCAACAGGTATTAGATCTCAGCTACACTAAAGTAGCTACTACATCCGTGCCCTTGGGATCTACTTGTGGCCATCTGGTCGACCCCCTAGTCCCAGCTGTCCTGCCTAGCCCTTCAGCCTCACCTGCCTTGACATGTTGATCCAGACTATCTGACATGACTTCCGCCTCGGTTTCCAGGTCTCCCGCTCCCACTCCCCCTTGGAACTGACTCCTCTTTCCTTTCCCTCCTCCTGACTGGACTGTTTCCTTACTGTCATTTTCCTTTCTGCTGCGCAGCCTTTGCATGTACCCTGAGCTGATCTCAGGGTCTCCAGCATGCTTCAGAATCCTCTGCACTGATTGGGAAACACAACACGTCATATCCTCACCTTGCATCGTTCAAACTGTAAACCAATGCACTGATGTAGTCACGTTGCCAGTCAAGGACAGTACAAAGTCTATGAAATCAGGGAAAGCAGATGGCTGTGGTGGCACGTCTGGGCTCGAGTTCTGTTCATTGTTGGTCCTCTAAGTTTCCCTTGATGGACAGGGAGCTCGTGTAAATGAAATCAAATGCCTGCCTAGAAAATATCCACAGAGTACTGTGATTAATCAGCTCCCATAATTGTCCACTTAAAAAATGTCAGTCTATTTGTTAAAGTCCAGAAAATGTGGACTCATAAACCATGGATAGCCCCATCCCAGCTGAGTGTTAAATCACCGTTTCCCATCCTTCCCTCCCTCTCCCGGGATCCTTCCGAGGGTTAGCATTTGCCCTTCAGCAGTGATGAACGCAGTGTTGTGCTACTGCTGGGCCGCACCGTTATTCACGTCCCCATCCGCTGTCCAGGCCTCTAATTGCAGAATACTGGAAGTAGAAGCAGAAACTGTAACACAGAGGAAAGTTTCATCTTCCCGGTTATGCCTGACGAAAGGCAAGCTTCTCTATTCGTCTCAGGCACCTTACACTGGAGGACCATCCATTCCCACTCCCACTGAACCCCGCGGTCCCAGACAGAGCGGCACAGAAACGGAATATGTGGCTCATGGGATCGCTAACATCAGCCGGAAGAAGCTGAGCTGGTAATCGCATCACTCCACAGACACCCTTACAGACTATTACGGGAATAAATTAAGAGTTTTACTGAAGAAAATCAGTGGCCCAGAATACCTCCCTGGCAGGACTCAGATGAGCTCCGCTGAATACAGAGCATTTCACCACGTTCTGGCCTCTCTTCGCAGTCCATTATAATCCCATGCACGATCCCTCAGACATGCCCTGGATTTGCCAGGCCATCTATTTCCTTCCTTTTCAGTCCTTAAAGGGATACTCAAAAGGGAATGTTCAGTTACGCAAATTATAACCAAAGGATATTGGCCAAAGATTTATTGTTCAATATGTGTAATTATAGTGATTTTTTGTCTCAATTAACAAAGAGGCAGGACAAGTGAGCAGTCCATCTGACCACAATAAAAACATCAATCTGGGTGACAAGACAGCCCACTACTGTAGCTGATCACTGCTCCTTGAGTCTCCGAGCTACAAAGTTGTGACTTGGCCATTGGCTGCTTTCTTACGTGGTTTTTAGGAAAGCTCTGATCTAGAAAAAAACTGTAATGCAGCTGCAGCCCTCTTGCTTATTTTCAATTTAAGAATTTTTTCAAAAAACTCTAGGGTTCAATTCAAGCTGCACAGGGAAAGATAAATATCACTATAGTATACTGCACACAAATGCAAAAGTGCAGCCACAGTCTAGTTAGGATGTATTATATACTAGACTCTGTCCTGGCCACCTGCAGTAGTTACATAAGGGAAGTAGAGTGGGGCCTGAATTGTGAACCAACACTGGCTTGTTTACAGCTTCTCCCCCTTTCCAATGGACACGAGGAGCCTCCTTGCAGGTTATAAATACTGGAAGTCATGACGCAATCTCTTTCCTACTATGGAGACTGTTAGCTTGTAGTTGCTGTGACCAAAATTCCTGAGAGAAATCAACTTAAGGAGGAAAATGTTTTGGGGTTTTGTTTTGGTGTGGTTTTTGGCTCACAGTTTCAGAGATTTCAGAGAGAGAGAGAGAGAGAGAGAGAGAGAGAGAGAGAGAGAGAGAGAACAAAACCACCCTCTAGAGCACAGCTCCAGAGACCTACTCCTTCCACTAGCCCCACTTGTTAAAGTTTCCACAACCACAAATATCACAATCAATTACAGGTTTGTTAATGGAATAATCCACCAATGCAGCTGGAGACACACACTGTAACACAACCACTTCCCAGAGGCTAAACACTGGGACCAAGCCTGCGGCATATGAGCCTGTAGGGGACATTTCATTCCCAACCTTTACAGAGACATTGTTAGAAAAAAGCAAAAGCAGAGTTCTCTCTCTCCATCCCTGACTCTCTTGAAGCCTCCTTTCTGAGTTCATAGAAGAGACTTCTCTAACCTAAGCTCAACTCAGAGTAAAATCTGATGGCTCTGTCCTAGATTCTACATAAATAGCTGGTCCTCACCAGATAATGTAGTTTCGTTTAAGTGGGCCATGATGGCAACTCTTGACTGTCAACATGAAGGGATTTAGCATCACCATGGAAACAACCTCTAGACATTACTGTGAGATACAGTCTAGATCAGGTTAGTTGAGGTAAGTAAGCTCGACTTAGCAGTGGAAATACCATTCTCTGGGATCCTAGTCTGAGTGAAAAGAAAACAGAAAGGTAGTGAGATGGCTCAGTTGATAAAGTGCTTCACAAATCTGAGGACTCGAGCTCAGATCCCTAGAAAACAAGTAAAAAGCCAGGTATAGTGTGTGCTTAAACCCAGCACTGGTGGGGGAAGAAACAGACAGACCCCTGCAGCTCATCCTTGCTGAATTTTTTTTTGAGACATGGTTTCTCTGTGTAACAGTCCTAGCTGTCCTAGAACTTGCTTTGTAGATCAGGATGACCTCAAACTCACAGAGATCTGCCTGCCTCTGCCTCCCAAGTACTGGGATTAAAGGCATGCACCATCATCACCTGGCTTCCTTGCTGAATTTATAGCTTCAGGTTCAATGAGAGAATTTATCTCAAAAAATAAATAAATAAATAAAAGGTGGAAAACTGTCTAGGAAAGACACCCAAAGTTGACCTTTGGCCTTCAAACACACACACACACACACACACACACACACACACATTGCAAGTAAACACACCTAACAAATACATATGCCACATACACACACTCTCTCACACCTACACTGGCCCAGAGATGAGTAGGAATGGTTCACCCAAGAGAAGAAAATGCTGTCTAATGAAAGCAGGGAAGACTCTGTGGAAGCAGTGATAACCAAATTGCCTGTTGAGGGATAAGCAGGAAATTGTAGAAGTATTAGGGCCTAAGAGCATTCCCAACAGCAGTCACCACCTCTAATTGACTTAGGTGGGTCACTCTCAAACTTTAGCATGTGCCAGAGCCACCTCACAGCTTGTTAGATCACAGGTCACTGGGCTGCATGCTGTTTCTTTTGTTTTTATTGTTCTTATTGAGTTATATATTTTTCTCTGCTCCCCTCCTTCCAGCCCCCTACCCATCTACCCTCTGCAATAATCCCCATACTCAAAATTTACTCGGGAGATCTTGTCTTTTTCTACTTCTCCTGTAGATTAGATCCATGTATGTGTCTCTTAGGGTTCTCTTTGTTGTCTAAGTTCCCTGGAGTTGTGAACTGTAGGCTGATTTTTCCTTTGGTTTATGTCTAAAAGTCACTTATGAGTGAGTACATATGATATTTGTCTTTCTGGGTCTGGGTTACCTCACTCAATATAATGTTTTCTAGATTCATACATTTGCCTGCAAATTTCAAGATGTCATTATTTTTTCCACTGCATAGTGTGCATTGTGTAATGTACCACATTTTCCTTATCCATTACATTGACAGATTTTCATATGTTGAATCATCCCTGCATCTCTGGGATGAAGCCTACTTTGTCATTGTGGATGATTTTTCTGATGTGTTCTTGATTCTGTTTGCCAGTATTTTATTGATTTTTTGCATCAATATTCATGAGTGGGATTGATCTGTAATTCTCTTAGTAATATCTTTGTGTGTTTGGGGTATCAGGGTAATTGTAACCTCGTAAAAAAGAATTTGGTAGTGTTCCTTCTGTTTCTTTTGTGTGAAAAAATTTGAGGGGTATTGATATTAGTTCTTTGAAAATCTTGAAGAATTCTGTGCTGAAACCATCTGGTACTGGACTTTTTTTGGTTGGGAGACTTTTGATGATTGTTTCTATTTCTTTATCAGTTATAGGTCTATTTAATTTGCTTATCTGGTCTTAATTTTGGTAAGTGATAGTTATCATAAAGTTGTCTATTTCCTTTAAGTACTCCAATTTTGTGGAGTACAGGTTTTTGATGCATGACCTGATAATTCTCTGGATTTCCTCCATGTCTGTTGTTATGTCCCCCTTTTCATTTCTGATTTTGTAAATTTGGATATTCTTTCTCCACCTTTTTGTTAGTTTGGATAAAGGTTTGTCTATTTTGTTTATTTTCTCAAAGAGCCAACTCTTTGTCTTATAGATTCTTTGTGTTCTTTTCTTTGTTTCTATTTTGTTGATTTCAGCTCTCAATTTGATTATTTCCTGCCATCTAGTCCTCCTGGTTGAGTTTGCTTTCTTTGTTCTAGAGTTTTCAGGTGTTCTGTTAATTCACTCTTGTGGGATTTTTCCAGCTTCAAATTTGGGTATGTTGTATGGTCATTTTCATTGAATTTTAGGAGGTCTTTAATATATTTCTTTATTTCTTCCTTGACCCATTGGTGATTCAGGTGAGCTTTGTTTAATTTCCATGTATTTGTGGGTTTTCTATAATTAGTGTTGCTGTTGAATTCTAATTTTAAGTCATGGTGATCTGATAAGATACATGGGGTTATTCCAAATTTTTGTATCTATTGAGGTTTGCTTTGTTACCTAGAATGTGGTCAATTTCTGTAAAGGTTCCATGAGGTGCTGAGAAGAAGGTATATTCTTTTATGTTTGGATGGAATGTTCTATAGATGTCTGCTACGTCTATTTGAGTCATAACGTCTGTCAGTTATTTCTCTGTTAAGCTCCTGCCTCGCCGACCTGTCCAATGTTGAGTGCCAGGTGTTGTGGTCCCCCACTATTAGTGTGTGGGGTTTAATGTGTGCATGTGTGATTTAAGGTTTAGTAGTGTTTCTTTTACAAATGAGGGTGAGCTTGTATTTGGGGCATAGATGTTCAGTATTGAAACTTCCTCTTGATGGATTTTTCCTCTGACTAATATGAAATGTCCTTCTTGGTCTCTTGTGATTGATTTTAGTTTGAAGTCTACTTTGTTCTATATTAGGATAGCTACACTAGCTTGTTTCTTAGGTCCATTTGATTGGAAACTTTTTCTTAGCCTTTTACTCTGAGATGATGTCTGTCTTTGAGGTTGAGGTATGTTTCTTGTATGGAGCAGAAGAATAGATTCTCTTTTTGTATCCAGTCTGTTAGCCTATGTCTTTTTATAGGTAAGATGAGTTCATTTATATTAAGGGATATTAATGAACAGTTTGCTCCTTCCAAGTTATTTTAGTTTTTGTTGTTGGTTATGTTATTGTGTGTGTTTTCCCTTCTTTGGGATTTGCTGCTGTGAGATCATTTATTGTCTGTGTAATTATGTAAATAGCTAACTTCCTTGAGTTGGAGTTTTCCTTCTAGTACTTTGTGTAGCACTGGATTTGTGGCTAGGTATTAATTAAATCTGGTTCTTTCGTGAAATATTTAGTTTTCTAGATCTGTACATTTGCCTGAAGATTTCAAGATGTCATTATTTTTTCCACTGTGTAGTACTCCGTTGTGTAATGTACCACATTTTCCTTGCCCATTCTTTAGTCAAGGGGCATTTCAGTTGTTTCCAGGTTCTGCCTATTACAAATAATGCTGCTATGAACATAGTTGAGCATATGTCATTGTGGTACAATTGAGCATCTTTTGATACACTTACTGTGGGCTAATTTTTGGGCTAAGCTTCCTGTGCATTCTCCTACTTAATCCATACAACAGTACTTCAAGGCAGTTGTCATTGCCCCCTTACAATTGGGTAAGCCAGAGTTGTGGGCTCAAAATATGGCAGGTGGGAGATGGAAAGGTAAGAATATAGCTTCAGTCATTTCTGTCTCCAAAGCTTATTCCTAGTCAGCTGGCAGAGTGCATGCCTAGCAGGCACAAAGCCCTATCAAGTCCCTAGAATCACTTAAACTGGTCATAATAATAACCCCATAATTCCAGCACTCAGATGGCAGAGACAGGAGAATCAGAAGTTCAAATTCATCCTCAACAGCATAATGAGTTGGAGGCCAGTCTGGGATACAACATATTAAACTAAATGACAATTGAATAAATCAGCCTGGGAAGCCATCTCAACAGTCTTTAAAAATTCTTATTAATTTTATTTATATCTTATAAAAATCTCAGAAATAATAAAAATGTATGCATAGATTATCACAGACATTTATAATGGATTAAACAGAGATGATAGATATGTATGTTATAGCTACATATTATATAAGACAGAACACCTGATGAGAGCAGCTTTAGGGAAGAGGAGTTGGTTGTGGCTCACAGTCTGACAGTACACAGTCCATCATGGCACCAAAGTCACAGTTGATGGCAGGAGCTTGAAGAAACTGGTGATGTTTTAACCACACTCAGGGAGTAGCGAGATGAATGTTGCTGCTTGACTTTCTCTCTGCTTGCTTTTCAATCCAAGACTCTAATCCATAGAATGGTGCCACCCACATTGACTGTGGACTATTCTATCTCAACTAACCTAATCTAGAAAAGCAACTTCACATGAGTTCCCAGAGGTTTGTTTTCATTATAACTTTAAGTTCTACCAAGTTGACAGTCTAGATTAGCCATCGTATATATACACAAATATATAACAGAATACTATGGAATGATATTAAATTGTTGTAAAGTTTATGTAAATTGTGCTAGAATTAATAAAAAACTCAGGAGTCAGAAATTGAGATTAAAAACCCGATAACTTCAAGGAATAGTCAAGGAGAGCTCCACTAACCCTACTCTCCACATTTTCCCAGTCTGAAAGCCCTAGAAATCCCAGTCATTTCTACCTTCTCTCTTCCTGTCTCTCTCTATTTAACTTCCTCAGTCTTCCAACATCTCTATGATTATTTCCAATCAGCCAATCATTGACTCTGTGCTTGATTCAAGGTGGCCTTATTGGCACAGCAGATTGGCAGTGAGAACAATTCTCCCACAACATTTCCCCCTCTTGACCTAAATAAAAAGGAAGTATTTTAACTCTAACATTGTAAAACTATATAAAATAAGAATATATCAAGTAAGATATATATACATTCACAATATCCAGTCCACTATTATTGGCAAATTCAAAGAAAACACTCCATTACTTACCTTTTCTTGGTGAGTCCAGAGTTTTGCACCTGATTTACTTTCTATCAAAACTAAGGAAAACTGTAAACTATAGCTATCTAATCTTCAATCCCATCAGAAGACCTGAGAAGGATAAAATATTACCTGACTAAACAGGAAGTGCAGAGCAAGCAACTTTGAAAACCAAGAAACAACAGGGCATCTGGCTATTTGGATAGTCACCAAAGGTTCCTCTATAGTGTTGGGGCATCCATCTTTGGCCTACTGGCCTGGAATATCTGACAGACTGTTCTGTGAAGCAGGAATTTTGAAGAACTTTCCTGCCTTCTCTTGGCAAAGTCCAGCAGTCATTTTGTTTTGTGTCCTGCTTATTGAGTTTGGACAGCATACCATCAGCAGTCAAGGCAAGGGCAGTTTTTTTGCCCAGTGGCTAGCTTTGCCACTATGAAAGCAAACGCTATATGGAGGTTCTTTGATGCCCATCATCCTTTTTTTAAGTAATTTGGTACTTCCAGGAGCAGATGTGTCTCACTGTCATGGAAAGCATTTTGTTAATAAAACATTTTAAATGTTATATTCTATAGTTCTCTGAAGTGCTTGAAGACAATCTATCTATTTAAAATGTCTGTTTGACCTTGAAAACATACCTAACATGACTATAAGTTTGATTGTTATAAATGACTACCTACTAACCTATATTTCTTTATTATCCTAAATAGCTTTCAAGGACTAGAACTTTATATTTTTAAATGAGCTGTATAGGTACAATACTTTAAACATGAAATAGAAGCATATATACAGTATAACAAAAATAACCTGTTTTCTGGTTTATCTCGAATTTTTTGTTGTACCTATTGATGCTGTTTTGTCTTTGATCACATCCAGAACAGTGCAGTTTTTAATAACAGGTATTAAGCTTTTTAATCGCTCTCTGGATGAGTTTCTCCAATGCTAATAGGGAATAATTGAACTGAATTTGATTTTGACAGGCCCTTCATGGTGTTTTCTGATAGCAAAGTGTTACCTTGCCTGTCCCTTGTTGATCTTCATTCCTTAGTCTAATGCTGGCCTTTGTCATGCCTTGTGGATACTCTAGAAGGCTAGGGCCTTCTGTTTGAATTATCTGTAGAAAAAAAAAGAAAGAAAAAAAAAACATTGTTTCTAGGAACATTTTGCCTACAAAACCTTTTCAAAAGAACTTGTTTACCACAATTAAAACACCTGACATTTTGATTTTGATTCTACATTTTCCCAATCTGGAAGCCCTGGAAATCCCCTTCAGCCCCTCCTCTCTTCCTATGCCTCTCTATCCAGCTTCTCAGTCTTCCAACATCTCTATGGCTAATCCTAGTCAGCCAATCACTAACTCCTTCCATGATTCTAGATGGCTTTATATTGAGAGATAGCAGTGTGAACTGTAGCTTAGCAGTGTGAACAATTCTCCCGCAACAAATGATTATAAATAATTTTTTTTTGAGACAAGGTTTCTCCATAGCTTTTTGGTTCCTGTCCTGGAACTAGCTCTTGTAGACCAGGCTGGCCTCGAACTCACAGAGATCCACCTGCCTCTGCCTCCCAAGTGCTGGGATTAAAGGCGTGTGCCACCACCGCCCAGCTGATTATAAATAATTTATATAAAATTAAGAATATGACTTGTAGAATATACAATAAAATGTTTAACAACATACAAGGTGTGAATACACAGGAAAATACTATAGGAAAAATAAAAAATATTAAAGTGAGTGGGAAAGTAGATTACACACACACACACACACACACACACACAAGATCTATATCCTCTTCATCTCCAGTATCTCTAGAGGCAGTTCTACCTCTCCACTGGAGCATGTCCACTTTCTCTCCTTCCCAGAGGAAATGCTAACATCAAAGCCATTTCTCGATTATAATTCATTCTCTCTCTCCCTTCTCCCCTCCCTCCCTCCCTTCATTTCTCTCCTCTCCTCTCTCTTCCCTTTCTCCCCTTCCTCTCTTCCTCTATAATCTCAGATTTCCAGGGTGACCATTTCTGCCACAGTTATTTTATCCTTGGGGTCTCCTCTCTCAATTTCCCTTCTGGGAATAATTCCTGGAGACCCTATACTAAACGACTAGTACTCTTAGGTTGGATGTTCATGGCCCCTTGCTTCAGTAGCACTTCAGAGGCAACATGATTTAGTAAACAGTCATTTTAGGAAAACTAGAGCTGCTTGAACGCTGCCCAGTCAAAGGGAGACGTGGCTGTAGATTCTGGATTAGTGTGAGAAAAATCTGAGTTTCTACCTCACTCTGTATTACTAGGTACCAAAAGATACTTGGACAAAGGAAGCAATGTTGCTATGAATGACTGTTTTATTTTGTAGATATAAAAAATGTTTTAAGCAACAGCCCTATGTTTAGAAACTTTTTAAAAATCCCACTTCCTCGGGAGGGTCAGGAGAACAAACTAACCAGTATTCTTTGCAGCAAAATTTGGTAAATATTTCACAATTGATTTCCGGATTGGAAATTGCCAATTCCCATGGTGTAAATTCCCTTCCTGTACCGTGTTTCAAGTTACCAGTTTAAAAACTGACTTTTAAAACCCTGAAACCTAAAAACCAACCCTCAGACACCATTTGCACTCTTTCAACATATCGTTGAACAGCTTGTGGCAGATTCCCTGTGCAGATACTCCTGCTTGGAGAGTGCATGGCAGCGAGCTCCACGTGGAGAGGGCGTGGCAGCGGGCTCCACGTGGTCTCTACCTTTTTGCCAAATGGCAGAGAAAGCGTTATGCAGAAGACATCACACTCCTTGTGTCCAGGCCCAGCACCACAGCATGAGTTGTAGGTCCATTCCTGCAGCAATGTGGCAGCATCGGCCTGAAGCGGCCCCCTGTGCATCAAAGCATTGGGCTTGACCTCAGAGCACTCTGGCCCACCTAGAGCTCCTGCGAACACTTGTGCTTTCTTTAATGGTCTCTTCCTCCTCTTTGCTAAATCCCTTTTGTGCTTTGACTGAACGGAGTAAATTCTCTTAATTGCAAATAAGAATGTCTGCTGATTATAGAGAGGACCCTTCTGTTTCAAGCAGAGAGATACCTGCAAGCATAATTAAATATAACTAAGGCTCTATCTTTAGAACTTAAGCTTTCCTCCACGAGAGTGAATTCAGGCTTCGTTCAGTCCTATACCCTTCCCATCAACAGTAGCGCTGGGCAGAAACCGTCTCATACTGGAATCACTCCGCAGCTCAAGACGTAGGGATAATAGAGCCTTGTGTGTGCAAAGAAGCATCTCCTCGGAGTCCTTAAAACCCTCAGAGGACATCAATCATGGGCCTTTTGATAACCTCTCTCTGATAATTAGTTCCCGGAACTTGGCTTTCTATTTCTTAGTTAGTCTACTTCCTCCCAACGTCCCTGAATTGCTTGTTAAAAATTATTTCTTCCTTGCCAGACCTGAATCAGAAACTCTGGGGTAAATTATAGAACTGTAATTTTCAACTTGTACTCAACTGTTGATTTGTTTGTTTGTTTGTTTGTGATAGTTTTATTGTGTAGTCTAGAATTCACCATCATCCTGTCTTGGCTTCCTGAGTGCTGGGATTACAAACGTGCACCAACCACCACAAACAGCTTAAAATTTCTGAGAGCAAACCTTTCTTATTTTCATCATCAGCTAAAGTATTTTCTTCTCTGAAATGTGTGTGTGTGTGTGTGTGTGTAGTGTTAGTAGAAACTCCTAGGTTTTCAACACTAATTACATGTTTAAACATGGCAAATATAGCATCCATGTGCAGTTCAGTAAAATTTTTCAGACTCTGGTTTTGGGTTAATAAAAACCTTTCAAAATACCTAGAGAATGTGAATAAGAGTGGAGTTCCAATCAATTTTTCTGAAAGTCTTCCCTTCTTTCAGGCCACCATCAGGAAACTCCTGTCTTCCACAGGAGCCTGCCCTCAGAGGGGGTACTCCAACACTGCCATGTGATTCTGTCCACGGCAACTCCCCCTCTTTAAACGCTATCATACATGCTCCTTTTCAGGGCCCAGACACAGAAACCAGGTACCTGAAGAAAGAGAGCAATGCCTCAGACTCATTGTTAGAAGACAGGTGTGCTCACATTGCTTTACTAAATGCCTGTGCTGTAAAATTGCTTCCTAAGTATTTATGCTTATGCCCATATATGAATGCTGCTCTCAGCCTTGGGCAGAGAATCTGTTGGTGAAGTTGGAAGCAGTTACTACAAAGGCTCATACTGGTCAAAGTGCTTATAAGTTACAGTTGAGATTGAGTGTTCAGCCCTAACTGAGACATATATATCACATGCAAACATATAGTCACACACACACACACACACACACACACAGGTTGGGGTAAGATCCCAGAAGAAGGTCTGAAGAGAATGCAAGGGCCAGAGAATGGGGCAGGGTGCTGTGAAACTCTGTGTTCTGGGCATGGCGTGACCACTGCACTTAGGACCTCACTGTGACTATGGCTACCTGCACAAGACCTGTGTAGATCAAGTCAACCAAAATGACCAACATCCCAGCAGACAGAACTAACTGGACTCAAGTGGGTTACAAGAGAAGCAAAAGGAGAAGACATGAAGATAGAAGGGGACGTGTTGAGGAATATCCGCAGGAAGTAGGAAGGGAGTGTTGAGGATAGAATTATTAGCGTGTACTTCTGTGAAATTGTCAGATAGATAGCTAATGATTATTTTTAAAGTAAGGGATGTTGTCAACAGCTACAGGAAACAGGAAACAAACTAGAAAATACCTTATTACAATCTATCAAAACCTCTCTCCCCATAATCCCATCCACTTTCTCCTAGACAATCTATAATAGAACACTTCTTGTCAAACCTGGTGCTTAGCGTTGGGTCCTAGTATCACCAGGCAGTAAGCCCTTACTGGATAGCACTGCTGTCTTTCTCGAAGCCAGGAAAGCACGTTTATACTTTGTCAGTCACCCTTCTGCCCTCTCGGCCTCTCTGTCTATATGGTGCTGTCTTGAGAACCTGCCTGCAACAGAGAAGGGCAAATCAGACCCACATCCCAAAGCTGCTCCAAGGGCGGAAACAATCCTGATGGAAGGCTCTGCCTGCTCTGATGGAGGAGTGATGGGAGCTCCTTGAAGAGAACTGAGCTTGCCTTTCTGAAGAGATGCTTTATGGATTGGATTTCATTTCCCCACTATCCTCTGGTGCCTCTCTGCTTGGCTTTCTTCATGTATTCTTGACAGTTATCCTTATGAATAAATGGATTTTTTGATCATTTCTGGATTTTCTTCTCAGCGACCAACATAAGAAAAGAAAAAAATTTAAATGAAAATGTTAAGCCCTCAGACGGCTACTTACGAACGGTCTTAAGAAACACACTTCTCACACAAGTCTTTGACTGATATGTTTTCCAGTTATTATATCTTACACATGTAGCTACAAGCACCCTACTCCCACATCTTATAAGCTGCAGCCGCTGCCCAATCTCAGCACAATGGACATTTGTAAAGGGATCATCATTTGGGGTGAGCCGCTGTCGCATGCATGGACAGATGTTTAGTGACATCCATCACCTTATGCTGCAGGTACCAGAACTGTACCAAATTCCACTGTACTAACGAAAACTTCAATTGACCTGCAGATGGTAAACTTGCCCCTTATTCAGAACCACTGACTATCCTGGGAAGACATAGAATGGATTCCTAAAATGTAGTGAGGAGAAGAGTGGTGGGAGGCAGAATGCCGGCAAATACGGCGCAGAACTCGCGTTCTGATGGGAAAGGGAGGAAATGTCAGAGGGTGTAACAGCTGACCTAGATTTAAATGGAGAACCTCCGCGGTCAGAAATAACTCTTTGCTTATAACTCACCCCAGCCTTCTCACTCATTGACTCTCAGTTTGAAGTCTCTCGTTTGATCATTTGAAGCTAATAAATGCAAACCCCAGGCTTCTGTAAAAAGTTTCCTAGCTCACACGACAGTCAGCCTTCTACATCCTCTGCTGTGAACACTGCTCTTGCAGAGGAGATGCAAGGCGAAAGAGCTTCCACTCTTTCAGCAAAAAGGTCTGAGAAGAGAGCTGGCACTGAGACAAAACTGGAAGCTCAGGGTCTTCTCTGCCCCTGAGCAAGTTTTCACAGCATACAAGTCCACACAAGAACCTTCAAAGTCTGAGGTGTTTTCTACAATGAAATGAAGCAAAAGTGAACTACAGGATCCGGCTATGTTTTCCTGAAATTTCATGGACTTTGATGGATTCTCTTCTTACTTGGAACTCCTATACACTAACGCACTGCTATAGACTGATGGAGTTTGCTTTTTTCTTCAGGCTCTAACTGGTTGCCCATTTCCTTGTATGGAAAAGCTCCACCTGGGACAACAGGTGCCAAGAAAATCACTGTGCAGGGTATTCATGTTGAGCAACCACGATGTGCCATTGTCCTCTGTCCTCAGGGCCTCTGGGGACACAACCATCTTTCTGCTCGCTCTCTTCTCCTCTCTGGCTCTCTCCCTTTGGTCGTGCTGGGCTCACACAGGGTGCGACGCAGGGTCTTGCAGGCGTTAGAACGTACTCTTCTACAGAGCTATAGCTCAGACATTCTAGTTTCTTCTCTGTTGCTGTGATAAAATGCCCTGACAAAAGCAGCATATATGAGGAAGGTCTTATTTGGTTTACAATTCCAGGGAAGTCACAGGAGAAACCTAAAGTGTCACATCATAGTCTAGAGTACAGAGAGACACTTGGGCTCCGTCAGCTTACTCGGCAAGTGCTCAGCTAGCTTCCTTCTCTCTTAAATAGTTCGAGGTCCAATTCACAAAATGGTGGGTCTCCCACACAATTAACAACTGAAACAATTCCCCCACAAACATACCCATGGGCCAACCTAATAAAGACCTAATAAATTCCTCAATCAAACTCCCTTCCCAGGTAATTGTACATGGTGGCAAGATAATTTTTACTTTTTAAGTATCACGTTAGTTTATAATTACTTTTATTTATGTGTGTATGTGTGTGGCCACATGAGTGAATGTTATATGTGTGC
Source organism: Chionomys nivalis (assembly GCF_950005125.1). Classification (NCBI taxonomy): domain Eukaryota; kingdom Metazoa; phylum Chordata; class Mammalia; order Rodentia; family Cricetidae; genus Chionomys; species Chionomys nivalis. The sequence continues at coordinate 29,322,024 of NC_080101.1, read as the reverse complement.
AGATGCCCAAGGCAACCAAAAGAGGGTAGCAGAACCCTTGGAACTGAAGGTACAGGAGGCTGTGAGCTGCCAGACACAAAAAAGAGGAGTAAGCACTCCTGACCTCTGAGCCATGTCTCGAAGCCTTGCTGCAAGTTAACACTTGAAACTAACCATCAGCCTTCTTACTGACTTCAAATAAATTAAATATGTTGCTACATTTATTTATTTATTCATTGGGGGAGAGTTATTTCATGTGTTTATGTGGAGGTCAGAGAACAATTTGTGTCCAACAGTTCTCTCCATTAATTTGGTCCCAAGGATCAAACCCGGGTCATCAGGCTTGATAGATAATGTCTCTCACTGCTGAGCCATCTTGCTGAAACTCACAGACTTTTATTACTGATCCATATGAGAAAATGACATAGTGAGATACTTCCAGAACAGTGCAATGAGAATCTCCAAAACTCTCCATAAAAAACTCAATTAGAGCAAAGAGCACACTAGCCAAAAAAAGAAAAAAGTCCGGAAACCAGTAAGGGAAGAGGCCTTCAAGAGAAAACAGGGTAGTACAAATCACGTGATATGAAATTGAGAGAGGATAATAGGGTTCATGTAGTGATGAGTTAACAAAACTAAAGACGTATTTAAAAGCTTTATAGAAACCTACTACTTTGTAAACTAATTTTAAAATATATTTTAAAGGAGTTTGAACACAGGTAGCCTACATGGGTAGACAATGCTGTTCTCAGAATAAATGGGTTGTTAAAAAAAAAACAATTCATGACCAAACATGGGATACTTCCCTACCAACTAACTACTGGTCAGGTAGGCCCTAGAAGCTCCCAAAACAGTATGGGCTATTGCCATTTCTCTTGGGTGTTACCATAATTAGGTGATAAGACCCTATTGCTGAAGATAACACGCACTTTGGTTGCAGGCCATAGAGAAATCAGTCTGAAGCTGACCTGAAAGCTTCCTCGTCGCTGGATGGCTTTCAAAGTGCCAGAAGGTGCTGTGCAGGCTGCTGGGAAAGGAAGGCAATTAGTGATGCTACACAATGCTGGACTCTGCGTGCTACAATAGCAACCTGCCAGGCAAGGTGTGCTCATAGTGGTACGAAGGTTACTGGGAAACCACACACTTTTAGAGTGGATTTGAGACCCCCACAGGAGGGAATTCATAGCTGATGTTACAAACCTAGTTAAGAGCACAAAGCTAGAATGATCGCAGGTTCTAACAGGGCAACCTGATAGTGCCATTTTGGTAAATGGTCATATTGAAAACCTGCCTTCTAAACATTTAAATTTCTATCTATAGAGCTTTGCTGTTCTCGGCCTTGGTCATTGACCTTTGCTGCTACCACAGTCTTGCAACGGGCGTCAGTTAATACAGAGGCTCATACTGGCCAAAATGATGAGAATTAGTGACTGTTGAGTGCTTATCCCTAAATGGGACATATGTAACTGTTGCACTCGCCCAAGGCTCAGGGAACTTCACAGACACAGAGCCAGAGGATAGATAGGAGTGCTGTGACACTGTGTCTTCTGGGCGTGACAAAGCTGTCGCACTCATGATCTCACGGCTGTGATGGTTACCTGCAGAAACCCTCCTAAGAACAAGCTAGTCAAGATTCCAGCGCAGACAGGAGAGGGGCTCGTGAGACCTCATCTCATGCTAAGGAACTATTGCAGAGAAAGGAGATTTTTCTTTGGCGGTATAGCCACTGGGAGGTTGCCCATGCTCCAGTAGGTTGCCCTACAGTATGCACATCTAGGCAGCAACAGAGGTTATGCAGAAGAAGAAAAGGAGGAGGCACAAGAGGAGGAAGAAGAAGGAGTTGAAGGAAGGTGGCATGAAGTTGGAAGAAGAGTGTACTGACAGGTCCTGGGGGAGCGGGAGTGAGTAGCAATGGACCTGATCAAAATATATTGCACTATATTTATAGAATTCTCAAAGAACAAATAAAAAGTATTTTGTAAAGAGTTAAGAATTTAAATTTTTCAGAACCATGCTAAAGTCTTGTTAAGATCCAAGGAGTATTTATTCATGAAGAGTGTCTGGATTTGTGTGGAAATCAGTGACACGTGTGGTTTTGAATGTGTCCTGTCTGTTCTCCCCACTGCTGAGATAGACTCCTGAGAAGCTTCTGTAACTGTGGGAAATAATGCCATAGTAGCCATTGGAGACCACAGAACAGGCCTGAAATGCTCTAAAACTCCACAGAGTTTCCACCGCTTAGCATCTGAAACTCATGGGTCCTCTTAGATTTGGCCTGAGTCAGAGGTAACTCATTGAAAAAAAAACTCAATTCCCAGGACATCTATCAAAAACAGGCAGCAGAAATCACTTAAAGGTGTAACTACCCAAAGCAGTGAAGCAAACTGAGTCAGAAAGGAAGATGGCTAAAACCTGCAACACAAACATCTGGTAACACATTGCCAGAGGGAGCTTTTAAGTCTACAGGATGATGCTGGAATTTGAGAGGGCCACAACCAGGTGTGGACTTGTGGGTATCTCTCAGAAATGTCTAAGGATCTTAGGCGGTCTGTGAGACTCTGAGCAAGCAGGCAGGGGAAGCAGGCAGAGCTGTAAAGGCCCTGAGCACTGAGTGTGTGCCCTGATACATATACAGGACACCTTGACACAGGGTGGAAGACTTACTGCCCAAAGAGTTTAAGAAAACCATTGTTCAATCATATAACTGAAATGAACACTTAGAAACTGCTTCTCCCAAAAAACATGCACTCCTCATGTGAGTCCACAAGATAACAGGAAGAGAGTCCCCATGTCTCTTCCTTCATGTTGCCTCTGTCTCCTTTGCTTTGCTACAGAGAAAAGTCATTATCCTTGACTGTCCCTTTTGAGCCATCTTGGATTCCCAAAACAACAAACCTCAGAGGACAGGCCACACCCATTGTAGAGCAAGAGTCCACAACAGTGATGCCACGTCCTGGAAAGGAAGTAATCATCTCCTAAGAACCACCTTCTCCCCTCAAGTGGTCAGGACTTCTTCGGACCACCTTGCAGAAAATGAGTAGGGGTGATGATCACAGCTGTATCAGCACAGCATCGTTATAAATATCTCTTGCTCCCTGTTCTACCCTTCTTCTATTTAAAACAATAGCTCATATCAATGCCCTAAAGATAGACTTTGGGTCATTGGGCCCCTTGATCTGCTCCTCTTTCCAACATGGCTGCACTGGATTAATCTTCTTCCTCTGCTGTAACTATTGCTCATTTCTTTAATGAAATAGCAACAGAGGGCCAAACCTAACCTATTGTGGGAGAAGGTACCAGAGCCCCAACTCTTGCCTTAAGATTTCAGTAATAAAGTTGACCATTAAAATAGCTCAATAGGGATTTCAGTATCTCATAGAAAAAATATCAAATAGGCACAGTTAATCCTGAAAGTTATTCTTCACAAAGCAATATCTTCAACATGTAGTACAAAGATAACTTAAGAGCCACATGGGAAAAAAAAAGAAAACTGATGAAGTTGAGCCCCATCTCATACCACACACAAAACTTTACTCACAACGGACCACGTATCTAAACGTAATAACTCAAAGTATACAATTCTTAGAACATTCTGGTGGTTAATTTTAGGTGTCACCTTGGTGGACTAAGAGACACCTAGGTATCTGGTATCATTTCTGGCTACGTCTGTGAGTTTATCTCCAGAGTATATGGGTCAGCAAAATGGACAAAGATCTGTCTTTTATCCACAGACAGATATTCTCATTCATTCTCTCTCCCTTCCCCTCCTCTTTCTCCCCCCACACCCTCTCCCCTGCACCATGAACTTTATATTGGTCAGTGTTCATGTGTTCTTTAAACTTGCTGACTGCAGACGCTGAGGGGGTGTCCTAGGTTCCATCATGCTTACTTCAAGCATCCTCTAAGACCTCCTGTCCTGGGATGGTCTGTTGCTCTGTGTCATGAGTGACTGTCCTCCAAGCCAAGCACCCGCCACCATGGGGAGTCCAGCTGTGTCCCTCCTTACAGCAATCTGGGCTTGTCGGTGGGTGGTTTACCCTTTGCATTGAGACACAGGGTGTGGTACAAGAGTCTCACCAAGCTGCCCCCTGGCACCTGGCAATCTCGTATGAGGCCTGCGAGAGGAGCTAATGCAGAGTGAGGGATCCATCCATGTGGCTATGTGGAAGTCCTCAGCCCTGCTGGGTAAGGCTTTCCGGGTATGGACAGTCGGTGGAAAAGTACCCACACCCCTGTAAGTTACTCTCACTTGAGCTCTGTAAGGAAGCCCAGAAGACTCATTGGTACCACAAAGTGAACCTTGATGGAATTGGTGCCTCCATTGGTCATTCGAACTTCAGAAGGAGGGGGTAGACAACACACACACACACACACATCCCTAGTTCTGAGACCTTTGGACTTAGACTGCACCATAATGCCAAAATCCCAGACTCCCTATCTACCAGACAGATTAAGAAAAACATCTGAGTAAAAGTAGAAACAAAAGATAAAATATACTTGATGATACCATTCATATATAACTCTAGAAGATGCAAAGTAATCTAGAAGGCAGGCAGTTTAAGAACTTATTTAAAGGGTAAGAATGTGGCTACCATGCAGCCTACTATCCTTCCCCCCAAATAAAAACATCCACAAAACTTTTTATGTCATTTTTTCATTGTAGCTTTATTTGTAATAACCCAAAGGCTTATCAAGGGGTAAAGAAATAAACAAGTGGGCTATATCCATGCAATGGTAAGCTAATCAGCAATAAAAAGGATGAGCATTCAATACACACAGCAATATGGAGATAATTATATTACTCAAAAGGAATCATGCATAAGCAGTAATGACTATAGGATTCCCTTTATAGTGAATTCTAGAAAGTGCAAACTAATCTTTAGTGGCAATAAGTCTGTAGTCACATGAGCTGCAAGGGTTTCTCATGCCCTACTTAATCTGTCTATCTACATTCAAAATAAATCTCATCACTATTTTAAGCCAATGGATTTTGAGATAAGTTTTTGCTCAACTGTATAAACTGGAGCCATTCTGCCCCCCAGTGGAGCCTAGAAACCAAGTGCTCTAGTAGGGTCAGTCTTCCACTGCGGAGACTAATGCCTTCCTTCTCTCCTGCCATCACAGGACTCCAGTGCTGCCTAGAACAGTCCTCAAATCCCCTGCTTTCCCAATTCTCCTATCACCACATACTATATCCTGCAAAATACCCTTGGCTTCTTCTGAGAACTGAACACATGCTCCACCCTGCTTTGGGGTGGAAGTTCATTATTTAAAGAATCAGTTTGCTTCCATTGAAGAATTTGGCCATATTGTAGATAAGACCTTCTGAGAACACACATCTTATCCCAGAAGTGAATTAAAGCCAGGGAATTAGAAGGCAGGTCAGCCACTCCCCTAGCTCTTGATTGGATAACCTTTGATATAATCCACCAGCAATAACCAGACAGCAAGCTAATTCCATTACAATAGTACATTTTATTTCTCAGTTGTTTTGAAGCAGAAATTCAATACCATTATTTATTGGATGGATGGATGGATGGATGGATGGATGGATGGATGGATGGATGGATGGATGGACACAAGCTACTCTGCTTGATTAACCATCCACTGTGTTATGACACAACTAAAACCAGTCTATCGACAGCACAGCAGAAGTTCTGCCATCCACAAACTCAGCTTTAACAGCCAGTGGGGATTTTGCAAATAAGGGAACTAACATAGTAATTTTTCCTGTTACCAAACAGCTTCCCTGTAGGTCTCAAGAGATAGCTTCCTCAAAGAGAGAATTGGAGCTAATGATACACAGTGCACATTGAGTTCTTTATAGGTTCTTAAAATATTATCATTACCACTACCTCCACAATAAAACTTGTTCTTGGTCATGTATATCTGGATATGTGTGTATATATGTACATACAAGCTCATGTGTGTATGTGTGAGTCTATGTGGTATGTGTGTGCGTGTACATATAGGTATATATAGGTACATGTTGGGTATATGATGTATACTTTAGTTGCCTTTCTATTGCATTGACAAAACCCTGTGACCAGACAACTTATAAATGAACATGTATAATTGGGCTTAGTTTCAGAGGATTACAATCCATGACAATGCATCAAAGGCATGGCAGCAGGAACAGCTGAGAACTCACATCTTGATCCATAAGCAGGAATCAGAGATAGCACTGGGAATGGTATGAGAGTTTTGAAACCTCAAAGTCCATCCCAGTGACACACCTCCTCCAACAAGGTCACACCTCCAAACCCTTCCCAAATAGTTCCACCAACTGGGGACCAAATATTTCAAACATATAAGCCTATGGGAGCAGAGGCTTTCAAAGTATAACAGTGTGTGTCCATATAAATGTTGGGGTGTGTGGTATATATGTAAGCACATATTGGGGGTGTGCATGCATGTGCATGTGCATATGGAGGTCAAAGATTGATGTCAAGTGTCTTTCTAAATCACTCTCTATCTTATTTTCTGACACTAAACCTGGAGCTGGCCATTTGGCTAGACTGGTTGACCAGAAAGCCCCAGGGATCCTCCTGTTTCCATCTCCCTAGTTCTGGATTACAAGCATGCATCACCATACCACGTCATTGCATAGGTGCTAGGACTTGAACTCAGGTCCTGATGCTAGTGCAGCAAGCCCTTTACCCAGTGAGTCAATTCCTTAGCCCAATCCTTGGGTTTCTCGACCAGGCATCTACTGCTGAAACTTAGAAGTCTAAATAGCAGTGTTATTGAAAATCACAAAGACTCCTCCACATGCACAAAAAAGAAAAAGTTAAATTGCCTAGAACTCTTAGTGAATGTTTCCGTATTTTTCACACTTTTTTAAAAACACATTTTTACCAAGAGTCTAAGTCACTTTCGCATATCTCTGACTACATTAGTTGCCATGGTTTTCTAACTTTCACTACTTCTGAAATAAACAACCCATTAGATTTATGTCACCGTTAATTTGTCTTTTTGTACAATGTGGATGGGTGGTTTGTAGCCTAAAAACCAACATGAGTTATCCTAAGAATCCCATTGAGAAGAACTGGTGCAGTAATGTCTTAATAGATGTAGAATGAGATCAGTTCTATTTGGGAGGCAGGGCCTCATGAGAAGGTAAGTATTCTTTGTAATTAATATGTTGATTTTATGTGCCACTTGTTAAAGATAGTTGGTTTTATTAATTGTTTGTAAATTTTAGTGCTGTCTTCTTGCAAGTCCCTTTTCTTTCACAGATAGTAGAAAAATAAAAATTATCCAAGCCCCCCCCCTCCAAACCCACAAATTCTGAATCAAGGTCATATTCTCCTTCAGTGTCATGGAGAACAATTGCCCAAAGTCTTTATGCAGGAACCTACACACACACACACACCGCCACCGCCACCACCACCTCCATTTCTAACACAGGCTTGATGTAATTCTTGCCAGAATCTAAAGGCAGAGTTTCCATTCGTTCTATACCTGAGCATATAAATGTTTTAAATATGTTGAAGTAAATGGAGCTAAAATATTTGTCAGACGAATAATAATTATACCATTGTTATTTTTCCAGCGTGTATTGAGTGTGTAGTGATCATAAAGAGAAATTTAAAGAGTATAAAAAGGGAAGAACCATAAGAGATATTCTCTACTCAATTTTATATGAGGAAGAAGAATATACAAAAACTATGAATAACCATCTTTCACATCATGCTTATAAGGCAAAATCTCGTCTGTGACTTTTAACTCTTCACTCACAGTAGAAGGGAATTCCAAGTGTTGCTAAGTGGTCCTCTGCTCAGAACACTCATCGCCTCCACACTCCCGATGGAAAGTGTGTTACTTTCCTCATGCTCTCACAGATCACCTAACAGGAAGCAACTTAAGGAAAGAGGGCTTATTTTGGCTCATAGTTTGAAGTGACACAGTCCATGAGAGTGAGGAAATCATGTTAGGGGATGAAGGAGGCTGCTGGTTACATTGGCCCCACAGTCAGGACGAAGATTATGGATGCTGCTTCTTAGGTCTCTCCTTTCTTTAGTTCAGAACCCCAGTCCTGCTCACACTGAGGATGAGTCTTCCCATTTCAATAGACCTGATGTGAAAATTTCTTCATAAATACACCCGAAGATTTGTTTCCATGCTAAATTCAAACTGACAATTGAGATTAACCATAACAATTTGCAAACAATTTCTCCCGTAATATGGTCCTGTTGGTTCTCAAGAACCATGCAACAGTCTACAAGGCTCCAGAGACTTCCCTTGTCAGAGCGCTTACTACATTATACACTAATTGTCTACTTCATTCTCTGTAGTGCCGATTAAATTAAATCCCATGAAGGCAGAGATATACTTGGCCAAGTAGGTGAATGGCTGCTCCAGGTTTGGTGCACAGAAGACATGCCGTGGATGTTCTATACACACTTATGGGTCAGCCAGTATCCCCAGAGCACATTTGAAGAGCCTGAGCACAAGGCAAAGTACAATAACATTGAGAACCAAACTGCTCACCAGTCCCCTTAGACAACAAGAAAGAAAGAAAGAGAGAGAGAGAGAGAGAGAGAGAGAGAGAGAAGAAGAAGAAGAAGAAGAAGAAGAAGAAGAAGAAGAAGAAGAAGAAGAAGAAGAAGAAGAAGAAGAAGAAGAAGAAGGAAGGAAGGAAGGAAGGAAGGAAGGAAGGAAGGAAGGAAGGAAGGAAGGGAAAAGAAAAAACCCCACTTGTGGTCAGCATGTAAATAAATGAAAATAAAATAGATGAAGACACACACAAAGATGAACACAAACTCTCCCACTAAGTATTTAACCCAGGTTGTAGACCCTGTCCATTGTGTATGGAAGGAGAGTCGCTGGGACTCAGCAAAAAGGCACAGAGAAAACAAAAGTAAGGAGATGACACAACTTTCATCCCTACCATTTGTTTCCCGCCCCCATGATACATTTTAATAGAGTTCCTAAGAGAAGAAAGAGCTGCCGGACTTTCCTCTCCCTCTCCTGCCTTCTAGGCTCCTCAAGAGGAGCTGACAACAGCAAGAAGAATAAGGAAGAAAGGGCATGACTAATCCTGCTTCAGCTTTCAGTTGTCAGTTTCTGACACAGGATCAGAGTCATGCCTGAGGGTGGAACAACCCAGGGAGCCAGTATTCAGGCTCGGTAGCTCCAAGCCTAGGCCCCCTGCTTGCTCCTCCACCTCAGAATGGACCTGTTATGGGGCCTGAGGCTCCACATCCATCAGCGTCCGTCAGCATCACTGGGTGTCAACGTACCTGGACAGCTGCTGAGTGTGACTCTGGGCTGCCAACTTACAACAGGGATGCAGACAGCCAGCCAGCCAGCGTTGCACTTCTCAATGGAAATGTCTGTTTGATCTGTATCAGCACAGACTGCTTCTTCTACAGGCTTGCCACGGTGTGTGATGCCTCTATTACACACAGCCTCTGGCACATGGGCAAGAGGGAACCTTTGCCCAAAATCAAGAGATGCCAAAATAAGAAACAGAGCTTAAGTTGATGTAGTCGTGGTTACAACACAAACGTCAAAGTTGATACTTCCATCAGTAATTCTGGACAGAAAGCCTAAATGGAGACCAGGGTCTCCACTTTTTCCTTCCCAGGCTCCACCCTCACCTCTGATCACCGGAAGTCTTATCTGCACCCAAACCCACCCTGTTCCCCCTACACCACAGCGCTGATGAGAATGGATTCTGGCAGGGGAATGTTGCAAGCACCCCACGAGGCCTTCCATCTCCAAGCTGAACCCAGAGGAAGTAGCACTCCGCTGACCGCTGACCGCTGACGAGCGCTTGCATCTGGGTCCTCCCAGCTCCCCTCAGGTGCTTCATATGCATGCTCAGTTGGAGAGTGACATTTTCCAACGGAAAGCAGCTGCTCCGCTGAGCACCCCTCGGAAGAGGGTCTCTGCTAAAAGCTAAAATGCTGCGATCATGCCTACAGAATAAAAAAGCAGGCTTAAAGAGACAGCCTTCAAATGACAGGGCTTGCGACTGCAGATCTTGGGAAGTCGGGATGAAGCCAAGGCTGCCTGCAATTCTTAGCTTCTTTATTCAGCACAGTTGTGAGAAAGCCTTTTGTTACAAACATCAGGTCCCTTTCTTAAAGCACAGATGAGAAACTCAGGATAGAGTAACTCGCTTAGCTCTTGCCAAGAATGTAAGCGTGCTTCTCTCTCTGAGCAGCGGGCGGCCACCAACGCTTCCACCTGGCATGATTTTACATTTGGGGACAGTTAGGAAAGGACTAAAGTTAGACCCTATTGAATTCACACTTGGGAAGGTATGAAAAGTAGGGCTCATAATGAACCTTGTTAGGACTAATTCAGCCGCACAAAGAGTAACGTGTCATATTTCAAAAGGTAATTCAGATTCTCTGTAGAAATACAGGCGAGCACAAGTAAAAAGGAAAATCTATTCTGCCAAAGCAGTTGCCTCTCTCCCTCCCCCTCCCTCCCTCTCAGGAAGTACAATGCATGCGTGTGTGTGTGTGTGTGTATTTCAAGTTCTGAGTGCTATTTTTTGACTGGCATTTTAATGACTAAAGTTGTTCTGAGTTGATATTGTATGCATTTTTTTAATACAAAATAGCGTTTTTTAGTAGACGCTTGCTCTATTACCCCTTAATTGTCACAAGGATTTAGTTAGCTAGCTTTAGTTAGCTAGCTAGTTAGTTGGTTAGCTAGCTAGTTATATTGTATGTGTAGTGTGCATGGATGTGCACGTATCCTTGTGCATGTGTAGAGGCTGGAGAACCCGTCTTTCAAGAGTCAGTTTTCCCACCAGGCAGTAGTAGCGCACGCCTTTAATCCCAGCACTCGGGAGGCAGAAGCAGGGAAATCTCTGTGAGTCTAAGGCCAAGCTGGTCTGTAAGAGCTAGTTCCAAAGCTTCAGAGAAACTGTCTCGAAAAATTAAAGGAGTCAGTTTTCTCCTTCCATCATGTGAGATTCAGGATCAAACTCAGTCATCAGGCTTAAAAGCAAATGCCTACTGAGTCATCTCACCAGCTCCCCACGAGGACTATTTGGGTTATTAGATTTATTACTAATAGATCCACTATTATAGTTTACCATTTTATAAATGGAGAGACAGAGATGTAGGGGGACGGATGATCATCTTCTGTTTCTTCCCTCCTCATCTTCCCGTTCACTGCCCTCCCTCCAAGCAAACAAAACAAACCAGCCTTGGTTTAGTAGGCACTGTGAAAACAGCCCCGGGGTGGGAGTTGGGGGCCACTTGTAGAGCAGGTATGCCTAATCACTGCCTCTGGCTGCCCTGTTACCCTGCCGCCCGGCCTGTGCCAGTGTTGGACCTGGGTCAGGTTCATGGGACCATAGGGCATGCGGCTAACAAGGCACAGCCACTCTCTGAGCTTTCCTAGGACCAGAAATTACTTTAACTGTGTTTCCTCTGCTTGGAGGTGTTTGGTCTTCTTTCCTGCATGTTGGCTCTCTTATGACATCTTTTCCTCCCGTTTCTCTTCTCTCCTGGACTGTTTTTCATTGTCTCTGAAACAGACTGTGTGTTCTCCTTTCTTCAGCTCCCTTGGTCCACCACACCTCAGTCCCCACCTCACCTGAGTCTCCTCCAATAAGGAACCATTCTCATTTTCATTTGTATAGGTATAATAGATCCTCTTTCCCCCTTGATCTAACATGCTCATTAGAAGTTGTTCCTGGCACATAGAAAAGCTGGTGATAACCAAACTGGAAAATAAATCCCAACTCTGTATAAGGAGGGGATGATGGAAAACCATCCCATCTGGAAGAATCTGCTGGCTACTGCTGACACACACAAGAACACACACCCCCAACCAAGTCAGAGCCATCTTCCTGACTGCCAATCTGTCCACATTCTTCTGCCAGGACTCCTAGCTCTTGTTTATCCCCAGTGCAACAGAAACCAATCTGATGCTGTTGTGCTAATAGGGTATCTCAGGCAGTGTTTAGTTCACCACCCGGGTCATCCTCTACAAACGTAAATACAAGTAATGTGTATGAAGAGCTTGCAAGGCTCCCTACAGGTACCATCTGGTGTCGGCTCTGCTTAGCATTTAATGAAGTCCCAGGTATTCCAAAGAGACTCCATGGCAGCCCAACCTGCTACCTAAAAACAAGGCTGTCTCACTTCACTTGTTACCATTGAAGCTTAAGGGTTAGGACTCTCTCAGTCATTTAGAGAGTAAGAGATGTCGGGGACCAAAATGCAATTCCTTTTTCCTTCTAGGGTGACCCTCCAGCGGGCTTTGGGAGCACTGCTTCTGTTTATCGCATTCCCAATGTCTCGTCTTCTGTTTTCCTGTACCCTGACTGACCCCTAATTTTAGACACACAGAGATTTGTAAATCAAAATTCCAAAGATTTTCAAAATGTGGTGACTAATACTGATAGTTAATCCCAGCCATTTGACTGGAACAGGAATGCCTGCCAAGAGGGGAAACAGGACTGGGGTGTGTGAGGGCATCTTCAGAAGTGAGCACATGAGTTTGACTAGGCTAGGGAGAGAAGACCTGTCTTCAATGTGTATAGGAACTATCCAGAAAGCTGGGCATGCAGACAGAATAAATACAGAAGCTAATCTTCCTCCATCCGTCCTGAGAGCTAGGATACTGAGCTAGTTCTCCCATTTACCCCGAGAGGTAGTATACAAACACTCCTGCTGCCTTGGACTTCAAGTTACAGATTCCAGGATTGTGATCTCCGCTTTGTGAACTCCACTGAGTTGTATCAGCTTCCCTGGTTCTGAGGTCTGAAGATGTAGACTGAGCCACACTACCACACTACAAGGTCTTCAGCATGCCAATAACTGATGGAGGAAGGTCATTGGTTAAAAATAAAGAAACTGCTTGGCCCTCATAGGTTAGAACATAGGTGGGTGCAGTAAACAGAACAGAATGCTGGGAGGAAGAGGAAGTGAGCTCAGATGCATGGCAGCTCCTCTCAGAGCCAGATGCCATGCTCCCCTCTCCCAGGCAGACTCGATAGCTCTCCTCTCCAGAGCAGATGCGATGCAGCCAGCCGCCAGGTCAGACATGCTGAATCTTTCCCGGTAAGACTAGTGCTACACAGATTATTAGAGATGGGTTGATCGGGATATGAGAATTAGCCAGTAAGGGCTAGAGCTAATGGGCCAAGCAGTGTTTAAAAGAATACAGTTTGTGTGTCATTATTTTGGGGCATAAGCTAGCCAGGCTACCAGGAACTGGGGCGGCAGGGACACAGCCCGCAGCTCCCCACACAACAAATAACCTGTGGTGGAATTTAGCAGCTGCCAAATCATGTGAGCCTATTCCCCTCATTTCATCTCTCATTCATCTATGTGCATATTCTACTGTTTCCGTCTCTTTGGAGAACTGTGACTAATATGCTATTATTTGTAGTGAGCATTATTTATAGTGAACTTTTGAAAAAGAAATCTATTTTTACCTCTTACTAGTAAGAGGGTCAGATAGCCCTGGTGAAATTGGCCCAAGGTTGGTGCTTCCCAGTCCTGCGTGGTTGGCTACATCACCTGGAAATGGTGAATGAGCCGAGGCTACACGCCATGGGCTGCCCACAATGGTCTCCAGATGTTATCTTCAGTCCAGACCTGTGTTCTGACAGCAACACAGACATCAGCGTTATGGTGATGTGTAGCATCAAGCTCTCATTGTGGCTTCGCCTCTCCTCGCAGTCTCTGGCTCAAGACAGTGACGACTCTGCTTTGCCCTGAGTGCGCACGGTGAAGGCAAAGCCTACAGAGAACTTGAAAGTAGTCGTTGATGTCGGAAGATTTCAGACAGGAAGGGGAGGAAGAGGCACCATCTTTAAACAGCCAGCACCAGCCATAAAAACAGGCGAATTGTAAATTCTTCCAAATGTGGGACTCCTCAAACAGCAGAGGTAGAAATCTTCCTAAAATCCTCATACATGAAAAGTCACTCAAATAAATCCTTCTTAGGGGACTGGATGAATGGAGGAAAAGCATTTGCAGGCTAAAAGCCCATAACACACAGAGGTTGTCTCCTAACAGGGTACTTGTTAAAAGAATCCATTTGCAGCTCCCATATTCAGGGTCAGTAATTTCTCAGAGAAAGGTTAATGGAAACAAAACAGAATTCAGGGCACATGTTGTTTTTTTTCAACCAGTGTGCAGAAATGTAGGCCAAAATGCACCCTGTTGGCATATCCTCAGGTGACAGACTGCAAAATTTCTGAGATATTCTTCCTTTTGTTGGCAGTGGATACAGTGGAGGCGAGAGGAAGTCTGGTGGGGGAGGGACCTCTGTGTGTGTGGTTAAGCAAATGGATTCAGTAGCTTCCAGTCACTTCTTACCTGGTTTGGATGGTTCCTTGTTTGAAGGCAGAAAGCTTGGGTGTGAATAAAACAAGTGGCTGGAAGAAAAAAAAAACTTCCTCAGGTCAGCTTCTAGCCCCAAACACTGTTCAGAACATAAAGGATGCTTGTCACAGACTAACAGACACTGGGGGGACGTCTAAGGATGGAGCCGTCAAACCTGAGAGTTGTGTTCTGACTTTGTTGAAAAGGAAAACTGGTGTGGGCAGTAGTGGTCTATAAAGGCTTGGGCAGTAAGACCTGGCTTATGATTCATGGCTCAGAGAAGCCATAATCTCTGGACCTCAGGAGACAACGGCGACCCAAGCAAGATGGCAAGAGAGATCGGAAGTACCACAGGACACTGACATTTTGGAGGTATGGAATAGAGCAAAGAGCAAGCGTGAGCCTGGGGTGAGTCTTTCCAGAAGGAAATGACAAGGTGGGCTATTTAATTCACTTTTGAAAAACACACCAATGTGCTGAACAGATTATACACAGATGTCAGCTTGGGTCAACCGCAGAAGCCACCGTGAAGGTGTTGGGTGAAGGTGTTGATAGTTCGGGATGAGCCTGGATGGCTGTTATTGATCCAGGTTCGGGGCTAAATGTTGTGCAGGTGACATGGTTTTCAGTCAGCATAGCATCCCTCTGTCTCTACCAACCCTCAGTTAAAGAAATAATGTCAAAGGCTGTGGAGATGATTCAATTGGTATTATAATAATGATAATAATAGTTGCCATACAACCATGAAGGCTTGAATTTGGATCCCTATCACACATTCAGAAATTTTGGTGTGGCACATGCCTATAATCTCAGCACTGGGAAGTGGAGACAGGAGAATCCTGGGTCTTGCTGTCTAGACAATCTAGCCATTCAGTAAGCTCCAAGTTCAGTGAGAGAGCCTTTCTTTAAAAGTAATAAGTGGAGAAGTGATTAAGGAAGACACACGGTGTATGTAGCCTCCACATATATCCACACACGTGTATGTACATGAACACACACCCATGCAGGGTGGGTGGAGATTGTCTACCAAGCGTTGATGGGTTCTAAATTGTTTCTATTGATTAAACTACAGAATCACAAAACTATACATGTCAAGGAGCTGCCGAGATCATCATGCCTACCTCTTTAAAAAAAAAAAAGTGTCTGGGGTGCATGGTGTTCGCCTGTCCCATTTACCTGATCTTCCCTTTCATGAACAACACTGTGGGGTTGGCACCAGCTAAAACTGTAGGAGTCAGTCATATGAGAAGTGTGAGCATGTTTACTATGAGGACACTGTTTGTTATGTTACACCCAATAACTTCATGATTTTTAAGGGGTACAATTTCTAGTCTCAGTCCTATCAGTTGTATGACCCCTTGTCTTTATGTTACAGACATGGGACTATACCGACGGTACTGATCCCCCACTGATTTCCAGGGAGTTCCAATACATATTTATTGCCCAACTTTTCTTTCTAAACTTAGTTATTTGGTTATGTTTTATCTTTATTATAGTATATTTTATTTTGATTTTTTGAGGCAAGATTTCTCTTTGTAACCCTGGTTGTCCTGGAACTTGCTCTGTAGACCAGGCTGGCCTCAAACTCAGAGATCCACCTGTCTCTGCCTACCAAGTGCTGGGATTCAAGGTGTGCTCCACCCTTACCTGGCTATAGTATAAAATTTTGTACAACATTTTATATCCTTTATATTTCAGGCCAGGTAAACATGCATATATACATACATGTATTCACAGTCAAAAGTGGAATGGCCAAATTTCAAAAACAGTATAAGCAATAAGATTTTTGTGTACACCTAATTGAAATTAGTAAAATTCTTGTCCCTAGTTAATACTACTTCTTGTTAAAATTTATAAGTAACCCAGTTTTTCTACTTCTCATTTTTATTAAGGAAATTCATTTCAACTTGCCAGAAACCTAAATTTCTTTATTCCTCAGAGAAGGAGCCAAACTTTCTGATTTCTGTGGAACAACTTCTCCATCTATTGGTATAATTTAATATAGCAAATACTATCTTGGAATGAAATGTTCCCTTGTAACTCTATGGAGATAGGTTCTTCATCACGTCTCTCAAAAAAATAAATAAATAACTCCACTGTCAGTAATTAAATGCATCTCCCAGTCTTAAGCTTTTCTTCCTCTGGGAGTTTATAGATCTATATGCAAAGTCAAGGAGCTGCTTAGATCATCACCTTCCTCTTAAAGCCAAGCCAGATTTCCCCCAAATAAGATACAAAAGCATGAAACAGAATGGTGCATAGATTTAATGGAGAATAACTTAAAATGTGAGACTCATTTTAAATCATGTCTTAAAGGCTTAGCGGAGTACTGGAAATGTCAACATGCCAATCCTTATTTTTGGAACAGGTTCTATGTGACAAGACCAATGGGAAGTCAACGGGGCCGACAGGTTTCATGATTATGCACCAGAAACTAATGTCACATAGGGAACCTGAGCCTCTCTCACCACTCCGCCCCCTACAACAAGGCTTCACCTTGGGGGACTCACTTCTTCTGACAAGCTAATCCTCTGTTCTCTAAAGCAAAATGCTTCACCCTTGAAAAGTATCAGACTGGAAAATGTTCTAGAAACTCCTGTGATGTTTGAGCTCTGAGTGATTCTCTCTTGTCTGTAGTGTTATATAAGATACAGATACTCTTCCTACCTGAGATTAAAATCCAGCTCTTCAGGGCTAGAGTTACAGCTCGGTGATTAAGAAAGCTTGCTGCTCATGGAGAAGGCTAGAGTTCTGTTCCCAGCACCAATGTTGGGTAGTTTACAAGGGATCCAATGCCCTGTTCTGGCTTCCACTGGTACTCACATGCATACACACCTCCCTGCACTCCGCCCCATCCTCCCACCCATACACACACAAATAAAAATAAATCTTTTAAAAAACAGATCCAAGGGGGCTGGAGAGATGGCTCAGTGGTTAAGCGCATTGCCTGCTCTTCCAGAGTCCTGAGTTCAATTCCCAGCAACCACATGGTGGCTCACAACCATCTGTAATGAGGTCTGGTGCCCTCTTCTGGCCTGCAGGCATACAAGTAGACAGAATACTGTATACTAAATAAATAAATATTTTAAAAAAATGAAACCAAGCCAGGTGGTGGTAGTGCATGCCTTTTATCCCAGCACACAGGAGGCAGAGGCAGGTGGATCTCTGTGAGTTCAAAGCCAACCTGGTCTACAAATCTAGTTCCAGGACAGTCAGGGCTATTACACAGAGAAACCCTGTCTCAAAAAATAAACAAGCAAACAAACAAACAAAAAAAAAACAAATCCAGCTCCTCCACTTATACAGAGTATGAGCCTTGAGCTAGTCACTTCTCTCTTCCTCGTGAGTTTCTTTCTTCATGTAGTGATTGTCTTACCATTAAGTCAGATAACATTTTTAAAAAATAAACATCACTATATAGGCACTCAACAAATGGTAGCTTTCTACTGGGGGATTATTGTCATTATAAGAAGAAAAGGGTTTGCTATGATTTCCCATAATTCCCTTCTTCACAAAATCTCTGGCCTCAGGAGTCTAAGAGAACCCAAAGAGCAGAGAGGTTCACAAACACCAAGAATTAATAAGGCTCCTCAGATAAACTCTGAGGACAGGAGCAACAGCAATTGAGAAGGAAGCCCCTTCCTTACCCAGTCTTTCCAGTTCCATTAAGCCCCACAGGCTACTGGTAGAGCCTCACTAAGAGCAGCCAGCACACCAGAGATGAAACCAATGGGTGAACAAAGTTGGAAGCACGATACTACTAAAACTCAAAAGACACTATAAGGAACAGATAACGAAGGCAAATTCATGAACAAATCAAACAGCACAGCAAGACCAGAAACAGATCCAGATACACCTATTCAAGGGATTGAGACAAAGGAGCAAATGCAAATCATGAAACAAAGGCAGCCTCTTGAAAATAGTGTCAGAAAAACTGGACATCCATATGCAAAATGTGACTCTAGCCACACCTCAGACCTTCAACAAAAATTAACTTAAAATGGATCATAACAAGAAAACCAAATAACCTTAGGTATGTTGGTGACCTTTTAGACACACCAAACCTGTGGTCTATGAAATAAATGATGCAGAATTGGACTTTGTTAAAATTAAAAAGTTCTTCTCTGTGAGAGATAATGTCATGAAAAGCCACAGACTGGAAGAAAATATTTGCAAAAAACACTTCGGTAAGGGCTGTTAACAAAAATATACTTGAAACTTAATGATAAAAGGCAGGTTACAAAATCAACTCCAAAAAATCAGTTGCCTTCCTATACACTAAGGATAAGGAAGCAGAGAGGGAAATCAGAGATGCATCATCTTTCATGATAGCCACAAATAGCATAAAATATCTTGGAGTAATTCTGGCCAAGGAAGTGAAAGATCTATTTGACAAGAACTTTAAGTCTTTGAAGAAAGAAATTGAAGAGGACACCAGAAAATGGAAGGATCTCCCTTGCTCTTGGATTGGGAGGATCAACATAGTAAAAATGGCAATTCTACCAAAAGCAATCTATATATTCAATGCAATCCCCATCAAAATTCTTCACAGATCTAGAGAAGAAAATAGTCAACTTTATATGGAAAAACAAAAAACCCAGGATAGCCAAAACAATCTTATACAATAAAGGATCGTCTGGAGGCATTACCATCCCTGACTTCAAACTCTATTACAGAGCTACAGTATTGAAAACAGCTTGGTATTCACATAAAAACAGAGAAGTCGACCAATGGAATCGAATAGAAGACCCTGACTTTAGCCCACAAACCTACGAACACCTGATTTTCGATAAAAGAAATACAGTATACAATGGAAAAAAAGAGAACATCTTCAACAAATTGTGCTGGCAAAACTGGATGTCAATCTGTAGAAGAATGAAAATAGATCCATATCTATCACCATGCACAAAACTCAAGTCCAAATGGATTAAAGACCTCAATATCAGTCCGAACACACTGAACCTGATAGAAGAGAAAGTGGGAAGTACTCTACAACACATGGGCACAGGAGACCACTTTCTACGTATAACCCCACAGCACAGACACTAAGGGCATCATTGAATAAATGGGACCTCCTGAAACTGAGAAACTTCTGTAAAGCAAAGGACACTGTCACTAAGACAGAAAGGCAACCCACTGACTGGGAGAAGATCTTCACCAACCCCACAACTGACAAAGGTCTGATCTCCAAAATATATAAAGAACTCAAGAAACTAGACCGTAAAAGGTTAATCAATCCAATTATAAAATGGGGCACTGAGCTGAACAGAGAATTCTCAACAGAAGAAGTTCAAATGGCCAAAAGACACTTAAGATCATGCTCAACTTTCTTAGCGATCAGGGAAATGCAAATCAAGACAACATTAAGATACCATCTTACACCTGTCAGAATGGCTAAAATCAAAAACACCAATGATAGCCTCTGCTGGAGAGGTTGTGGAGAAAGGGGTACACTCATCCATTGCTGGTGGGAATGCAAACTTGTGCAAGCACTTTGGAAAGCAGTGTGGTGGTTTCTCAGGAAAGTCGGGATCAACCTACCCCTGGACCCAGCAATACCACTCTTGGAAATATACCCAAGAGATACCCTATCATACAACAAAAGTATATGCTCAACTATGTTCATAGCAGCATTGTTTGTAATAGCCAGAACCTGGAAACAACCTAGATGCCCTTCAATGGAAGAATGGATGAAGAAAGTATGGAATATATACATATTAGAGTACTACTCAGCAGTAAAAAACAATGACTTCTTGAATTTTGCATACAAATGGACAGAAATTGAAAACACTATCCTGAGTGAGTTAAGCCAGCCCCAAAAAGAGGAACATGGGATGTACTCACTCATATTTGGTTTCTAGCCATAAATAAAGGACATTGAGCCTAGAATTCGTGATCCTAGAGAAGCTAAATAAGAAGGTGAACCCAAAGAAAAACATATAAGCATCCTCCTGAATATTAACCTTCATCAGGCGATGAAAGAAGACAGAGACAGAGACCCACATTGGAGCACCGGACTGAAGTCTCACGATCCAAAGGAGGAGCAGAAGGAGAGAGAGCACGAGCAAGGAACTCAGGACCACGAGGGGTGCACCCACACACTGAGACAATGGGGATGTTATATCAGGAACTCACCAAGGCCAGCTGGCCAGGGTTTGAAAAAGCATGGGACAAAACCGGACTCGCTGAACATAGCGGACAATGTGGACTACTGAGAACTCATGAACAAGGGCAATGGGTTTTTGATCCTATTGCAGGTACTGGCTTTGTGGGAGCCCAGGTAGTTTGGACGCTCACCTTACTAGACCTGAATGGAGGTGGGTGGTCCTTGAACCTCCCACAGGGCAGGGAACCCTGATTGCTCTTTGGACTGATGAGGGAGGAAGACTTGATTGGGGGAGGGGGAGGGAAATGGGAGGTGGTGGCGGGGAAGAGGCAGAAATCTTTAATAAATAAATAAATAAATAGAATAACTCAGTTTTTTAACAAGGAAAAAGACCTGAATACCCAGGGATGAATATGAGCCAAGTACAATGGTATACATGAATAAAAACAGCCAAATGAAACCCATTATATTTATACTAATTATTATTTTTTGTAAAACCATGAGCGTCACAGAACATACACAAAAGCTGTGCAGGGATGTCCAACATAAATATCATTAGGGGGTTACAGGTTAATACCAAAGTGAAACAGTATAGTACGTGTGTGAACTGTGCACTCTGGTGTGCTAGTGTTTGGTCATGGATGGCAACAAAGGCAGCATTGTGGTGCCAGATGTCAGGAATGAGGAGGTAGTTAGGAGTGACACATGACACCTGTCTGATTTTCTATTGAATTTTATTGTGAACCTAAATAAAGAGTAATAAAATTACTCTTAAAAGTTCATTATTTTTAAGTTCCTGCTTGTTATTCTGAAAGGTGATAATAAACAAAAAATCTTTTTTAAATATTGTGAGATGGATCATGAGGGAAATGGCAAAGAAATCATATAATCAATTATGCCTGGGGTCACACTGGAGGAGATCAGAAAGGTTCCCAGAGTCTGCCATGTGAAGAAGAGCAAAAGCCTCAGGGTGGACCATGAACCAGTCAAGAGTGAGCATCAACGAGACAGGCAAAGCCAACGTGCCAGGAAGAATGATGGCATGGGATATATCAGGGCAAAACTCAGATGTTGTAAGAGCTCATTGAAGATCAAGCATTTGGGTTGTATCCAAACACCATGCGAAGCCACAGGGAGACGCAATGTGGAACAACGCAGCCTAGTTTATATTTTAGAAGAAAAACTCAATGTTTTTCAGCTGGAAGCAGATATACAGGTAGGATGCTATCGAGTGGGTAGAAAGGAGCTATGGGTGGACTAAGGGAAGGAGGTACTTATAATGAATAAGGGGGGAAATAAACAGATGAGGATATAGTTTGGAAGGGAAACTAACAATCCTTAGATAGATGGGAGGACTCTAGGAACAGATGAGTCAAGAATGTTCCTAAGCTCGAGCAAGGGAGGGCTATGTAGTTTCCAGAGACAATGAAGGCTGGGGAGATGTAAGAGCAGGCTCCTGAAGGAAAAAGGGGTGAGGGTCTCCCTCTGGACCCATTAAATGTGGGTGTGATTTGATTTCCTTTGAGAACTGTTCAAGTAGGAAAAGGATCACAGAATTTGGAAATTAAGTAAGTCTAAATTAGAGAGATAATTTTGGTAGTAATCAATAAATACTCTGGATAAGATCATCAAAGAAAGAGAAGGGAAGAAGAGAAGCCCCACAGAAGAATCCTAAGACTCGCCAATAAGCCAAGCAGATGTCAGTCTCAGTAACAAATAAGGGAGAATCTCCAAACACAATTCATTTATTTGTAAATGAATCTTGTAATAGAAATATATGTAGGAATATCCAAAGAGGCAAAATAAATCAGAGGTTTTAAAGATAAGACAATGTGGTAGTTTGAATGTAATTGGCACCCATAAGCTCACAGAAAGTGGCATTATCAGGAAGCATGGGCTTGTTGGGGGAAGTGTGTCACTATGGGGATGGGTTATGGGATTTCCTATGCTCCAGCAACTCCGAGTTCTCAGTTCACTTCCTGTTGCCTGTGGACCAAGATACAGGACTCTTAGCTCCTTCTCCGGCACCATGTCTGCCGGCATGCTGCCATGTCCCACCAAGATGATAATGGGATAAACCTCTGAAACTGTAAGTTATCCCATTATATGTTTTCCTTTATTGTCTTAGTTAGGGCTTTTATTGCTGTGAAGAGACACCATGATCATGGCAAAGAAAACATTTCATGGTGGCAGCTTACAGTTTCAGAGGAATCCTTTGTCATCAGGAAGGACAGCATGGTGGCTTGCAGGCAGATGTGATGCTGGAGCTCACATGTAGTATATCTTGACTCAGAGGCAAGAGGAAGACAACTGACTGTCATATTGAGGGAAGCTTGAGCAAAAGAGAGCTCAAAGCCCACCCCCTCAGTGACACACTTCCTCCAACAAGGCTACACCTCCTAATAATGCCACTCCCTTTGGGGGCCATTTTCTTTCAGACCACCACATATATAAGAGTTGCTGTAATCATGGTGTCTCTTCACAGCAAAAGAAACCCTAACTAAGATAGAAGTTGGTACCAGGGACTGGGGTATTGTTGTGATAGGTCTGACCTGTGTTTGTTTTTAGGAATCTGGACTTTTGGAAATTGGTACTTTGGGGTTAGGAAAATGGTGGATGCTTTAATTATGGACCATATTAGTGGAAACATGGAAGACAATGGTGTTGACTATGAATTGATGAACTATGGAGGCCTTGTTCGAGAGGTTACAGAGAAGAATATTAATATGATGCCTAGAGATTGTTCTTGTGATATTTTGGAGAAGAAAGTGGTCACTTCTTTATCCCAAGAGTCCTCCTGAGGCTAAAGTGAAAAGTTTTGGATTAAGTCCACTGGCGGAAGAGACCTCAAAGTAGCCTACTATAATCTCCTTCATGTGGACATTAGTGATAATCCTAATAAAAAATTATAATGAAAAGTAGCAAGCTGAGCAGGACAAATTACAAAAGTAAATTTTGAGGAGAAAAAAGAGCATCATAAAGAGAAATGGTGTTAAATCCTGTGTTCAAGGAGATGAAAGGACTAAGAAATGGACCTCAGGGCAAAGTCCCACTGAGATCCCCAGAGACCCCCATCGGGACCCCAGACCCTGAAGGTTTATTCTGATCGGCCATGGTAAATCTATCTGTGATAGAAGTCTTGTCTGTCTGTCCTGCATTTTTATAGGTGCCGATCTCGGAATCTGAATCTGAACAGGTCAATTTGCCCTGGCGGGTGTGTTAGAGGGCCAACCTGGAGGAATCAGGAGACATCCCCTTTCCTCGTCTGGATGGGGGTCTCTCATCTGAGACCATCCCTTCAGGGTCCCAGTTGGGCCCATCTGTAACTCTGAATCTGAAGTCTCTGGGGATCAGGTAGCCTTACTGAATGGCCCCCATCCCATCCATATGGTTTTTGGTCTTGTCAAGGCTGAATCTCCAGGCTCTCAACAAACCAGACCATCCGATTTTGGACCCTTTGTCTAACTGTTGCGTTTGTCGGTCTTGTGTGTTTTGTCTTTGTATCTCTGACTTGACTGGGCAGACCATGGGGACAACTCCTTCTTCCCCCTTGGACCTCACCCAAGCCCACTAGAAAGACGTAAAGGACGCCGCTCATAACAACAGTGTTGATGTAAAGTGTAAATGGGTCACTTTCTGTTCTTCAGAATGGCCCTCTTTCAATGTGGGCTGGTCCAGGGAATGACCTTTTCACCTGAATTTGATTCCTAAAGTTGAGGACATTGTTTTTCAACCTCACACAGGACACCTGCATCAGATTCCTTACATGGCAACCTGGCAAGGTATCATCGGCAAAGTCCATGACCTTTCCTTCTGCCTAATCCGACTGCACTCCCTTTGCCTTTCCAGATTTTTTCCCCTTAAAACCCTGAGAAGTCAAGCCTGTCCTCCAGGGGGGATCAGATGACTCAGATATCTTCCCTCCTCCTTATTCTTCCCTTAGACCTGAAGCCCCTCCCAGGCTCAGGCCCCCCCACAGGCAGACCCACCTGCACCCCTGGAGCCACCCCAAGGGCCAGCACAGGCCACTAGGAGCCAGAGGGGGCCAACCCGAGTCAGTCGCCCTCACACTCGGGCCAGCAGGTCCTCCTGATGGAGATGGGAACCCACTCTTCCACTATTGGTCCTTTAACACCAGTGACCTCTACAAGTGGTGCATCCAGAATGCCCCTTTCTTTAAAAAATCTCCAAGATCTTAACCTCTTAGAGACTGTTCTCTTCACCCATCAGCCCACCTGGGATGATTGCCAGCAACCTCTGAAAATCTGTTCACCTCCGAGAAATGGAATTGGATTCTGGAGGCTGTTCAGAGGCAGGGGCCAGAGGAAAGCCGAGCTGTTTATTTAGAGAGACTTCTAGAAGCTTTCTGCCAGTACATACCATACAATCTTGAGACAGAAGAGTCAGCCCAGATGATAACGTTCGCCTACGTAAACCAGGCAGCACCAGATATAAAAACTTACAGTCCCTAGAAAAGTTAGAGGAAAGGAATCTGAGGGATCTAGTTGCAGTGGTGGGAAAGGTGTGTAATAAGAGAGAGACACCAGAACAGAGAGAGGAGAAGAAAGAAAAGAGGCAGGAAAAAGAGTCTCACCAGGATCCTAGAACAACCGCAAGCTCAGCACAGGGAAGACTTGAGAGAAATCCTCAGGGCCACAAACTCCAGGAACATGAAGCCAACTGAGCGGGATGAGGAGGACAACACTACAAACCAAACATAGGAAAGAATCAAAGTGCCTCTTGTAAAGAAGAGGGACACTGGGTCAAAAATTGCCCAAAGAAGAAGGGACCTCCCTGACAACCCAAGTCCTGCCAGCCTACATGGAAAATGAAGAGGACAGCAACTAGGGGAGACGGGGCTCAGCTCCCCTCCCTGAGCCTAGGGTAACTTTAAAAGTGGAGGGAGAACCAATTGATTTCATGGTAGACACAGGGCAGAAAACTCGGTGTTGCTGAAACCAGGAGGACCCATGTCCACCAAAACTAGCTGGGTCCACGGGGCCAAAGGGTCCAAACCTTATTCATGGACTACCCAAAAAACCGTGGACTTGGGAATGGGACAGGTAACCCGTTCATTCCTGGTAATACCCGAATGCCCCTACCCGCTGCTGGGCTGAGACCTCCTGTCCAAAATGAAAGCCCAAATCCACTTTTCTGACAAGGGAGCTAAATTGGTCCACCAGAATGGAGAACCAGTCCGGATCTTGGTTACAAGTGATCTAACTGAGGAATATAGACTTTACCAAGAACCAACAAGTCCTGCGCCCCACATAGAGGACTGGCTCCGGAAGTTCCCTCTAGCTTGGGTAGAGACAGGAGGCGTGGGACTGGCCCTTCACAGGACCCCAGTCGACACTGAGATCAAGCAGGAGCGGATCCTGTTAAGGTCTACCAGTACCCCATGCCACATAGGAAGCTATTGAATCTTGGGGTCCTAAAGCCTATCCAGTCAGCCTGGAACACGCCTGTTACCAGTTAAAAGGCCTCACACCATGGCTCACAACCACCTGTAATGAGATCTGGTGCCCTCATCTGGTGTGAAGGTGACCATGCAGGCAAAACACTGTATATATATTAAATCTAAAAAAAAAAAAGCCTCACACCAATGACTACCCCCCAGTAAAGCCTCACACCAATGACTACCCCCAGTACAGGCCTTAAGGGAAGTAACAAGAGGGTTATGGACATACATCCCACCATTCCCAATCCTTATCCACTGTTGAGTACCCTGTCTCCATTCAGCAATGGTACACTGTACTGGATTTAAAAGATATCAGAAATATCTAGGGGCAAAAGTAACAGGGTAGCCATCTGGAAAGTACAGATAGCCACAGAATGTCCCCTCTTGAAGGTCAGCCAATAAGAAAACTTGACAAGCAAGAGGCAAGCCTCAAAAATAAAATTTCTGAAAAGTCCCTAGACACAAGCCAATCAGGACTGAACCCGTCACCCCACACTCTGCTAATGTAACTTTTCTGGGTTTTGCCTTTAAATAATGCCCTTTAGAAGGGCAGGGTACTACCTCTTGCTGCTTCTGCACCAGATGCTTTGACGAGGTCCCTGTTGGTTTGTATTGTGCACACAATAAACCTTGCTTTTGCATTTCAGTGAGTCAGTCTCCCTGGGGGTCTTTTGGGGTCCTCACAGACTGGGCACAACAATTATATTGTTACAAGCTTATGGGGGCCAGGGAGTAGAATATGGTAGTTTGAATATGATTGGCCCCCATAATCTCATAGGGAGTAGCGCTACTAGGAAGTGTGGCCTTGCTGGAGGAAGTGTGTCACTATGGCAGTTGGCCTTGAGATCTCCTTTGCTCAAGAGTTGCCATGGTCAAGGTGTCTCTTCGCAGCAATAGAAACCTTAACCAAGACAGACAAAGAAAGTAATTTAGATTGTTTTATAATAATCCTCATTGAATATGAAAATCAATAACAAAGATGGCAAAAAAGCAAGTAAGAGAGGAAAGGGTTTATTTTCATTACACTTCTGCATTACAGTTCATCACTGAAGGAAGTGAGGACAGGAAGAATCCTCCAGGCAGGATCCCAGAGGCAAGAGCTTATTCAGAGACCATTGGAGGGAGGAGCTGCTTACTAGCTTGCTTCCTATGGCTTGCTCGGCCCACCTTCTTACAGAACCCAGCACCAACAGTCAGGGCATGGCACCACCCACAGTGGGCTGGGCCCTCCCCCATTGATCACTAGATGGTAAAATGCCTTACAGCTGGATCTCATTGAGTCATTTCCCCAACTGAGGCCCCTTCCTCTGATGACTCTGGCTTGGTCAGTTCAGTCACCTTTCTTCTCTGGTATTCCATGGGGTGAATGAAGGCTCTGGTTAGGTACCAGTTCAACTTCTCCATGTTCAATAAGATATGTTAGGGCTGTCTTCAGCAATAGGGCCATGATTATAACTTAATGGGAATTAAAATAAGCAAGTTCAAATGTATTAGAGATTGTTATAATAAAGTAATAAACTCTATATGCTTGTTTTTACTAATGTGCTACATAGGTTGTCAACAGGACAAAAACTAGTCACCTGGGCAGAAGGACCCTCAATGGAGAAAGTTCCTCTACCAGATTGATCTGTGGGCATGTTTGAGGAGGCATTTTCTTAATTAACAATTGATGTAGCAAGATTCAGCCATTGAAAGGTGGTCCTGGGTTATATAAGAAAGCAGACTGAGCAAGCTAGGGAGGACAAGTTAGTAAACAGCATTCTTCCAAGGCCTCTGTTTCAGTTCCTGCCCTGAGTTCCTGCACTGGTTTCTTCCAATGAAGCCTGTAATCTATAAGTCAAACAAACCCTTTCCAGCTGCAATACAGGACAAAATATAACTATAATTGCAAACTAGGACAGAAGCTGGTACCGGGAAGGTGGGGCATGACTGTGGCAGACCTGGCCATGTTGTTTTGGAGAAGATTATAAAGCATTCAGAATTTTGGACTGAAAAAACTGTTCAGTGTGCTGTGTTCAATGAGCGATCCTGTGGGAGCCCGCAAGCTAAGAATTTTTAGAGAAATGCAGATAATGGAGGCCTGGCTTGTAAAATTTCAGAGGGAATCTTGAGGTCCTCAAAGACTATATCAGAGTTGCTTATGATATTTTTAATTAAGAATCCGTGATTTCTTATCAGCTAAACCTGAAGAAGCCGCTGAGACTAAGAAGACGTCATCGTCACTGAGTTGAAAGCGTCTAGAATTAGCTCAGGATCAGAAGCTGTGGTCTAGAGGAAAGCTAAGGCTGCACCGAGCTGACAGCAGAATGTCACAGATAATGTAGAAGTCGCCCACCCCGTGCTGGTTTCGCGGGTGTGAAGGAGTCATGAACAGGAGCTGAGCTTGACATTCTGTGGCAGAGATGGACTCTCCTAAGAGAGGCCAGGGGAAGCCAAGGGTGCACGTGAAACCTCAGTTTCAGTGGAGATCCCTGCATATTGAAGATGACACACAGGATGGCGCCAAGGACAGCAGTAGGTGTGGGGTGGAGCCACCCTGGGCCTATCAGACCAGCTGTGTGGGATATTGGATGGAGGAGCTGGAGATGTGAGTGAATCCCAGATGTCAGACACTGAGCTATTTACCCTGTTGGACTTTTGATTTTGTTTTGATTTGATTGCAACTGTTCCTTGGTTATTCCCTCTTGGACTAAGAATAAAACTTGTTTTTTATATTTAACAGGGGCCTGCAGTTGAGAGACTTTGAACTTTTATGTGTCTGAATATTTTAAATAGGACTGTAGGACTTTTAAAGTTATATTGTGTTTAAAATTTTGATCTTGTAGATAGTCAAAAAGAATTATGGTTTAATATTTATTTGTGTATCAAGTTGACAAAGAGTCAGTTGTGCTGGTTTGTTTTTGTCAACTTGACACAATTTCAAGTCGTCTGGGAAGAAGGAACATCAGTTGACGAATTGCCTCCAACAACAGAGTAACATGTAGACAAATGTTCTTGACTAATGATTGATGTTGGACGGTACAGCCACTGAGTGTACTGCCACCCCTACAGGTGGTGCTGGGTTGCATAAGAAAGCAAACTAATAAGCCATAAGGACAAGTTAATAATCAGCATCCCCTCATGATCTCTACCTCAGTTCATGCCTCCAGGATCTTGCCTTGAATTCCTGCCCTGGATTCCTTCAGAGATGACCTATAATCTGAAAGTTGAAAGATAATAAGCCATTTATTCTCCTAAGTTAATTTTTGTTAGTGTTTTACCAAACTACAGAGAAACCTGCCTAAAACATGTACCTATATGGTTTTATGAATGTACATAATCAAAATGACAGATGTATCTACCGCCACCAAAATATCCTCATGACTCTTTGAAATTCCTTCTTCTATTGTGTTCCAGTCCCCCAAATACTCCAGATCAACACATTTATTATTATTAAAAAATTCCACCTCCTCCCCTCCTCCCATTTCCCTCCCACTCCCCCCATTCCCTCTCCCCCTCCCTCTCCAGTCCTAAGTATACACTCTTAAGCATCCCCCCAGTTCCCATTAACGTTTTTGTTTTAGTGTTACTCTCTCGAAGCTAAAACTACACTCGGCTTTTCCCTACGACAATGTGTTTACCGCATGTTCACATTCCGTCAACAGAGGGCAGCAGATGACCGTGCTGCTGTTCACTTAATCTTAGTGCCTTCATGGTTGAACTTGGAATGGACCAGATGTTTTATTCTGTATTGCAGTTGTTACTTCTTGTCATGGAGAATGATGAAAAGGTCCTTCCGTGTCAAAAATCACTCTGCTAACTGAGCTGCACGACCAGCCCCCAACTATTTTTCTCCCAGCACTTAAACCTACATGTGGAAGCCATTTTTCACGAGCTGGAAATAGAAATGAGCCAGGTAAGCAACAAATTTGCCAGGTTTTCTCTTTTCATTTGCCAGTGCTACCAAATTATGTCATTGGAAGCATAAATCAGCAGCGGCTGCCTTGGGTCATGGCATTGAATCTCCGTGCCTGGACAGATTTGGTAGATCAATCCTGACATTTTCCTATTCACATGGGGGGGGGGGGGGGGACAAACAAGCATGCATTTACAAAGAATCTAGCAAATTAACATACGTGAAGGATACTAGACACTTAGGAATATATAACAATCCTGACATTCACAGTTGAGCTGCCCTTAGTTTCTACACCCCACCACCCAGGAAGACTGTCTACCTGGGTGCTCCTAAACTACAAGACTACGGCTAGGTTGTCTCTACTACAGTCAGAGAACACGCCTGAAAACAGGTGAATAAGGTACTGTAGGCTGCACCGTGACTGATGCCTGCCTGTTTCTATAAGTAACCATGGTAATTATAATACTCCACAATGCTGTGTAGTATGATGGGAGAGGTGTGTATGGAAGCACAGGAGTCAGATACATTGAAGACTGAATCCACCGCGGCACACTTCATACCTGCCAGCTCTTCAGTGTGGTTGGAAGTGCTGAACTGAATGATATGTAAAGATTCAACCACGGGGCTCTATTCCATTGGACGCAGTACATGGTAGTAGTATCACTGAAGGGTCACGAGCCCACTTGAGCATGTGGCTCTGGTATGCCTTGCCCTTCACCCCAGTTCCTTCTGTTTTGCTAAGAAACCTTAGATTGCTTTTCTAAAGCTAGCCACCAAGTTCTATTTCCTTATTTGTGGTCACTTCCTCCTGCTGAGGCTGACTACCAAGGTCCAGCTATCAGAGTATTGGGATCTAGCAATCAGAAGCCTCCATTTAATTTTAACATGCCCAGTTAAAATTAAACACCTCATCCTAACATGGGGTTTCCCCCTTTACTTTTATAAACTACCATTTGCCTATGGGCCATGCCTATCTCCTCTCTATTCAGAGACAGTCCTTTGTCCCTCCAGGACAAATATCCCTGCCCCCTTCCCATTGTCCCCTTCCTCTGTCTCCTCTACCACGGCATCCTAGGTCATTCTAACACAGACCTCCCCTCTTTTTTCTGCCCTTCAAATTTACACTTACAAGATCATTTTCTGCTGCCACAGTTGGAAAGCAGCCACTTTAACTGTCTTCCTTGATTAATTGCACTGTGTGGGACTCCCCTTCAATTACTGTATAGACTGGCCAGACAGCTGCGAAGGACCAACTCTTCCCCCGGGGAAACCTGGCTAGAGTTTAAGCACGGTTAAAGATCGATATTATGACTTTATCGCAAGCACATTTCAAATGCTTACTTTCCCTTAAGTAAAGCTGTTAAGGGCCAGAAAGCTTTGATCTTTAGACTGACAGCTATCAAACATGTTCCTTATACCCAGTTGCCCTGGGTGGGGATCTACCTACCAAGCAACTCCATCTCAGCAACTGACAGGCTGTCCTCAAGGCATTGTGGCTGCTTTAAATGCACCATGGATGCCATGGGGAAACGCTGAGACACTATTCCTGGGCAGATGAGAACAAATGCCTACTCACACCAGACAGGAAACTGATGAGAGACCAAAGGGCAGATACCATCAAAGTCCAACTTGGTGAACCAATTCGTTTTATTTGTGTTACTTACAGAGATATGTGAGGGGTTACTTATAGGAGCAAAAATGGCACAAAGACAGTTGCATCCCCAAAGCCCACCCTTGCATGGATGACAACTCACAAAAGCGAGAGTCCTGGAACACAGTGCACAGCCTACAAGCAATTCAGAGGTTTGGAGACTATCATTTCTAGGTGGCGCGACTGGTCTCAATCTCTTGCGCAGTTCTGTTGGTCTTTGCTTCGTCCAGGCAACTTGGCTTGTCTGAGAATGACTCTGAACAGTTTTTACTGCTCATATATTCTGGTGTGTGTGTATGTCTATGTGTGTGTGTCTATGTGTGTGTGTCTATGTGTGTGTGTCTATGTGTGAGAATCTGCTCAGTTTCAGGGACTTCCTGAAGCTGTTCTGAGTTGTCTACTACCTGTCTTCAGAAGCTCCCTTCCAGAGTGGAGTATTTCATCTCCCTGTAATTACCCTGTTGTTCCGCCTTCCCTTCTATAGCTTATATCTTAAGAAGTTACTCTCCAAAGTACAAGGTTAGGGAGATATGACTCCTCAGTCGGTAGCTATTCCCCAGCTGCAAGGAGTGCTGCAACCATTGGCTGTTGTTGAAGCCTCAATGTCTGCCCTGGGAGGCCCTGTTCCCGTCATGATCTCTTCAGCAAACCACACTGGCTTCGGAAGACTCTGCAAGACAAAGCCAGTAAACCCTAGATGAACCTGCTCACTGGGAAACTAATCTTTCCAGGCTACACTAACTCTTTACTGACTCCAGAAGAAAAGTAAACTGTGATTGGTGTAATGTGAGGCTTATGATTCATTCGTAAGTGGTGCTTGTCATTTTGTTTATACAGCACTCATGATTGGTAGAACTATGCCCATGCGGGGCTGTAACTGGTGGGATTACAGTCCATATACAAGCATGCCATGCCCCTCTTCTGGCTATGCAGGCAGACTGTTTCCCCTAATTGTCTCATTAGCCTCGAAAGAATCTCTCCTGTGTACGGCCTCATGGGATTGTGATATTAGGCACAGTAACAGCACCTCATAAATAATCTCTTGCCTACTTACAGCCTTCATCAGCCTGTGCAGAGGGAGGCTAAGACTTCGAAACGTCCATATCTGATGGCAAAGGCAGGAGCACTGGCATCGGCAGAGAGGAGGTAGCTGAAGAGTCCCAGAGAGTCCCCATGAGCCAGGGGACTCAGCCAAAGCTCAGAGCACTAACACAGAAGGCAGTTAAGAGCTCCAGAGCCCTCCAAGAGCTCTGAGCCATAACACTAGAGAGTGGCTATAAAGGGTTACAGGTCAGGGAGGCACTGCAAAGCTTGGGCTCTTTGACAGCAATTCCTTACACCGAAATTCAAGAGTTATAAGTCTACCTACTGTTTGCTGGGCACTCTACATCCTGAGCAACGGGCCTCTGCCTTGAGTACCTGAAGCAATAATAAGCCTCCAGCTTTGACAGCTTGGAACTGAAGCCCAGTGTATGAGTCCCTGGAACTCGGGGCCTTCAACACTAAGGGAGCAACCTAGAGCAGTGGAACACCTATCTCTGTCCAGGTGTTTGTCATTAGTTCCTAGTCATTCACTCTATATGTTGCTCATTCAAGCAATACTACAAATTAACTTTATACATAGAAATTGTGCCTTTCTGAGTAAGCCACAGAAGTGTTGCGGTGCTATTTCTACAGAGTATTCCTGATGTTCATTTCCCATGTCTTGTCCAAGTAAAAAAAACAGGGAAACCGTCTTTTTCAAGGGTTGGGCACGGTGGGGGTGAGTGCAGGGAATTCAAGGTCACAATGAGTTCCAACAAACAGTGAGCTCGAAGTCTGCCTTGGCCCCATAGGATTCTTTCTCAAAACTATACCAAAAACCCAAGACAACTAAAATCCCACGAAGAACCCTAAACTAAACAAGAATTGGGGTGGGAACAAAAAATGAAGGACAAGGGAAAGTGGCGGAAGTGGAGACAGGGAGATGATTGATTATGTAGTGTACTGAAGCACTCAGAAAATGAAGTCTGTAGTGACCGCCAAGCTTTTAAACGAAAGGCGGAGAAAGGATACCTTTCTTCTTCTGACTCCCTGAGCCAGTCAGGCAATTACACATTACACCCTGGGCCACGCGAGCGACAATTAGCCTTCTCCACGCTCCCGACAAGGAAAAGCATACTAGTCGGCTAATCACTTCCTGGGACTGAGCCACTAACAAAGCAGCTCGCAACCCCAGGTCCGGTTTCTCCCTCCTATGGGGCGGAGCCGGGAGGATCTAGGGCCAAAGGTCCTAGGCCTTCAGCTTCAGGCCGCCGGGCCTGGGCTGTACGGAGCGGGGCGGAGCAGGTCCTAGGCTCTGCCCCCGCCCGGGGCCCAGATTCTCGGGATCTGAGAACTGGGCCGGGCGGGCCCAGGCTCCGCTATTCAGCCTCAGCTCCCCGGACCGGCCCTCTGGGCGGAGTAGATCCCCAGCCCCGCCCCTCGATCATGGCCTGTCTTCGGGCTCTGGAAAGCAGAGGTGTCCCAGGCTCTGCCCCTTGGTCTCAGCTTCAAGTTCAGGCCCTTGGGGCGGGATAGGTCCTAGACTCCGCCCCTCTTCCTTGGCCCTTAAGGTTCCGAAGAATGGTGGTCCAGGCTCCGCCTGAGAGGGAGGAGGTGTTCGGACCCCGCCTTTCTGGGCGTGGCGAGACCCAGGCCCCGCCCCTCGGCTGCTGCAGCTGGTTCCGGCCCGGTCACTCACGGTCCCGCCTCGCTGCCGGAGCGTCCGGAGGACCGCTCAACCGGAGGAGCGCCGAGTCGGCCAGGGTCCTTGGTAGCAGCCGGCTGTGTGATCGCGGAGCCCCACTGTGAGCGGTGAGTACCACGCGGGCCCGAAGCGTCCGTGCAGGCCTTTTCACGTTGCAGACCGCGGGGACAGAGGACCAGCTGGGGGAGGCCGCGGAGCTCGTTCCTGGGGTGACCTCTCCGCCCGCTCCTCAGCCTGCGTCGCTTTGGACTGGGAGTGGCTCTACTCGGCGCCCCGGGAGTTCTCGCCTTGGCTGTGTGAGCCGCGCCGGGGAGTCTGCCAGGCCCGGCCTACGGGATAAAGAAGGCTGCTTGTGCCGGCAGATGAGGGAGTACCCAAGAGGGGACAGTGAGGGCGAGAGACCCCCTCAGTGGAATGGTTGGGCTCAGAACCCATGGTGATTGATTGAGAAACCCGAGGAGAACGGGACTGTACTAGTCGGCCAGGCCGGTACACAAGAACCGCACATCTCCCTGCAGCACACTTGACAGACTCTAGGCAGAAGTTCCTGAACTTTTGGACTTAGGACCTTTTGCGCACTTAACTGAACCTTTGTTATATGGGCTGTACCTATTGATAATTGCTATGTATAAATAAAACTTACAAACACTTAATATGCTTAATAATTCAGAACATAACACTTTCTAAAATCCTATCTTTTCCAAAACCAAGTTATGACAAATAACATTGTTTTACATTTCTACAAATCTCTGCTTAGAAGAAGACAGGTGATTTTTTCCCCCCGAGACAGGGTTCCTCTGTGTAACAACTCTAGTCGTCCTGGCAATCACTCTCTTTATAAACCAGACTGGCCTCGAACTCACAGAGACTGGCCTGCCTCTGCCTCTGCCTCTGCCTCCAGAGTGCCACCACCCTGCCGACAGGTGGATTCTTATATCTGTCCGCTTCTGCTTTCAGTCTGTTGCAGTGTGGTTTGTCATGTAGCTACTGGAGACTTTCAAGTATACTCCTGAAAGTGTAGCACCTCTGTTTGGTTTGGAAGTGTTGTTGGCCTTGCCGATCCCTAGGTGTTCTCTGCCCCACACGTCAAGGTAGCGAATGCTTGGGAGGCACATAGTTCACTAGGTTCATTACCTTAAGAACCTTCCACCCAGCACCATGGAGAGTGTTCAGTGTTCCATCTCTGATATTCAGGGCCACTCTTGGCCTCACTTTGGAACTAAGTACTGGATCCCTACACTTGATGGTGGCTGTGCCCTTCTGCAAACTCAGTAATGTTCATGCGTGCCTTGGTTGTTTCTGTGCCTGAGGAGTTGACCCATGTAAGCATCAGGATTGATGTGGCAAACACGACCTGTGGGTTCTCAGAAGTGTGTGTAGAGACACCATGCCAAATGTATAGGGGTTGGTGTAAGATTACCAAGTAGTTGAGAGGTCATTTTTAAAATATCAGTGTAGTGAGCTGGGCAGTGGTGACGCACACCTTTAATCCCAGCACTCGGGAGGCAGAGGCAGGAGGATCTCTTTGATTTTGAGACCAGATACTAGGTGTGGGGTATGTTATTCATGTCTTCCAAAATGTTTGATAGAGAAAAACAAAAAACCTGTGTTTTGAATATGCTAATATGGATCAGTAGATTTCTTGTGTAAAGGAGCAGACAGCAAAAATTACAACCATGCAGTTCTCATACTGCGGTGTGTAAGTAGCCATAGGCAATATGTCAGGCCAGCTCTGATCTACAGAGCTAGTTCCAGGACCACCAGGGCTACACAGAGAAACCTTGTCTCAAAAAATCAAAATAAATAAATAGACAGGCAGGACGGCATGCTTTTGCCTCCACCTCCCCCCACCCCACCGGTTCAGTTCTGTTTGTGGTTTCTAGACTTCGATTTCTTGAGCTGTGCTTCCCAGTCTTTGAGTTCTTTCATTTCCATGTTCCTGGCTATCACTGTGAGTTTTTCATTAAATTCGTGACTGCGCCTTAAGCAACTGATATCCTAATTGCCAATTTCAACTCCACTGCTACCAGTTAGCCAGGCAGGAATTCTGTTTCCTCAGGCACCGTTTCTATCGGCTACTAAAGGGTTCTTTATATAGATCTCTATCCCTCTATAAAACTCAGGCTTCAAAGGTTGAGGTGAAGTCCGGCTGGCTTAGAGAGGCTGAACAAATGGCTAATCTTCTCTCTTAGCTCACATCTCCCCTCAAAACAGGGTGTCCTTCTGCTCCGCCCCCACCTAGGAACCCTAGCTACTCATGGTTCCTCCCTACCACTTCCTGTCAGCTAGCTGCCGACTCAACCTTCTGACACCAAGTTAATTTTATTTAATCAAATGTAAAATGTCTTTGCATCATTAGGCAAATATTCCATAGCATAAACGAATGTAACATGTCTTAAATTAATATGCCACAACGGTCCTCTCTCTGCCCCCGCAAGAAAGCAGTTGTCCAGCGCATTTGTGTGATGCATAGAATCCTTCATTAGACTCTTTCCTTTGCTTTGTGTTCTGTCTATACAAATTTGACATAGAAGTTGTATTCATATTATCAACTACACATATCAAAACAAAGAGATTTCTGTATCCTCTACCCAAAGAGGCTATCGTATTCTAATGGAGCAGCGTCAACACTGGGCTGATAGAAGTGATTTGCGCACGGCCGTTGTTCCCACAGGTGGGAGAAGGAGGTTAGGATCTAAACTTCCAGCACTTGTGTTCTTTGTGTACGACTCGACACTGCTGGTGGAGGCTCCCCTGACCCCCTCTTGAGAAAGTGTTTATCTCATTCCTAACTCTTCTGGACCTTGGGAACTTAATGGGTGTAAAAGATGCAAGGCCTGTCTGGAACGTCCAGTCGAGAGCATAGGTAAGGACTGGCCAGTTGAGACAGTGCCCTGTCTGCATGTGTACGTGAAACACAGTGCTGCAACAAGAACAGTACCCCCTAGTAAAGAATGCTTCAGAAGCATGCGCGAGGGAAACCAGAGGCCTACACTGCGAAGCTGACAAAACCAATATTTATTATCATGTGCCTGGCAAGTAATATCTTTTCATCTTATTTCGTCTGTTTGTCTTTTAGGAGGAAATACCTCTTCATGAGGCAGCAGGAGTCTGGATAGGAAAATCCCTTCCAACCTGATGTCAGTTCTTGGACTAGCCTTGTAGAGCATACTGATTTCTCAGAACTTTAGCGTCTCTGACTTCACAATTAGGCTGTTGTTAGTAGGTGTCCCAAGCACCCCTGGTTTCCTGAAAGAGATTTATGCTGGCTTTTGTGTGCGTTTCTTCTCACCTCTGTGCCCAGCAGTGTTGCATTTCTGCAGCTTGAAATGAGCCACG
Organism: Chionomys nivalis; assembly: GCF_950005125.1. Classification (NCBI taxonomy): domain Eukaryota; kingdom Metazoa; phylum Chordata; class Mammalia; order Rodentia; family Cricetidae; genus Chionomys; species Chionomys nivalis. The sequence goes on along the minus strand of NC_080101.1, from coordinate 29,284,556 downwards.
ATGACAGTGTCTACACCATGGAACTCTTCCAGTGCTCCATGTCTGAGCTTTTTCTACCTGGGGAACAAATCGCTAAACATTTATCCGCACACTGCTGCTGTTGTTGGAGCCAAGGTGCATTTGGTTTGTTTGGCTTCTTTTCTGTTTACTTTTTTTTTTTTTTTGGTTTTTCGAGACAGGGTTTCTCTGTAGCTTTGGTGCCTATCCCGGAACTAGCTATTGTAGACCAGGCTGTTCTCGAACTCACAGAGATCCACCTGCCTCTGCCTCCCGAGTGCTGGGATTAAAGGCGTGCGCCACCACCACACGGCTTTTTTTTTTTTTTTTAAGCAAAACCAGACCAGGTCCTGAGTTCAATTCCCAGCAACCACATGGTGGCTCACAACCATCTGTAATGGGGTCTGGTGCCCTCTTCTGGCCAGCAGGTATACACACAGACAGAATATTGTATACATAATAAATAAATATTTTTTTTAAAAAAAAAGAAGTTTGGTCCATTATCACCATGGCAACATGGTGACACTGAGGCAGACGTGGTGCTGGAGACATAGCTGAGAGTTCTATATCAGATCCTCGGGCAGTAGGCAGAGGGAGACACTGGGCCTGGCATATACTTCCTCCCTCAAGGCCACACCTCCTAATCCTTGTTAATAGTGACACTCCCTGATGACCTAGCATTCAAATATATGGGCCTATGGGGGTTGTTCTTATTCAAACCACCACATCACGTGACATTGTCACATCATGTTTCTGAACTAGTACATGTGATGCCCTTTCAAGTCAAACATTTCATTTCATTCCTCGTGTTTGACTTAAACTCTTGCCGGAAGGTAGAAGTCCTAAAATCAGAGTGTTCCTTGACAGGCCCTATGCTAACCCTTGCATTAGTGTTGCAAAAATCTGCTGCGTGGTTTTTAAAATTAAAGGTCTGAAAAGACTATTTCCCTCTGATTCTCTGTTTCTGAGGCAAGAAAATGTGTGTTCACGTGCATACATAGATGTGTGTATGTGTTCAAGTGGGTGAACATATGCATGTGTACATGTGTGTGTGTTCAAGTGGGTGCATGTGCACATTTGTTGTATGAGTGTCTGTGCATGTGTGTGCATGCATGTGCCTGTGTATGTGTTAAGTAGATGTGTGTTGCATGTGTGCGTGCATGTGTCTGTGCACTCACCTGGGTAAAGATACTAGGTTTGCCACAGTACTGAGTGGGTCTCTCTTGGCGATACAGTTAACTTGGGTTTTGGATTTTCCTCAACCTCGCTATCAGCACTTTCTGGCACAGATCCTAAACTTGCTTATGATCAAAGCCAGCCTCTCCAGTTGTTCAACAGGAGCTCACCGAGGAAAGAGCTGTTCCACTCTTGTGCTGAGTTACCTACAGCCTGCCTGGCAGCAGAGCTTTGCAGATCTTTTTCCCAGTGGGAAGAGGGGAAATAAGAGCCCTAGGAATGGGGAACTAAAAGCAAGCACACTGCTTGCTGGAGTCACGTGTGCTGTGTGGACTTCCCCCTGGAGTCTATTGTGACCCTTTGGTCATTTGACTGAGAACTTAGAAGGTTCTTCATAGGTTTAGTGCCATCGGCTGACCATCTTCCTGTAGGTCAGGTGCTCCCCCGCCCCCGTCTCTGCCTCTCTTTCTGTCCCCCCACCCTCCACCCTCTGCCCTACCCCCCTTGTTAACTCATGCTCTCGTTTTTTGACTATTTTATTAAGACATTTGCGGCACACCAGAGTGGCTTGGCATCTCAGGTTCTGGGCATCGCCTGCTAGCCAGTCTCACTTCCATCCATATCCTTTTGGCCTCCCCCTCTTCCCTTTCCTCTGCTAGGAGCCGCCATCTTCATTTCCAGGTACTCGGCAGCAACAAGAAAGAGCACAGTCCATGCTGTGTTCTCTGCCGTTTGTTTGTTGTTCTCCTTAGACTGCACATTGTGAGCTGGGTGCAGCCGGTGAGTTCTTGAGCCCTGCTAGCATTCTCGGTTTCTGCCTTTGCTATCCCTCTGCCCTAGAGACTCTGCCTTTCCCAAGGCCTCCCTCAAATCCCAGCTGGAGCATTTCTGTCTGCTGATCTTTCTCCTGGCCCTCATCTTACTGTAGGGAAACGTGTGCTGGTGTTAGTCTTTTCTCTAGGTTGTAATCCTCGTAGAAGAGGCGTGTCTTTTTGTTTTCTTTTCTCCTGCAGTACCTAGTAATTACCGCAAAGAAGCTCCTGAAGAAATACACACCAAACTGCGTTGATAAGACTCCCTGGAAGGGGTCTGGAGAGGTAGCGGCTTTAGAGCACAGGCTGACCTTCCAAAGGACTGGGTTCTGTTCCCAGCACCCACATTGTAGCTCACAACCACCTGTAACTCCAGCTCCCATGCCTCCTTCTGACCTCTCCACCTATACCAGGCACCAAATGGTGCACATACGTAGATGCAGGCAAAATCACTCATGTGAGTTAAGAGTATTTTTGCAGGGCAGTGGTGGTGCACACCTCTAATCCCGGCACTTAATGAGCTGTGCCAGTCGGATCTCTGCGTTCAAGGCCAACCTGTTCTGCAGAGTAGTTCCAAGACAGCCAGGGCTACCCTGCCTCCCAAATTATTTATTTATTTAAAAGTTGGATTTTTTTTTTTTAAGAATCATTGGAGAAAAAAATGAGTATAAAAGATACATTTTCAGACATTGCCTACTGTAAAGTTTCTCCCATCTGCATAGATTTTTGAAAGTTTTCAAGAGTTGTAATGGACCAGTTGTTTGCCTTCTTTGTTTTTAGGAGTTTTTTATTTTTTTATTTTTTGACATCTGTCTAGAGCGTTTAAGTATCCAACCTTACAATGCTTCTTCCTACCGCAGGAAAAATGCCTAAAAATTTATCTTACTGGGTCACTTTTCTTAGATAAAAGTGGTTCTTGAGTCTGCTTAGTGAATGTGTTTTAAGGTGTAGATTTCAATCTTTAGTAAAGGGAATAATCTACTTTCCTAGCCTACCAAGCTCTGGGAAGTAGGGGGGTGACTGACAGTCTCATCAATTACTGCCACTCATGTCACAGAGTTCCCAGAATTCACTGTGCTCAGTGTGGTAACTCAGTTATGCCAGCACCCCTTGCCATCCGAGCAAAGATGTACAGGCAGACGTTGTGACCTTAAAATATGCAAAGAAGCAAAAGGAGTTTTAACAAGCTAGAAAGAATTCTTGTCTATAGCCCTTAGGGACCATTGGGCTAATGTGCAGATTAGAAACCAAAGAATTGGGGATTAAATGTTGCAAACTTGCACGGACATGAAACCACCTTGCTGAGCACTGTATGTCAGAGCGACTCAGCACTGCTTCTTACGTCTGAATGCGTTACAGCTACAGGCTGGCATCTCATTCCCTGAGCCAACTGTTTCTCAGACTTGGCTGTCGAGAGTTTACCTAAGTACTCTGATGACTTTGCAATCAAAAGTTTACCCAAGCTCTCTGACGACTTCGCAGACGTAGGTGAATGCTCCTACTCCAGTTCCCTCTCATTCTCTCCTGACCTCTGAGCAACTGGGCCAAGCTTGTCTTTGTATTGCTTGCCTTGGACCATTGTCCCAAATGACTTATACAGAACACTTACTTATTCATTGTCCTCCTCATCCTTCGTGGGACTGTTATAGAGTTACAGAACAGATTACAGGTTATGGCGTGGTTCATGAAAGTGTATCACCATTAGTTGGCTTCTTGTGTGATTTACTAGTTTGAATTTTTGGTTGAGAAGCAGAGGAGAGAATAGACTTGGTCTAGAACTGCCAAGAATCTGCCATGTTTGCTGTAAGGAAGGTGAGAGAGCCTGTGCACGTTCCGTTCTCCAGCCTCAGGACTCAGGAAGGTGTTGCCTTAGTGCTGATGCAGCTATTGTCATATCAACCCATCCTTTCAAAGTTAGATAGGTTTAATGTTACTCTATTGCTTGTCACATTGTTGTAGGTGAATTTTGTGAACTCACAAAAAATGACATGGAGACTTATTATTAATTTTGAAAGCTCGGCCTATAGCTTAAGCCTATCCCACTGTTTTGCCTGGTGACTTTTTGCCTCTTTTCCATCTTGTACCAGCTCTTTCTTTCTGTGTCCTCTGGCATCTCTCTCATGCCTAAATTCATCTCCTCATCTTCTCTCTCTGCCTGGAAGTCCTGCATAATCTCTTCCTGCCTAGCTATTGGTCATTCAGCTCTTCATTAAACCAATCAGAAGGCACCTTGGCAAAGACACATCTTTACAGGGTACAAAAACATTATCCCACAACACCTCTTTCACCTAGTGAAGTGGGAGTCATGTGTGTAGGCCTTGCCGCATATGACTCACTGCGCTGGAATAAAGTCTGAGGAACCGCATCGTCCTGGAACTAGCTCTTCTAGACCAGGCTGGCCTCGAACTCACAGAGATCCGCCTGCCTCTGCCTCCCGAGTGCTGGGAATAAAGGCGTGCGCCACCACCGCCTGGCTGAGGAACAGCATCGTGCATCGCAGTCCCTGTCACAGCTTGTCTGCCTCTGGCTTCAGACCCTCTCTGTGATGCCGCCACTGTGGCAGGAATACGCTAGTGGAAGACACAGGAGCCTCGTGGAAAGTCATTGAGATAGGGGTTTATATCAGCGAGCTTCCGGGAATGTCATTAGCATGAGTATCATCTCTTAGTCCAAACAGTTCTGAGGCCCCAACAAGACCACTTCGGGCCTCTAAAACTGGTGAATGCCAGGGTAGCGTCCCTGTCAGATCACTGGAGGCTGCACGTGTAGCCTTTTGTGGTGACACCCTTCTCATCCTACAATTAAGTCAAAAGGTCATCCCCACATAAACTCAGGGCTTGAGGAAATCATTTGGGTTTCTTAAAGAATGAGTCTTAGCGGGCACTACTATGGAATGCTCTCCTCTGCTCTTCCTCAGAACTCACACATGAGCTGGCATGGTGCAAATATGCCTCGAATTCTAGCATTTGGGAAGTTGAGGCAAGAGGATTGAGAGTGAAAGGCCAACCTGGGCTGTGCATCAAGACCCTGTCTCACTATGTAGCTTTGGCTGTCCTGGAACTCACTATGTAGATTAGCTGGTCTTGAACTCATAGAGATCCACCTGCCTCTCCATCCCAAGTGCTGAGATTAAAGGTGTGCACTACTACACCCAGCATTTTTTTTAAGATTTAAGTGTAAGTGTGTGTGTGTGCGTGTGTGTGTGTGTGTGTGTGTGTGTTCGTATGCAAATGTGAGTGCATTACCTGCAGAGACCAGAAGTGGGCATCAGGTCAGCCAGAGCTGGAGTTACAGGTGGTTGTGAGACGCGATTGCTGGGACTCAAACTTGGGTCCTCTGGAAGAGCAGTAAGTGCCCGTAACAACTGAGTCCTCTGTCCTGCCTCAGCCCTGACTCTTGTCGTAGAGCCACTGCTTCTCCAAGACTTTGTCTGCTCCTCTCTAGTTTTTATTCTCTCACAAAGTAGATAATTGTGTTGGCTTCTCTTCCTGGTTACTAATGTCCCACACAAGACCCACGGTCTTAGTTGTAATTGAGAGGGTTCCGTTTGGTTGATATCACTTTCACAAATAGCTGGGAAGATCAGAGCTGCCCTATCACAAAATCCACCTCCCATGGGCACCTACGGGCACCCACAGGCACAAGGAACCCCAAAGCCTTTCTAGAGCTCTGCTTGTAGAAGAGCCTGGGACGAGACACGATAATTTTGGACACATCTGACCTCCGTTTATTCTTACATAGACATCCTAGGAATCTTTCTTTTAACAACAACAACAACATTGTTTTAAATAGCATAATGTTTAGACACAGGACCATCGGTTTGGAAATAGGACCAATTAATTTCTCTTTAAATAGAAAACAGAAGCAGCAGCAGTGGCGTAGCTGTCTTCCCAGTGAACTGGAGTAAACCCTAAACACGCGCTGACTTTGACCTTGGAGTCGAGAGCTGTGGAGACGATATTCAGGCTGTGTGCTTCTAGAAAGGGCTAGGAAGAGAGGAGGCCACACAGCAAGCAATGCTGAGGAAGCCTCTTCCTGTTGTCGCATAGACCTTAATAATCTGCAGTCTGCTCTTGTTTCTCTCTGGGTGTCCCAAGTGAGCAACCCTGAGGGTGTGTCGTCTGTGCTTCAGACCCAAGGGGGTGATTCCTATCGCATCAGGCTTGTACAGAACATGCAGTTCCCAGGAAGTGGATGCACTGCTCCCCCAACAAAACCCCAAAGCCCCAATCTCTGCCTTCACCCCCTACTAATGGGGCTCTCTTGTGTAGGACCATTCATCTTCTTCCCCCTCTGAGGGTGCAGGTGCAGTGTTGGCTGCCGGGCCTGTTTAGACACAGGCAGCTTGACTCTGTCACTGGGATGTAACACAGGTCTAGTTAACCTGGACGCTGGAGTCAGAGCAAGAAGAGGCAGTCTCTTTTTTTTCCCTTTAACCCTGCCCATCAGCAGTTAGCTGATATGTCACCTGTTCCAAACAAATATGCCTTTGGTGGACAGACACAGCATGTGCCCTTTGGTAGCTAGAGTATGACTCAGCTGCTTTTCAGGCAGAGTGACGGATGGTCTCCTCTCATAAGCAGTACCCAGCCTTTCTCATACAGCCCTCTTGTGAGATTGCTGCTTAGGTATGGAGCTTTGGTCTGGAGACACACAGAGCAAAGCACCTTGGCCTAGATAGACAGGCGTTTGGCCCACATTTTAAACTGATGAGCCTCTTATCTTGCTGTTGGCCGTGAGGATCTCAGATGTTCAAGGCCAGAGTCAATTGTGCAACGCGTTTTAGAGCGTCTTTATGCAGGGAAATCTAACAGAGCTTGGGGCTCAAGTCCAGAGAAGAGCAAGGACAGTTCCATTCTCCCCATGCAGATCTTACTCTTGCCCGCATTGGGATCTCACATCCCTCGGAGATGAGAGTATTTGGTGACCAGAGCCCATCTCAGTTTGTCACGCAGTTTGACCTGACTGGCAGATAAGCAGTTTACTTCATTCATTCATTCATTCATTCATTCATTCATTTTGGTTTTGCAGGGCAGGGTTTCTCTGTGTAGCCCTGGCTGTCTTGGTACTCACTTTGTAGATCAGGCGGGTTAAGGTTAGGGTCTCACAGGAAATCTACCTGTCTGGGACCCCTAAGTGCTGGGATTAAAGGCTTACACCACCACACGCAGCCTGGATAAACAGTTTACAAATGAAGAGATCCACACATCGAACAGACAAATTGGAAAGATTCAGTTTTACTCGCTGTTAAAGAAATGTAAAGATCAGCTTCTTATCTCTCCACTTGGTGAAATGTGAGAGGCAATTACCTCACGTGGTTTGTGCCCCTCCATTCCCTGCTCAGAGAGAGACAGCCTTTCCTGAGTGCTTGGGGAAAAGCAGAGACATACAGATCCTTTCCACTAGCTGTCCTGCTTCTAGAAACTAACAGCCAACAGTTTATTAAGTGGATTAGGGGCCTGCTAAAGTTCTGTGTACAAAGGGGCAGCATTGTTTGGTGGTATGTGCAAATAACCAAGATCAAGGTGTGCCTAGGTTGTGGCGAAGGTTAACCTGTGCCAGATGTGCACTAGTGAAGGCTCCAGATCCCCACAGCTGTCCTACCGTGAGGCCATAGGGCAGTTACCACCAGAACGATTACAGAGCCCAGACTCAGAACTCCGCACCTGCGTGGCTCCCCCTTTCAATGTCTACCTCAGATTCGGCTTCTGGTGACTGATGTTTAGGTTTCAGTTTGTTTGTTTTGTGACTTCCTCTGAAACTCGGTGTCTGTACTCCTCTCTCCCGTGTGGAGCAAACTGTGAGAATCCTGTTCATGCGGCCGTCACTTCAGAGTAGGCTAGCTGTGAGCCACCCTCCTACCAGATAATTCTCTCTACATTCAGAATGTGGGGACGGTGACGGGCTTCCCGCTTAGTGCACGCCTCCCTTTGTAGAACCCCATTGTGTAAGAACTCCTGGCACTTTCTCTTGACTACGCAGCCAGAGGTGAGTGTCCTACAGTCCGAAGTATTCAGCTAAGCCTCCAAGGAGAGCGGGTCCTAACTGGTTGCTTTAGCTTTGCTCTTGAAGATAGTGTTGCCCAGGCTCTCTCTTTTTTTCTTTTCACCTATTTAACTGTTCGCTTTTCCTCTTGCCTCTACTACCATCCCATTCTGTGAAACGGAAATGGTAGCAGCCTACATATGCTGTCTTATGTGCCGACTCTCCCCACTTTCCCAACAGAAGAAACTAGAATAATGTTCTGGCCTTGCCCCCAAATCCACAGTTCACTCTCTGAGTCCAGTCCTGTCTTGTGGTGTTACTATATGCAGATTAGCTAGATAAAACAGAGAAAAGGCTGAAACATAGCCTCAGGGGAGAGGGCACAGAGAAGAAAGCTTGGGCCTGTGTTTGCTAGGTAGGGCCCGTGGCTGGCTGGTCAGCTTCCTGGGTAAAGCTGCAAATCGTGGGCAGTTTGGGAGCCTGAGAGCATAGCAGTTGACAATTAGGAATGAGCTAGCGTTTGACCAGGGAAAGGGGCTGACCTAGAAGGCATTGACCATGCCTAGAGCCTGTGCTAGACCTGGACCTATTCCCAAGCCAAAGGACTTCTCCCTCACTTCCTCGTTGAAATGTGGTCATTTGGGATTTCTTGTGCAATTACCAAACCACTGAGACCGCCTATGAGGAGGTTTGTACCAAGACCGATAGTGTGGGTGGAGTCTTGGAGTGCCCCTGAATTCTTGAGTCCTTTAGATTTGTGGAGAGGGATTATTTCCCAACTTCTAAGCAAAACCAGTTTTTAGTTGCTAAAACACAGTTACTATTGTTTTTGACCTATGGCTCAGTAAAGATGGGCAGGGACATGTAAGACATGGCTCAGAATAGGTGCCAGAGGAAAGAATAACTCTGTCATTCAATACTGAGCTCGTCCTCAAAGGTTCTGATCGCTGTCTTCAGCTAGGGGCAGGTGGGTAGCATGGTCACGCCAGCGTCACTGTCACAGCAGGAGTCCTCATTCTACCTTTCCCTGTGACAAAGACACTGTGCCATCTCTCAGAGCTGCCTTTCCTGCAGATGTGAACCGGGAATGACCACGTGCTCCTCAGATGGCGCTCTCGCCAGCACTGCAGAAAGCAGTAGAAGGGTGCTTGATGATCTCTACCTCCAGGCCCCTTTTTGCTTGGGGGATTTGTATATGACCTTGAATATAGGTGTAGAAAAAGGCATAGACTCTAAACACTTACTTAAATATGAAGAAATGTGGTTTAAAATAAATCTTTGATATTATGTGTATTAATTATAATTATATATACATAATTTTGGTATCTATTAAAGAAAAAGGAAAATTTTCAACAGTAATGGGATGGATACTTGTTTTGTTTATATAAAGAATTAAATCATGGCTGAATATTTGATACCGCAGAATTAGAGCTCATTTGTATCCTGATTTTATAACCATCAGTGCTAAAAATGCTGCCTCACGTAAACGCAGAATATAAAATGGCAAACACGTGTTTAGGGACACTTCAGAAGCTGTTAGAAACTCTTGAAATCCCAATCCAAAATTCATTTAATGGTTTTTTAATGAAATTCAAGTTAACAATCAAATTGCACTTTTTAAAATCAAATATTTTAACACAATGCTGCTCAAAGATACACTAATTAGATACTTACAAGAATGATGGTAGGAAATATGAGGAGTCTTTGTTTTCCATAATTAAATCACTATGTTTCTATAAGAACAGAAAAATTTGACTGTAGTTCATGATTACAACGGTCTAATCTGAGCTGAGGTACCAGGCAACACTGGTGTTGCGTGAGGTAATGACGTATGCAGGGCAGTGAGCACACGCGTGTTCAGAGCCAAGGCTGCAGAGAAGTCACTCAGTGCAGCCTGGGTGAAGACTGCCAGAAACACCTCAGATTCATTATGCGTTTGATTTTGAGTTTGTTTTCGCCGGTTGCATTAAATCTTTCCTAACCACCATGTACAGTTATGAGACCCCATGCAGAGCTGCAGCCCACTGTTTGAGAAGCTGGGGATACTCAGCTTGGTGCCAACTTCCACGCCACGGTAGGAAATGTTTCTGTCTACAAGTAGGGTTTGCTTTGTGGCCATAGTACTATCAGAATTGCCAATTTCCTAAAGTATAAGGGAGGCAGACAGTAAAAGTTCTTCATACAAGCCAGTTTCTGCAAGAGCCATATTGGTCACTGCAGCCATCCTGAGATATGCCGTGGCTGTGAAGGGTGTGAGGAGAAGCAGGAATCCGTGAGGACTAGTGTTATTCCCAGGGCATCTGAGAGCAGCATCTGAGGGCATCTGATGAACAGCAGCTGATTGGCCCGCACTGAATGATGGGGACATTTAGCAGTTGATTTAATTATAAACTTCTGGCTGGTTCCAGACACCTTTAGGAGTTGACGTGGAGACAGAAACGACTCAGAACTTAAGACTATCTGAAGAAGCGGTGACCCCTCTTGTTCAGTCCTCTGAGTGTTTGCCGGCACTTCCTCCAGCTGTTGCCCCTGGAGATGCTCTCCTGTTGATCCAGTTGTTCTGGGCAGGAAAAACAATAGCTCTATCACTGCAGTTGCTACCGTGAAGCCAACAGCACGGACCACAGAGCCCAAAGGATGTAGCAATGTGATGTTTGTAAATGGGTGCCTTCTTCAAATCGATCATTTTCAGGGCCCAGAGACTGACAACCTACTTCTTTAGATAAGTTTTCATGTTTCTTATTTAAAAAAAAATAATGGTTCTTTAGACTTGGTTGGTATGATGGTTTTTTAGACTTGGTTGGCTCCCCACTTACTAGGGCTGGCTAACAAATCTCTTCAATTTGTGTGATGCTTTATCTTACATGTACCCTCACTTTGAAAAACAAAGTCACAAAGCTGGGTGTGGTGGTGCGTACCTCCTTTAACTCCGGTTCTCAGAAGGCAGAGGCAGATCAAGCTCTATGAGTTCAAGCCAGTCTTCTCTACATGGCAAGTTCCAGGCAGCCGGGGCTACACAGTGAGACCCTGTCAAGAAGAGCAAACACCAGCAAAAATGAAAGCCACTCTCCCCATGCGCCTGCTCTTCTTGTGCGGACACCTTGGCGTGTGGGCTAGTTTTCCGTCAGCTTCTTATACAGTAGAGTTATCTAGTCTGTTAGCTACTTTTCTCTTGCTCTGCTAAAACACAGAACTGGAGCAACTTATAGGGAAAAACCAGTTTGTTAGGACTTCAGGCTTCAGAGGAATAAGAGTCCATGATGACAGTGTAGAGACATAGCAGCTGGATCTGAGAGCTTACATCTTGAGCCATAAGCACGAAGTAAAGGTGGCTGGAGAGGGGAGGGGAGGGGAGGGGAGAGGAGAGGAGAGGGTCTGGAAATGGCTTGTGGCTTTTAAATCTCAAAGCTTTCTCCCAGTAACACACTTTCTCCCACAAAGACACACACCCTAAACCTACCCAAACAGCACCACCAATGGGGGTCAAGTATGCAAGCATTCTCATTCAAACCATTACATCTGGGAAGAAGAAACCCTGTCTTGAAATATCAAAAAGGAAAAAGAAAAGAAAAGGAAAGAAAAAAGATCTCCATCAGACTGACCTGTAGGCAAGTCTGTTGCTGGGCAGTGGTAGCACAGGCCTTTAATCCCAGCACTTAGGAGGCAGAAACAGGTGGGTTCAATGACAGCCTGGTCTACATAGCAAGCTCCAGGATAGTCAAAGCTGTTACGCAGAAACCGTCATGGGCAGGGGGCGGGGGGTGTCAGGCTGCTGTGGTGATGTCGTTCCTTAGCAGATGGTCCTGGGGTGTGTAAAAGAGCAAACTGAGCACACCATGGAGAGCAAGCCAGAAAGCTTTGCCCCCTGCTTCAGGTCCTTCCTTTAGGTTCCTGCACTCATCTTTTGGGTGATGCACCATGACCTCAGAGCTGTAAGATGAAAGAAACAAGCTCTCTGTTCTCCCAAGTTAGTTTTGGTCACTGTTTCGTCATAGCATGAGGAACCCAGTCTAAGACAGTGTGCCTTGTCCCTGATGTATTGGTAACTCTTAACTGCTTCAGACCAGAAGTGTTTCACACTTTACATTATACCTGGCCAGGGTGGCGCATATATAATCCCAATACCTAGGAGTCAAAAGAAGGATTGCAGGCCAAAGTACAAAGCTACCTGCCTTGGGCCACATGGTGACTACCAGGTCAGCCAGGGCTACATAGTGAGACCCTGGTCAAAAAAAAATTTCGGAAAATTTTGAGTTTTTAAATATTTGCATGTGCACAATTAGGTCTCAGTCATGAAATGAAGTCTCAAGATGAAATTCATTTATTTATGCTTCATATGCCCCTTACACAATAAATCTAAAGCTAATCTTGTGCATTATTTGTTAGCACACCTGGTTTTAGTTGAGCCCAGTCATGCGAGTTCAGTTATGAAATCTATGGCATCCTCTCGGTACACAAAAAGTTACAGGTTTCCAGTCTATTTAAATTTAAGATTTTTTTGGTTGGGCATACTAGTTCTGTGTTGAACTTTGGATAGTTCAAATAGTATCCTGTCCTGAACTTTGGAGAGTTCAAACTTTAGGTAGCACAAATAGCTGTTTCTCATAAAATTTGTAACTAGTTTGTTTTTTTTTTAACTTGTATGTGCTCACAGTTTAAACTGTAAATGATACATAAAAGCCAAGCCTTCCTCCTGAGGTCACAAGCGGGACTCGTGTCCTGAGTGAAGAATACCTTCTGTCTATAGGTGCCCACGCTTTGCATCCTCACAAACATTCCTATCCTGTGTGGTAATGCCATCCTGGCATATTGATCATTCTATAAATGTATTGACTAAATAATATTTACTCATATAAGCAGGAAAATGCTGTTTTTATATTTTAATTAAAAATATTGGGAAGAGACTGGAGAGATGGCTTAGAGGTTAAGGATACTTGCTATTCTTGCAGAGGACCCAGATCTGGTTCCCGGCTCCCACATGACAGCTCACAGCTGGCCTTGACTCCAGTTATGGGGGATCAGGCACCCACTCTGGCACCAGACATACGCGGTGGATATGTATTTATACATGCAGGCAAACATTCACACACATAAAATAAAAGTTAATAAAAATATTGGAGACTAGATTGATTGAAGGGTGAAACCCCCCTCAGTGCGCTTTGCTCTCAGTCCTGTTAAATGAAAGCACCGTTTGTCCGTATGATGGACCAGGAATAATGTCTTCCTGAGCTGGGGTAGCTGGTCCCGCAAACATGTGTTGGGGGTTGGTGCCCGATCTGAAGCCCCAGAGAAAACGAGGGAGCGCAAGAGAGGGTTCACCTGTGTCGGCACACCGTTTACCATCGGATGCCAAGACAAAGCAGGAAGACCTCCAGCCGTGGTATTCAAGATTATTAAAACTGCTGCAGAGATTTTAAAAACAGAATCACGTAGAGCACTTTCGGAAAACTGCTCTCCTTGATATGGTCCAACCAGTTGTAGTGGACAGGGCAGAGGTGGAAGGATCCCAAGACTGATACAAATGCATCCACTCACCTGCGTGGCCTTCTGGCCACTACTGAAAGATGAGTCCAGCTTCAAGGTCTATTCATACAGCCAAGACTCGCTGTGATATGCATCTTTTGCTTCCCCTTTTCCTACATAAGGTTTGTGGAAGAATGTTGGAAGAAGACTGTTGCAGTGAGACAGAAGGTACTTGGGCTGTGTGCTGTTTTGAGAAGCCAATACTAGCTTTCAGACGTGGTAGCGTCACCAGAAACACATTTTGTTGAGACTATCAGTCCTGTGTTGATTTAAGTCCCATCGCACCTTCTATTTTGGAAAGTTAATAATTGACTTATTTATGTAAATGCGTACCATAATTTCTACAAGGGGTCCAGCTTCCAAATAAAAATTAAGTTATCTTTTATTTTAAAATTTATTTTTGTACTAAATCATGAGAATTACATACACGAACAAAATGTTTTGATCAAATTCACCCTTCCCTTAACCCTCCCATTTATTTTGTTTTTCAGGGACACGTGACCATCAATAACCATGAAGAACCCATTTGCACACCTTGCTGAACCCTTGGACCCTGCACAACCAGGAAAGAGATTCTTCAATTTGAAGAAATTGGAAGACTCACGATATGGTGGGTGCATCGCTCTGTGATGGACTTGCTCTGGTAGCAGCTGATTTCATGTTTGTATAGTTGATATGAAGCTAATTTCCCTGGGGGAGGGCGGCTGGAAGAGCTCCTAGAAGACAGTGGGTGAATGCAGGTGAAACACACAAGCACACACCCTTTTCCAAATAAGCATCTTCCTATCCTTTCTAGTTCATAGTAGTAATTTTCATATATTTCAAGATAGAATTTTTATTTTGTAAGTAAAATAGATTTTTAAAAATAAATTATTGGTTATATTCAGTGCCCATGCTACATTGTGTTTAGGATTCTTAATTATAAATGGGTCATTTTCTCATTTCTTGGGAATTAGTCTTAAGAAACATTATTCTATCTATAAAAAAATCATATCGCTTAAGACATACCATGAACTGAGAGTCCAGACAGATGGTGAACTGGGTTGACTTAAAGGGAACTTTTTTCTGTTACTAAATTCAAAATAAGCATCCATTTAACATTGATAAATAAAATAATTTTTAGCCTAGTCTTTGAGTATTTTCAATTTCCCAGTGTATCTGAAATCCACCCCCGTACATGGTTTTCACCATATGTGCATTTTAAACTGTCAGTCACTTTACCCTCTTACCCTGTTGGAAGAAGAATCCGATGTCTTGTGTCACGTTTATCTACAGACTGGCTTTAAAGGAAGCTGAACAAGAGGTGTCCAGTTTGTTTTTAACGTTTTCTTCCCTTACTCCCAGGGCGCCTGCCGTTTTCCATCAGAGTTCTCCTGGAGGCCGCCATTCGGAACTGCGATGAGTTTCTGGTGAAGAAGAATGACATTGAAAACATCCTGAACTGGAATGTCATGCAGCACAAGAACATAGAAGTGCCCTTTAAACCCGCCCGCGTCATCCTGCAAGACTTCACGTGAGCCTGTCACTCCCTCTCCCACCCCCGTCAGCCTCTCGCGAGAGTTCTTACTGTAACAAAAATGGTATCCCCAATATCCGGGAGACCAAAGGAAAGCAAGAGACTCTTACCCTGGAACAGGAGTGGACTGCTGTGTCTCCAGCGTTCCTCCCCCTCTCCTTGAGAGAGCTACCCGGGCGTGAGGCCTGAGTACCCCGGGGTGGGTAGAAGGCAGCATGCAGGAGGGCCTTGTGGCGGGTTCTGTACAGGAGACAGCTGTGCTGTCTGTGAGGAGAGAAAAGCCGCTTCATGAGGCCTGGCTTATCACCCTCAGCTTGCAGTCTACTGCTTCTGGAATTCATGCTACCAGTTACAGCACAATTGCTCAGACTAATCGTCCCATTTTACAATGATGTTCTTCCATTCCCTTGGTGGATCCAGTTTCTCTGTGTAGAAGAAAATCAATAGATTATATATATTTTATAATATATCTAATTATATATTACGATCATTGGTGTTTTGCCTGCATGTATGCCTGTGTGAGTGTTAGAAGCCCTGGAACTGGAGTTACACACACGTATGAGCTGCCATATGGGTGCTGGGAATTGAATTCTGGAAGAGCAGCGCTCTTAACTGCTGAGCCATCTCTCTAGCTCCCAGACTTTTTATTTTAAAGATAATAGAAGAACTGATTCAGTTATCATAAATCTGATTGGAAGCCCATTCTTCTGAATTCTAACTACTACTTTTTTTTAAATCGTGTGTAATCCTTGTAGATGGTACATTGTGACATAAGCGAATTTTCAGGTAGTGGGTAATGTCTGTTGAGCGTGTTGTCCCCAACCTCCCTCTGCTCCTTTTCTTATCCCTCCCCATCCTCTAGTCCCCTTTGCTCTCCTAAACAGCCATCCATCTACTCCCATGTGATATGCACGTAGACAACTTTATATCTACAAAACATTTGGGAACCACCAATGAGAGAGGGCATATATTTGTCTTTCTGACTGGCATAGTTCGTGCCATAGATTATTTCCAGTAGCATTCATTTTCCTGCCCATGATTTCATCTTGTTCTTTCGGGCTACACGTTCATACTGTGTGTGGTGTGGTGCTGTTCATATCCACTGCTCTTCGACACCTAGCTGGGTGCGTAACTCAGCTGCTGGTGCAGGGCTGCAGTGGACACTGGAGTGCAGTGTCTCTGTGATGTGTTGGCTTGAAGCCTTTGGATAATTAGGTATCAGGAGGGTATGCCTGGGACATGGTATATGGGACATCTAAAACTCATGGAGTTTTTAAAGAAATCCCTCTGCTGACTACGATTGTGGATGGACAATTTACATTCCTACCTGCTGTGTCCCTTTTGTCCATGTCCTCAATATATGCTAATATTTTTCTTCATGGCTTCCTTTCTGACTGAAGTGAAATGGAATCCCAGTGTGATTTTGATTTGCTTTTCTTTGGTGGCTCATGAGGAATTACACATTTTTATGTGTTTTTTTGGCCCTTTGTATTTCATCTTTTAAGAACTCTTTGTTTTATTATTCTGTTTATTGATTGGGTTGTTTGATGGTTTAGTTTTTAAGGCCTTTGTACTTCTAGATGTTAGTTCTTTGTCCGCCGTATCGCTAGCAAAGATTTTCACTTAAGAAACTATGTTCTTTAGCATGCAGAGGCCTTTGTGGTTAAGGAGGTCTCACTTGTCAACTGTTCGCCTTATTTCCTTCCTGGGTAGACTGAAATCCTACTGGGAAATGTCTTGCCCACATTTAAATATTAAAGTGGTTCCCCCACTTTTCTTCTAATGACTTCAGAGTTTCAGGTCTTACCATCTGGAGTTGGTGTTTGTGCACAGTGAGATGGCAGGACCTGGTTTCTTTTGCCTGTAGACAGCCAGTTTCCCCAGCATTGTTTATCTTTTCTCCAATGTAAAGTAGCATTTTTCCCAAAAACCAAGGGGGGCAGCACTTTGTGAATTTATATCTGGGTACCCATTGTGCTTTATTGATGTACGTGTCTGTTTGGGGGGCAGGGCTGTCACCATCGTCCTGCAGTATGACTTGAGGTCCAGTATAATGAAAGCTCCAGTATTCATTCTTTTGCTCAGTGTGGCGGTTGCTGTTGTCAGCTCGACAGAACCCAGAATCCCCTGGGAGGAGGGGCTCTGAGAACGTCGGTGGTGGATCGTCTTGACCACATTCATTATGATGATGACAGGGAAGACATGTCCTCACTGTGGGTAGGACCATTCCCTTGGCAAGGCATCCCAGCTGTATGAGTGGACAGCTGTGTGAGAGCTGAGTGCCAGCAAGCGAGTGTCCTTTGCTGCTCCAAGCTCCTGCTTTGACTGCCCCACCATGAAGGGCTGCACCGAGGACCATGGGTTACAGTAAGCCCTTTCTCCCCTAGTAAATGGCATTTGTCAGTAACTTACCACAGCGATGAGAAAAGAAGCTAAGATACTGAGGGTTACTTTGGCAGCCTGGGGTCTTTTGTGCAACCATGTGGATTTTCACATTATATTTTTTATTTCTGTGTAGAATAGCATTGGAATTTTGATGAGGATTGCATTGAATTGCAGTTGATTTGTTAATATAGCCACTTTGAGAACACTGATTTTTCTAATCCACGGGTATGGAAGTCTGTCCGTCTCCTAGTGTCTTCAGGTTCTTTCTTTGGTGTTTTGACGTTTTCATTATAAAGACTTTTACTCTTTGATCAGTCTTATTCCAAGGTATATCTACTTCTTCAAGTTTGGTCCAAAGTTGCTGGGGTGATCTGGGAAGCAGTCAGGGTTCCAGGGTGTAAACATCGGCTTCCCCATGGTTTCTTGTGTTCAAGTTCATTTACCGGTGGAGTTCTACTCAGTCATACCACTTACCTCAGTCATACCACTGTGTGATTTATGCTCCAAGGTATATGCTGAGAAACTTACATTTTCCTAAGTCACCCATCGCTAGCACCTCTGATGAAATGGTTGCTTGTCAGTATTAGCCTTGGCAAAACCTGCCAAATCCAGTCACACACACTTACGGCTATTCCTGCTTGCGTCTGTCTTCCCTCAGGGGTGTGCCAGCTGTGGTTGACTTTGCAGCTATGCGTGATGCTGTGAAGAAGCTGGGGGGAAATCCAGAGAAGATAAACCCTGTGTGTCCCGCTGACCTTGTAATTGATCACTCCATCCAGGTGGATTTCAACAGAAGGTGAGGAGGGCTAGGAGGGTTTCCACGGTTTTCTTCCTCATGCAAAATCTCGGAATACACTTTATAAAACTATGTGTACGTGTTGGGCCAATGATAGCTCAGCAGGTCAGGGTACTTGCTGCCAAGCCTGAGGACCGGAGTTCCATCCTTGGAATCTACATAATAGAAGGAGAGAACCAACTCCCACACTGAGCCCCTGACATACACTTGAGTCCCATGGAACACACGTACCCACACTTACCTACATACAGACTAATAAGTGAATGTAAAGTAATTTTTAATGTGCATACATATATAAGAATATCTATAAGAGTGTTGCCAAAAAGGTTTTTCCAATGATATTGGGAGAAATGGATTGTGTAAACCCTATCATTGCTTGTCTGTTTGCTTTGAATGCGTGGTCTGCATCTAGTAGCTTAACTCCAGAAGAATGATTCAGGACACACATGTGCACCGTGAGTTTGTCAGTGCAAGTGCATGTCTGGCTTTAGAGGAGTTGAGGTATTTTTAATCCAGTGCACCTTTATTCCTTTTTTGTTTTTTTTTTAATCACAAGTAACCATTCTGTGTCCGGCTCCCTGTATCCCGCTCCCTGGGCCTGGCTCCCTGTGCCCGGCTCCCTGTACCCGGCTCTCCGGGTCTGGCTCCCTGGGCCTGACTCTCTGGGCCCGGCTCCCTGGCCTGAGCATAATGCCCACACTAGTTTTGCCCTCCGTCTCTTCTGTCTGGGGTAAATCCTCATCCCACTCTCTCCTCTTCCTAACCAGCTTGTATTCCCGCATGTCAGAAAGCCCTCATCATCTAGCCTATCTCATGATCATCTTGCTACATTCCGAGGGAGGTGCCTGGTTCACTGGACTGGAGCTGTGCATGTAATAGGCATTTAACATAACTAAAGCAGGTGGCCCTGAAATCACGCCTAGGTTAAACGAGAAGCTAAGTTAACATGACTGAGATACCTGTACATGGGGACAAACTGAATCTGTCCTTTCACCTGTCTCTCCACCCTTGGCCTCCAAAGGTGTGGGCAGTACAGTGTCCTTATAAAGAAACTGGACATGTGGCTTTACAGTTGCAAACTCGCAGCTTAGCAATGACTTCTTAATAAATGTTTAAAAGGTGAAAACTTCCCGTCTGAAAGATAGGAGGCTGAGATTCTGAAAACAATGGGCCCTTGGCCTAGCTGTTCTGTGTCTCCAACATAAACACAGGAGCATGCCACCCATGTATGACTCAGCAGAGAGACTGATGGGGCTGTCGGTGAGAAGCAGGTGCAGAGCAAGGGTTCCCTAAGTGTCCCTGCCGCTCTTGTTATACGTGTAATGAGTTTGTCCTGAGAGTCAGACTTGGGGGTGAATTTTCAGTGGAATTCAGCTCATGTTTTTCCACTGTACTTAAGGGCTTTGAAGGAATCATTTGCACCAGGTAATTTGTTACGTGTTTTCCACAGCTTGCCTCAGTTTCCCAGCTGTAACAGCAAGGTGAAGACCAGCCTGCAAGCTTGCAGATGTCGTTGCTGTTGGCTTGATTCATCAACAGATTGGATGGGTCACATGGGAAGCCTCGCAATTTATACATTTAGTTTCTCTCTCTGACAGGACAGACAGTTTACAGAAGAATCAAGACCTGGAATTTGAAAGAAATAGAGAACGGTTTGAATTCTTAAAGGTATGGGCCAGAGTTTGGTTGCACCATTTGGTTTTCCATGTTGTGGGGCTTAATGAGGTGCGCAGATGACCAAGTAAAACTGTCTTCCCTGTATTCTTTTTGTTGTTCAATCCTAGTGGGGTTCCCAGGCCTTTTGCAATATGCGGATTATTCCTCCTGGCTCGGGAATCATTCACCAGGTGAATTTGGAGTATTTGGCAAGAGTAGTGTTTGATCAGGATGGATGTTATTACCCAGACAGCCTCGTGGGCACAGATTCACACACTACCATGATTGACGGTCTAGGAGTCCTTGGCTGGGGTGAGTCTTCTCACACGTTGCTGTCATGGATGTTCTTTGGGAGCACATACCACGTTCACTGCACGTGTCTGCATGGTCGCAGAAGAGGGGGGTTCACCACACATGTCTGCATGGTCGCAGACGAGGGCTTCACTGCACGTTTCTGCATGGTTGCAGAGTAGGGGGGTTCACCACACATGTCTGCATGGTCGCAGACGAGGGCTTCACTGCATGTGTCTGCATGGTCGCAGAGAAGGGGGGTTCACCACGCGTGTCTGCATGGTCGCAGAGGAGAGCTTCACTGCATGTGTCTGCATGGTCACAGAGTGGGGGATTCACTGCACGTGTCTGCATGATCACAGAGTAGGGAGGTTCACCACACGTGTCTGCATGGTCGCAGAGGACGGTGGGTGCCTTTGTTTGCTGCCTAGAAAACAAGACCCTTCCTATTTGGAAAACTAAACTGAATTAAGTTCAAGGACATTTGCATAAGTGAAAATCAGCTAGGTGTTCATTAACAATGGAGCCTCCTAAACCTACTCTCTATTGAGTGTGGCACTGAAGAGATTTGGGTCCAGGTACTGGGGGAGGGCACAGTCTATAGAGGGAAATACTGCTCTGTGCCAGATAAGCCGTCTGTGGCTGAGGTGAGGGCTATGAAGCATTGCTCTGCTGTGCTGTTCACTGCAGGTGTAGGTGGCATCGAAGCAGAAGCTGTCATGCTGGGTCAGCCCATCAGCATGGTGCTTCCCCAGGTGATTGGCTACAGGCTGATGGGAAAGCCCCACCCTCTGGTAACGTCCACGGACATCGTGCTCACCATTACCAAGGTAAGGAAATGTGTATGTATATGCGTAATATATGATATACACACGGCCTCCTGGAAAGCCAATGACAAACAGAATAAACTTAATGGAGTCAGTGTGCTCTAGAGAGGCTAGGATGTAATATGTCAATAGATTATAAAAATGAAATAAGATTAAAAAGAGTTCTTCTGGTTAAGTTTAGATGGTTATCTTCATTCTTCTCCTTAATTTTTAAAATTATGACATAAAGTACTCAGAAATTAAGATCATGTTCATATTCCTGTCACCAAATTTTTCTTTTCTCCTTTTTGCCCCAAGACAGGGTCTCTCTATGTAGCTCTGACTGGCCTAGAACTTACTATATTGACCAGGCTCTCCTCACACTCACAGAGATCCACCTGCCTCTGCTTCTTGCCTGGCTCCTGTCACCGAAATTTAAAGAGACAATAATGTCCTGTCAGATTTGTTTCTGAGGCTGTTTTTATGAATCAGCATGTATTTATAATTTGTGCATGTCTAGAATTAGCATTTATGTATGGTTCAGAAGATCCTCCCAGAAGAAATTTCTCTCCTGAAATCATTCCCACACATATTTTACACTTTTGCTAGTTTTTCCACTTGGATCTTTTTCTCTTGAGTTTTATCACATTTTTATCTCTGTGTGTGAGGCATGCTATGGCATGTGTGGGAGACCAAGGAGAACCTGTGGAAGTTGGTTCTATCCTTCCACTTTCCAATTTTATACTTTTTCTCTTATTAAAAGTTAATTTATTGCGATAGACGTAACTACAACTTGAAAGTTATTATTAGGGCTTTCTCTTAAACTCTTGCACGTATCCTAGGTGTGTGCATGTGCGTGATTCACTTGCTTCACGAAAAGTACTTTCCCCTGGGCGGTGGTGGCCCACACATTGAATCCCAGGACTCGGGAGGCAGAGGCAGGCAGATCTCTGAGTTCAAGTCCAGCCTGGTCTACAAAGCAAGCTCAAAGACTATACCAAGAAACCCTGTCTTGGGGTGGGGGAAGGTAGTTTCATGGTCTTTATTCTAAATAATTTTTCCCTTGGTTATATAGTGTAGAGGCCCTTTGTACAGGCCCCATGCTGAAAAGACAAAAAGGTTATCCTTGATTCAGTCTTTATGGAATTTAGAACTGGATTTATTGAATACCACAGATTGTCACAGTAGTTTTCAAAATTGCACTAACAGTGCTCACCCCAAAAGTGTGGTAGAATGCAGGTAGCTGAAGGGCTCCCTATGCCCTCGGCTGTCTGTGAAGCTGGCTTCTTTGTCAAGTTAACTGACCGGTCCTGGAGCTTCAGGCCTGGCTAAGGCATAATGGGGAGACAGGAGATGTGCAGTGTGTGGCCTTGGTAGTAGTGAGAACTAGGTATTCACTGTGTCTTTAAAAAGAATCCTTTATTTAAATACCGTGACTATATAAGTACTAAACTTATCTAGGTTGAAAGAATGTAATTTTTAATGCCTTCAGTGTTTCATTCTGACGGTTGTCATTTAGAATAACGCATCTTGGTGTAATTCGTATTTTTGGCATTCTTTTCCTTTCTTTAGTTTTGGTATACTCTTGGATTCACAGGAGGGTTGTGGAGAACTAATAGAGTCCCCCCCCTTCTTCCCAGTCCCGATGTCCACGTCACACCGGCCTTCTTAGTGCTGCTACAGCATCCCCCATCCCTGGGAATGTCCCTTTTAGAGACACTGCCAAGAGATAGCTCTGTGTTATAGATGTGGACTTTCAGTCCTCAGACTTTCCTGTTGTTTCTGCTGAATAGCACCTCCGGCAAGTTGGTGTTGTGGGCAAATTTGTGGAGTTTTTCGGGCCAGGAGTAGCCCAGCTGTCCATCGCTGACCGAGCTACAATTGCCAACATGTGCCCAGAGTACGGTGCGACCGCGGCCTTCTTCCCAGTGGATGAAGTCAGCATTGCGTACCTGCTGCAGACAGGTACGTGAAGGGCTGAAAGCAGAGCCCCTGAGCATCCGCCCCTGCCTTCCACCTCTGTCCATGCCATATTCTTGTGTTAGACATTATTTTCCTCTCTGTGGAGACAAAGTATGTTGTTGGATTTAAGGAGGTGTGGAGTGGACCTTGTTAGCCAAGAAAAACAATTCTCCCTGGTACCCCTAAATCCAGATGTATTATACTGCTCTCAAATGTTGATTGTTGTATATTGACCCAAGAGGCCTTGGTGGTGGTAACTGGAGGGCCTGTCAGATACCAGGCACTGGTAGCCACTTACTGTGTCCACCTTCAGATGTTGATTGGGTAAATTGATGAGTTCTTTGTTTAAATAATGGGAGAGAAAAAACTAGGAAACAGAGCAGTGTAATTACCCAAGGCTAGTTAGTAAGTAGCACAGCCAGAATCAAAGCCTTTGGCCATCATATTCAGAAGAGCAGTGGGTTCAGGGTTGTATGATGATAGGGCACTGAGGATTAAGACTTTAGACTTTGGGTGCAAATTTGGGTTCTTTGTTCCGCCATGTCCTAGCTGTATTCCTTAGAGTTACCTACTAGTTTTCCTGCACTAGCATTTCCTCGTCAGTAAATGAGAATAATAATAGTACTTGTCCCGTGGGTTCGTTGAAGACCAGGGTGTGATGTAATTCATTTGAAGCATTGCGCACACACTGCCAGGCTCACCAAGTGCATATAGGCCAGAAGTTTGAGGCGGTTGGTAATTATTTTAGCAAAGTAATGCCAAGAGTGAGTGTGGCAAATTGAGGACAGATGCTTGGGTGCCCTTGAGCAGTGGGCTCAGGCTGAGGATGCTGTTGAATAAGGGCTGTCACCAAAAAGGTGAAGCACATCTGGAAGGAGAGCAGGAATCTGTTCTGTAAACGTCACTTTGGCGGGAATAGCAGATGGCGCCCGATAAATAGCAGCCCAGGAGCTGAAGGGGCAGGGGCGTTGGTGATGGCATGACCTACAGAACCGCAGGTGGACTCTCAGTTTGTACTGTTTAATCCGGAAATTGTAACGTGTTCCTCTGTTACTGGTGCCCTTTAGGTCGCGAGGAGGACAGAGTAAAGCACATTAAGAAGTATCTGCAGGCTGTAGGCATGTTTCGAGACTTCAGTGACCCCTCTCAAGACCCAGACTTCACTCAGGTACGAGAGCACCTTCCAAACCACGTTTCTTCTTTCTGGGGCTGCAGTTGTGGTTGTCTGTGTTTCTTATGGGTGGTACAATTGTGGGAAATTAGTCCCTGGGTTGCCATTGTAAGGAACGGGTGAGGTAGTGGGAAATGAAAAGGTTAAGGACATAACGTATCAAAATAACTTCTAAATGTGACTACTGACCTAGACTTTGTGAGTTGAGTGTTCCCTCCCCCTACTTCTACTGGTTGACACTTACGCGTGGTAGACTTTATTCAAAAGCCAAGCCTGTCATTGTTACAGTCCTGGAAAGACGTGAAGACATGAGCCATCAGTAGTTCTGTTTACCCCGTGGTTTGCTTTATTTTCTAGGGGTACAAACTGAATCAGTGTTTTCATAAGCAGCCAAGCTTTAGGGAGTAAACCAGTCTTGGGGTCTCCATTTTCAGGCATCATCAAAGAAGGAAGTACTCATTGAGTTGACAGCGTATCTTCCGCGGTGATGGCTTGTGTCTTCATCCCTCAGTAGAAAGCCAATCTCAGCCTAAAAGCCATGTGTTAGCTACTCTACAGAGCAGCAAGTAGAAGACGGCAGACAGCCAGTGTCTACCCCGTCCCTCTAAAGCAGCAAAGAGTCCTGCCAGTCCCATGCTACTCCCGTGCCCATTCTAATATTGGGGAGTTAATTTTTAACGTGATGAAAGGATCACTGACTTCCCTGGTTTAGAATGTGGCAACCTGTTCAGCTGTTTATTGTTGGGATGTTCTAAGGTCTCTGGTGTGGTTGTGCTGTTTCTTTATGGATTCTGTTACTGCTTTTGGTTTGGGTGAACAGGTTGTGGAGTTAGATTTGAAAACAGTTGTGCCTTGCTGCAGTGGACCGAAAAGACCCCAGGACAAAGTTGCTGTGTCTGACATGAAAAAGGACTTTGAAAGTTGCCTCGGAGCCAAGGTAGGGCCTGATCTCTACCCTGCACCTTTGTGCCCAGACTTCCACCTTTATAACGCTTGCTGGACCCTGGTGTCAAGGACATTTCTTCTCCTTCCTAAACCCCTTCATGAGGCCCACATGAACTATAGGCCCAGCAACTTCCCTGCAGCACATGCCTGTCTATAAATGCAACCCCTGTTTGTGTATATATCCTTTTCCTGCACCTCCTGCAGTGTTAGTCGCCCTGATTGCACAGGCTCTCTAAGTCCCTGGACTTTTGTGCATGCCTCTCCACATATGCATGTCTCTGCTTCCTCCCTGCCATCCTCTTCTGCCTGATCCTCTAAGTTCTATCAGCTACTGTGCTCTGTAATGTGGCCCCAGCATCTCCTCGCCGGAAGTCCTCTTCCTCTCACTTCAACCCCACGGCACTCTGGGTATGTGTGAGGGCTGATGCTCATATTTTCAGACTGCTTTCCAAATGAGAGGCTGACAGGGAGTTTATCCATGAGGCCTCGGCTATACCAGATGTGTAGCTGTATCTTACATTACTGATCAGATTACTTGAAAGTGATATTAAGAGAAGTTACCTTTCTCTAAATCTCCATGAGATCAGAATCCACAGACTCAGTCAGGCCACAACCACTATACTATATACTTTGCAGGCTAACTTTGAACTGTTAATAGAAAGAAATCGATGTATACATTTTCTGTTTTATTTCAAAGTTTACTCATGAAAGCATTTGTTCTGTTAATGATTGGCACTTAAAGTCGCTGTCACACTTCTTCCAGAGTGAGGAATTTTGATCACACATATTTTTTCTTCTTTGTGTGCGCCCTATTTTCTTTCTTCTTGCATGTAATATTTTCAACCTTCTCTTCCCACAGCAAGGATTTAAAGGTTTTCAGGTTGCTCCAGACCGTCACAATGACCAGAAGACATTTATCTACAATAACAGTGAATTCACTCTTACTCATGGCTCTGTGGTCATTGCTGCCATCACTAGCTGCACAAACACCAGCAATCCATCCGTGATGTTAGGAGCAGGTGAGTGTATCTGCTTCCATCCTCCTGGTCTCCTGGATGGGGGAAGAAAAATTTTCATTTTACAGATGTATGGAGAGATTGACCCAGAACATTTCTACACGGCCAAAAGCATCCAAAGCAAAGTATTTGAAGTAGTATTCATAGTGCATGACAGCCTTCCCTTGGGTGATTAACACAGAGAATGAGTAGAGGAGAGCGAGGACGCTGATTTCTGCCGGCACCTAGAATCCAGCTCCCACCTGAGAAAGAACAGAAAGAGAACCTCTTGTCCTCTCACAGACTTTGCCCCCGTAAGCCGCTGTCTTGGTGCATAGGCGGTTGCGGTTGGACCGGGGCCCAGGTCCCTGGCTGATGAAGCTCAGCGCGGTAGCTGTTGTGCAATGCCGTGAGGTGGTTAATACTTACATGGAAAGTTCAGTGCTGTAGGATCCTTAATTCCAATGTTTCATCACCGTCGAGAACTTCCCTTGGGTCTAGTGACCAGGGTCAGTAGTTCTTTCTTCATGGGCCTATAAGGAAACCCTTTTTTAGAGTTTGTCTTTGCCATCTGAACTTTCCCTACTTATCTGGAACAAACCTTTCTCCAGGGAGCGCCAGTACCTGCCCATGGCCTTTGTATCCTTGTTCCCTCCCCTCCTTGCCTCATATCTCCCCCTCAGTTGTCCTGCTTCCTGACTCAGAGCATGAGCGAATCCATTATGGTCCTAACCAGTGCCCAGGGCCGCTGATCTTCTGCTTTGGGAATGTCTGTGGTCCAGATGTGCTGTAGCTGTCTGTGGTCCAGATGTGCTGTAGCTGCCTGTGCTCTAGATGTGCTGTAGCTGCCTGTGCTCTAGATGTGCTGTAGCTGTCTGTGGTCCAGATGTGCTGTAGCTGTCTATGGTCCAGATGTGCTGTAGCTGCCTGTGCTCCAGATGTACTGTAGCTGCCTGTGCTCTAGATGTGCTGTAGCTGTCTGTGCTCTAGATGTGCTGTAGCTGTCTGTGGTCCAGACGTGCTGTAGCTGCCTGTGGTCCAGATGTGCTGTAGCTGCCTGTGGTCCAGATGTGCTGTAGCTGCCTGTGCTCCAGATGTGCTGTAGCTGCCTGTGCTCCAGATGTGCTGTAGCTGTCTGTGGTCCAGATGTGCTGTAGCTGTCTATGGTCCAGATGTGCTGTAGCTGCCTGTGTTCCTTTCCGGTCAGGACACAACTCGTGTATCTCAGAAAAGGCCCTAACAGTCATGATTTTCATCTAAATCCAAACAGATAGTTTTAGAGAATTTTCCCTCCCAGAATTAAAAATTCACAAGATATCCCTAAGTGGTATTGGATTCATTTATTTGTTTGCTTGGTTAGTTTTGGTTTTGGGAACTTGCTGTGTAAGCCCCAGGCTGATCCAGATACTGGAATTAAAGATGTGAGCCACCACACCAGGCTGAGGTTCATCTATTAGGAAGAATAAACGCCCACCTGCCCCTTGCTTCATTTCCATGACTCATTGGTCTTGCTGCATACATGAATTGGCTCTGGGTAGTGAGCTTTCGATCTGTCAGTCAAGAAACATAACTGGGAAAACCCAGGCCTTTTCCTAAAGTAAAACGCTCACCCGTGCTATCTCTTCACCATCTCGCAGGACTGCTAGCAAAGAAAGCTGTGGAGGCGGGACTGAATGTGAAGCCCTACGTTAAAACTAGCCTGTCTCCTGGAAGTGGCGTGGTCACCTACTACCTTCGAGAGAGTGGAGTCATGCCTTATCTGTCCCAGCTAGGGTGAGGGAGAGGTGGTTTTGGTTGGTTGGTTGGTTGTTTCATTAATGCCTTCGCCGTTGTCCTGGTCCCCTGGCACCCGTGTCCCTGTGTAGCAGGCTGTCACCGGATCCTTTGCACTTTCACAGCATTTTATCATGTGGCAGACAGACTTAAACCCTGGCTTTCCAATTGCAGGGGCCCCTGGGATGGTTGCACTAGTTGTTCCTTTTACAAGTGACCCCTATTCCTTGTGGCAATCCCTCCTTTCCCCAGAAGAGGGCGCCTTTCCTCGCTGGCACCGAGAAGAACGGTGGCCTGGTAGTGGCTGTGCAACTGAGTCTGCCTTTTGGTCTGGGAATAATTACTTACGTGGCTGCAGACATTCTAGTCCTTGAGGCAAATGCGTGATTAGTCACCACAGCAGTTTGTCCAGTTACCGTGTTATTCCTAGTTTCCATAACATCTGTGTCCTCCATGTGTCTCATAAAATTCCAAAGTCTTTGGGAATGCACGATAGGAGATGGAGATATTAAAAGGCACTTCAAGGTTCAACTTTTAAATATTCTAGATCATTCAGCTCCTTCTGTTACAAGTTTAAGAATGTGGGTGGCATCCTTCTTAGGAAGGGAAACTCTTCGGAATGACCCTGTCCCAAACTCACTCCACTGCCCCTGCTTTATGTTCCGTGGCCTCTGGGAAGTGTTCCTGCAGAGGGGCTCACTGAGACAGCCTTTTCCTGTGCTGTGTTTGACACCTAGGTTTGACGTGGTGGGCTATGGCTGCATGACCTGCATTGGCAACAGCGGACCCCTTCCTGAGCCTGTGGTGGAGGCCATCACTCAGGTAATGTCAGGAACCCGCATTCTGCAGCCTCTAGTTTGGGTTTCCATAACACTTGGCAGATTCTGGAAACTGTGAGACAGTCGGTGCTTGGAACCAGGGTATGGTAGCAGGAGTGTGCACTTAGAACTAAGATTCTAAGTCAGTGCTCGGAACCAAGGTGTGGTAGCAGGAGTGTGCGCTTAGAAATAAGATTCTCGAGGAGAAACCACAAGCTGTGTGACACTGGGCAGGTAAATAGTCTGGGTTAAGCCTTGGTCTCCACAGCTGCGAACTGGAGGTAATAGTGCCTGACTCTGAGGATTGCCACAGTAAATAGAAAGTGCTCTGGGCAGTGCTGGCGCCCAGGTGAGGTCAGTGCATGCTAGCTTTGATTGCAAAGGGTCCTGAAATTGTGTTTTGCTGGTCATTTGAAACTTGGTTCAGAATCGAACAACGAATGTAAACTGCATCATGCTGGCTTGGTCTCTGTTGCCATAGACCTGTAACTGCTTCCCTCAGCTCTCAGCTTCTGGTCTTTCTGGGTGGTCTCTCCTGCTCTTAGACTCTAGCAGCAAAAGCTATGATGTCATATGCTTACCTATCTGGTATCTTCCCAAGACCAGGAATCACTGACCACTACTCTCTGATTTGACCTGGAGCATCTCCCCTGGGATGCCACTCCCTTCCCTCCTCCCTGTAGCAGGAGACGGAAGGGAAGGATGTCTGAAGGCTTTGTCCACATGACGCCGAAGCTGGTCAGACACGAGCAGTCTGGGCAGCGCCTTCTTTGTGAACTGAGGACTGTTGATAACCGTGAATCTTGCCTCACCAGGGAGACCTCGTAGCTGTTGGAGTGCTTTCTGGGAACAGGAACTTTGAAGGCCGAGTCCATCCTAACACCCGGGCCAACTACTTAGCGTCTCCCCCGTTGGTAATAGCGTACGCAATCGCAGGGACCATCAGGATTGACTTTGAGAAAGAGCCTTTGGGTAAGATTTGGGTTTTTTAACTATCTGTCTTCTTCCTGTGAATTCAAATATATGACTAGAAGGAAATTGCTGCTTTGGTTAATACAAAGTGCAGTGCAGAATCCTGAGAGTCGGACATGGTGGCACATGCCTTTAATCCTGAGGCTTCGAAGGCAGAGACTCTAGAGAGTGTTAATCCCACCGATGGAGAATAAGACCACTATGGCAATTTAAAGCCAAATTTGAAGCAAGCTTTAATTGAATACTAGCTAGGTGGATGGGCTCTGGCCAGACACATCTCTGGTTTCTCAGAAGAAAATGGGCCCAAAGCCAGGCAATGGTGGCACATGCCTTTAATACCATCACTTGGGAGGCAGAGGCAGGTGGATCACAGTGAGTTCATGGCCAGCCTGGTCTACAGAGTGAGTTCCAGGACAGCTAGGGCTACACAGAGAAACCCTGTCTTAAACAAAAAAAAAAAGGCCCTAAGTCACGGTTTCCAGTGACTTAAGTAGTATTTTCCATCAGGTCCAATTAGAGGCATTTTTGTTTCATGGCTCTCTAAGTCATAGTAGGTAAAACTTAAAGTATAATTTTGGGCCGGGCGGTGGTGGCGCACGCCTTTAATCCCAGCACTCGGGAGGCAGAGGCAGGCGGATCTCTGTGAGTTCGAGACCAGCCTGGTCTACAGAGCTAGTTCCAGGACAGGCTCCAAAACCACAGAGAAACCCTGTCTCGAAAAACCAAAATATATATATATATATATATATATATATAATTTTGGCTCTCATAAGAGGAGACAGAGAAGTCCTTTAACTGTTCTTCAGCGTACACTCAAAACACAAAGGGAAAAAACAAGATTCTTTGGGGGCAGTAGGTGGCAAATGGACATAAGGTCCAAACATATCAGCAATTTGTCGTTCTGGAGTTTTCTGAGGTTGCTGCCCTTTGCCCCCTTCTGGACTCCTGAGATAGGCTTCACTTTACTGTACACCCTGTAGGAACATGGTCCAGGTCAGATTCTCTCTCAGCTGAAAGTTCTGTTTGTCTGCATCCCCTGGGCTTTCCCCTCAATGCCTTCCTCACTCCAGCCCAAGGAAATTAGACAGTGTGGAGGGCACCCCTTAGATTTGCTTTAAAGAAATTGGACTCTAACTATGCTGACCCTCATTGGTCTTGGATCCTACATTTACGGTTATGCCTACTCCCTAAAATGTGCTTGACCCTCCATCAGTGTTCCTGGCGTTGTCATGGCCCTTTGGGGACATGAGCATAGGGCGGCAGCTGGGTCACTCAGTACACATTCAGGTGACACGGTCAGACAAAAGCACCACTCTGCCTTCTTGTCCATAAGTAAGCAAATGCCCCTCTCATTGCTAGTTAGTGCCAGTTCTTCACTTTTTATGTACTTTTTGTGACAACTTTGCCTTTCAGATGGGCCTGGAGCATAATACTGAACTAGCATCCAATGTACTATACACAAGAGCCTGTGATATCCCTGGCATTGACCCAGGCTTCATTCGGTTAGGAATCAGTGTGCTGTTGGCTCTGAGTCCCCAGGGACCTTTGAGGATACTGAAGTCTGCCAGTGACCCCTGTGCCTAACAGAAAATGAAGAAGTATTTTATATTATGCACAGACCATCCCCAAGTCCCTGTTATACCGTGACGGTATCAGTGCTGCACAATGCTGTGTAGGGAATGAGAGGGGCAGGACATATTCGATACGGACACTTTCTTTTCTTCTGTTTTCATTGAATTAACAAATACAAAACCTGTAAGTTGGAGGCCAAACTGTCCATAAATGCCTTTAAATAAGAGAGCACGCACTACCAGGCTGTGTTAATCTGCTGATGGAAATGTGGCCCATAAGAAGAGATTCAGTCTTGGTTCTCACAACCCTGGGAAGAACAGACCTGACTGTGATAATGCGATGGGTGTGAGAGGCAGTTTCTCACTGGTCACGTGTTTCCCCAGGAGTGAATGCACAAGGCCAGCAAGTATTTCTGAAGGATATCTGGCCAACCCGAGATGAGATCCAGGCGGTGGAACGGCAGTATGTCATCCCTGGGATGTTTAAGGAGGTCTATCAGAAAATAGAGGTGAGGCACACCACAGTGCACACTCGCACTGGGAGATGTTGGCTTTGGCCGTCTCGCAGACCTGAGGCCAGCAGGAACATGAACCAGAGAGACATTTATTTCCTCCTCTGACCAGGGCAGAGGTTACTCTGCCTCCGTGTCTTCTTCACAGTCTCAGAGCAATGGTGAGAAGACCGAGTCTTCGTGGGAGGGGTCATCTGAGGAATGAGTCCTGGGCTGGGGCGAATAGAGGGTTTCTGCCCTTCTACCAGGCTTGCTGAAGGTTCCTGTCACCTAGCAAGACAAAGGAACCAGGAAC
Source organism: Chionomys nivalis (assembly GCF_950005125.1). Classification (NCBI taxonomy): domain Eukaryota; kingdom Metazoa; phylum Chordata; class Mammalia; order Rodentia; family Cricetidae; genus Chionomys; species Chionomys nivalis. The sequence goes on along the minus strand of NC_080101.1, from coordinate 29,252,599 downwards.
CACTTTCTATTTCTGCTTAGAATCAAAGTGGCTTTAATAGACCTCTTTTGAATGTTTTGTATTTGTATATCTAGTTTTTCCTGGCCTGTATATGGTTAACTCTTTCCCTTTTTTTTTTTAATTTAAGACTGTAAACAAAAGCTGGAACGCCTTAGCGGCCCCCTCAGACAAACTATACACATGGAACCCCAAATCTACATACATTAAGTCACCGCCCTTCTTCGAAAACTTGGTACGATTTTTATTATATTTTTAGATATTAGATATTATATTTTATATATGTATTAAATTTTCATTATTCTGCATATATGATGTTAGGGTGTGAGCGGGTGTGAGCATGGGTGTGCAGTGTCACCAGTATGCGGTCAGAAGACGACTGCTGAGTCAGTTCTCTCCTTCCACACTGGGTCACCAAGCTCGGTGCTGGTGGCCAGAACATTTACCTGGGGCCACCAAACTGGTCTAAGTTGTTTGAATGTGTACGAGTCATTTGTTCGCATGTATGTCTGTGCACCACAAGTGTAGAATGTTGGGGGGAGTCAGGAGAAGACATAGGATCCCCTAGACCTAGAGTTACACAGTTGTGAGCCACCGTTTCGTGCTGGAAATTGAAGAGCAGTTGGTGCCCCTGACCTCTGAGCCACTGCTCCAGCCCCTGGCTTTTTATTTTTTAACGTAAGTGCTTTAAAAGTTGTTTTTCCTTGTACAGTCTTACCCCACAGCCTTGTGCTGGCTGCCCACTGCAGTAAATCCTTTGCATACTCAAGCAGGTAGTGCTGGGAGTGTTGCATGAAGCTGGGAGGTTTGGCTGCAGGCACTGTTTCTCTGGCCAGGGGTTCTGTGTGGCAGTGCAGAGACCTACTAGTAGGTAGACGCCACCTAGACGAGGACCAGCTAGGATCCGCAAGACTGGTCCAGGAGAATATCCTCAGGACCTGCCGTCTTATACTCCATGGCAGATTGCTATGGAGGGGGCTGGGAGGAGGAGTCAGCTGTCCTTGGCATGTGAGGGATTACCTGGAGATGCAGCAAGGATGTCCCTGCACCTGCATTCCCATCGCCTTTGAGGGTCAGTGCCAATACATCACCTTCTATCCAAGGTTCAGACGTGAATGATCTGTTGACCTTCTTCTGTTTGTGAACGCGGTCACTATGAGCCAGCAAACTAGAATCTTCCATACACTGGTGCAGAGTTCTCTGTCTGTTGCCCCTGGTTGAGCTCAGCTGGTGACCTGTCTGGAAATCCTGGGCAAAGGCTGACTTGTGCACTCTTCTGCAGACTCGAGATCTCCAGCCACCCAAGTCCATAGTGGATGCCTATGTGCTTCTGAATTTAGGAGACTCGGTCACAACAGACCATATCTCTCCGGCGGGGAATATTGCGAGAAACAGTCCTGCTGCTCGCTACTTGACCAACAGAGGGTAAGCGTGGGGGAGGCAGGAAGACTGACCACAAAGGGAGGGAACACGATGAGGCTGACGTTCTCTTTTCACGGGCCACCTGGGCACCACACTGCTCATGAGCTTCCTAAGCAAGCGCATGTCTTACGCTCAGCATCAGCCCCCTCCCAAGCCATGGCAGAGCCTGCTTGAGGGCCAATGGCAGCGATGTAACCTGACATTCATTGTCACGTCCTGTTGGGACAGTGTGGACAAAACCTCCTCACAACTGCAACTCGCTCCCACTCACCCTCTCAGACCTGTCGATATCTGTAGCTTCATCTGCATCATCTGCCCGCTGAATATAGATGACTTCGGGGATTCCCTGAGACTCATGGGAGGAGAAAAAGAGTCCTGATTTCTGTCCTCTCTTCTGAATCAGTTTCTTTGGAGAGAGGGCTCAAAGCAAATTTGAGAAGCAGAACAAACAATTTTTTCTCTGGGAGTGATTGTCTTGACACAGGAACTGTTTAGGGAAATGAATGCAAGCAATTATAATGTCCCCTCCCCGCAATGCACAAACCAGCAACATTTTTGGACAGGGTTTCAGAGGTCCTGAGGCATGCTTGCCTGCTCCTGAAGCCCGACCAGAAGCTCTCTTCACCACCAAATAGAGGCCTAAAAGTCCCATCGTGTTAGCACCCCACCCCCACCCCGGCATTGTAGGAAACAGGCCAGTGAGCTGTGCTGTGTCCACGAAACTTGCTGTCCCGGGCCTGCGAAGTTCCTTTCCTTGGTTCTCACGCACACGATAGAGACGGGATCAGACATTCCCTTGTGCCTCGTTGGCCCCGCCGTGACTCTTTTCCTCTGGACGGTCGTGTATCATGTTGCCACCGCGCTGCTTCACTTTACATTGAGGCCCTGATTGTTCAGGGACAAATTCAGGCCCCTCCCGGCTAGTCTGTGGAGTGTATTTAGTGGTCTCCCATTCTCTGGTGCACCTGGCTGCCTCCCTATTATTTTTGATTCAGTTTTGACCTTATATGTAGCTCCTGTGTTAAGAGGACGAACCCTCCTTCCAGACCTGAACGGCCCTTGAGTTGGCCCTGGCGAGCACGGATCCCTGCCTTCTCTGCCCCTGGTTGGCTCTCCCAGTTGAGGCAGTACCTGGCAGGCTCAGTGACATGCTGCGTTTAGAGCATTTTCTCGCCTATGTGTAAGCTAGGTTTCCTCTTTCCTCACATCGCTAAAGAGCTCCCCCACTTCTGTTATCAGCCTGACGCCCCGAGAGTTCAACTCTTACGGCTCCCGCCGAGGAAATGACGCCATCATGGCACGGGGGACCTTCGCCAACATTCGCCTGCTGAACAAGTTTCTGAACAAGCAGGCTCCTCAGACTGTGCATCTTCCTTCAGGAGAAACCGTGAGTACAGTCTCTTCTTTCAGGAACCAGTGTCTGCCAGGCTTCAGAGCCTGGCTCTTCACAGTGGCTTTCCTGTCTTCACAGCTGTGGCCTGCCTGGTGTGGGAGCAGGGAGGTCGCTTGCTGGCCCCACTAGCTTAGACCCGAAACAATCACATAGAAACTGTATTAATTAAATCATTGCTTGGCCCATTAGCTCTAGCTTCTTATTAGCTAATCTCTTACATTTTAATTTAACCCATTTCTATTAATTTGTGTATCGCCACGTGACAGTGGCTTAGAGGCTAAAGTTCCCAGCATCTGTCTCCAGCAGCTCCAACACTTCTCTCTGACTCTGCCTCCTTTCTCCCCGCATACAGCCTAGCTTTCCCCACTAGTTCTGTTATTCCCTGCCATATGCTCAAAGCAGTTCTTTATTCATTAACCAATAAAAGCAACACACAGACAGAAGGACCTCCCACACCAGCCTGGCTTCCTACAGGTCTTGCTAGGTGTCCGTCTGTATGTGTGACATTTACCCTGGTAGAGATTACAGTCTCTTGCTGCTTACTAGTTGGGTACCATGGTTAAACTTAGTCTCATTTCATGGAAGCTGAGCTCAAAAATCAAAATCTCTGAGTGAAATTTCCTGTGTTTAAAGTGCTTAAAGACTAAATTCCAGATTATTCAGCATATTTATCACAAAGAGCTATGGTGTGTCCCCACTGGCATTTGTTTTAATCCACTTCATCCACAGCAAAAGGAAGGGTCACGGCGGCCCTTTGAGGTCTGGCCAATCCTATAGGAGCTGATTGAAGCTGGTTTATATGTTGGAGTTGTTTATTTGTAGATGTGGTTGTATGAGGTGGGTTCTGTACACAGAGCCACCTGAGGTGAGGTCCTAGAGCTAGCTATTTACCTCTCTGGGCCTTTCTGTAAATTTGTGACCTAGAAAAAACACCAACCATATGTGACTCTGAGGCTTAAAACAAGATGGGATGGTCTGTAAGATCTAGATGGTAGTACATCCGCAGGTCCCCCAAGAGTGTGACCCGCCAGCTTCCTTCTTTTCTCATATTTTTCTTTTACTGAAAATAGACTTTTTTCATACAATATATTCTAATTACAACTCCCCATCAACAATAGCTTATTTGAGCTCCTCCCCTCTCCCATCCAGAGCCACAAAACAAACAAATCAGAAGAGACCAAAGTAAACAGGCCGGGCATTGGAGACTCACACCTTTAATCCCAGTGCTCAGGAAGCAGTGGCAGGCCGATCTCTGAGCTTGAGGCCAGCCTGGTCTACAGAGTGAATTCCAGAACAGCCAGGGCTAAACAGAGAAACTCTGTCTCAAAACAACCAAAACACACACACAAGCAAACAAGAAAAAAAGCATAAGAAACACATATTATAGATGCAGAGACAAAAATGTTTGCACACATATGAATCCTATAAAAACACAAAACATATATGCACAAAGAAATCTGTAAATTTAAAAAAAAAAATGCCCTGACAAAATATTATGAGGCAAAGAACCTCTAAAGATGCCACTGAGTCACTTTCATTGCAAGTGGTCATCAACTGTGGTAGATTCTGGGTTAGGGCTGTGGACTTACATGTATGTCCCCTCTCTGCACTGGGACTCTATCTGCTGCGGGCCTCATGTGTGTTTTCATGGTCTGAGTTCATATGTGCATTCTGCCTGCTGTGTTTTTAAGCCTTGATTCCTTGATGTCCTCCAGCCCCTCTGGCTCTTACGCTCTTCCGATCCTCTGTAGTGTGTTTTGGTCTTTTACTCTTTGGCTTTTGGGACTTTGTTGGGGGCCTGCCACCCAGCTGCCAGATAAATCATACATGGAGGCTCATTCTTAGTTGAGTGCCTAGTCTTATCTTGGCTTGTTTCTTGCCACCTTTTCTTAAATTATCCTATCTATCTTTGCCCTTGGGGCTTTTATCTTTCTCTATTCCTGTATACTTTTTCTTTCCTTCTTACTCAGTGTCTGGCTGTGTAGCTGGTTAGCTGTCCCCTGAGGTCCTCCTTGTTGGAAGGAACTGCTTATTAAAATACTGCTTGGCCCATTAACTCTAGCTTCTTATTGGCTAACTCTTATATTTATTCATTAACCAATAAAAGCAACACATTAATCCCAGGCCCAGCCATCCACCAGGATATTAACATGTTTAGGTAAACCCTATTTTAGAGTTTAACGGAAGTCTTGTCTTGAGCCCCTTCCTCAGTCACCAGTGATCCCGTCAGATGTCTGGGGAATTCTCAGCTCAACAGACTGTCCTGTGAGGAGCAGATTTGTTAGTGGAGTATGTGTCTCGTTACTAAATTAGCTGAGCCCTCCTGGCCTGCTGCTTCATGCTTCGGTGCGTGCTTCTGCTGCATCTGCCTGGGCTGCGTGGAGAGGGCAAGAAGACTTTGCATTTGATGTTGTTTCTAAACATACCACCTTGCCTTGCCACCTTCAGAACTGACCCCTGCTGGGCCTCTACTATTGGGCCAAAACCCAGGCTTCATGGTTTTGTCTTTTAAGTTCCAGATGGTTTAGTCAGTGGAAGAGAAGGAAAAGAAAAGTGGATGTGGTTCCCTTTGTCCTCTGATGCCCTAGGATTTGAATATATAATACTGGGCAGCAGTAAGGTTCAGTCTGGGAGAAATGAGTAGATGAGAGCTAACTGGGGACTCACAACCTAGACATGGCCAGGTTTTCAGTTTCTCATTGACTTAGCTGTCTTTCTTCTTCCTCAGCTTGATGTGTTTGATGCTGCTGAGCGGTACCAGCAGGCTGGACTTCCCCTGATTGTTCTGGCTGGCAAAGAATACGGTTCAGGCAGCTCCCGAGACTGGGCAGCCAAAGGCCCTTTCCTGCTGGTACGGATGGAGCAGAGGCTTCCTGGTGGGGCAGCCTTCTAGAACTGGGCCGGGAGTGGGGAGGGTGCCTGGGAAGAAGTGCTACGGCTTTGTTTCCAAGATTATGAAAGAGCAGGTTGTGGACGCATGTGCTGTTCACCCAGCCTGCTTCTCTGTGCATCTAGACTTTTCCACTGAGACGGTAACAGTCCAAGGAGAACCGGCTCACAGGGATTAATTGGGTGGGCTTGGGACCAGCAGCCATGGACTCTGGGTATCTGTAGATAACTTTGGAGGAGAAAGCCTGTGAGGGCTAACACATTCAGAAATGTGTATGCAGTTGTCTTTTTTTAATATATAGAAAAAACTAGCATGGCTTTCATAATTGTCACTACTCTAGACGGAGTGGGACCTGGGAGCCACTAGAGGAGGTAGATTAAAGTCCCATGCAACCACCAGACAGTTTATACTGTGAGAGTTAAGAAGGGTCACATTGGTAAAACTCCCATGAGTTCATGCTATATACAGTCACAAGGACAAGCCGCATATAGCAAAAACATGTTTTTTCATAGAGATGTATAAAGGATAATTTAAACATTTAGTTGAATTGAATCATGACAACAAGCAATAGTGAGTAATCTGAAATAAACTCACTCCTATCCAGTGCGCCTGGGAGGAGCACAAAAACATCCCAAGAGCAAATCCATGTTTTAAAGAAACTGAGGTCACAAGACTCTTGTCTTGTTTCTTGGAGTGTTCTCACAAGCACTCAGAACTCTGCTCACATGACCCCGTTCCTGGGCCATGTCCCAACACATAATTGATTAAGATTATTGTCCTCGGTAAATGTAAGGTGCAAAAGGCAAGCTGCACGGGAGCAGTGAGGAGTTGGCTCCTTTAGAGGCTAGGTTAAAGTAAGAGTGGGTGCTTTTCTTCTAAGTGACACGTGTTCAGTCTGTTCATGTGTATGTGGGTGCACACGTGAGTACCCATGCAGCCACAGGTCAGATGAAACCTCTCTCTCTCTCTCTCTCTCTCTCTCTCTCTCTCTCACACACACACACACACACACACACTCCTACACCTCACACCCCTGCAAGGTTCTGGTGCAGCAGCTCTGAGGTGGTATCTAAGAATTTATACCTACAAGGAAAGCCTAGCTAATCCAGTTCTCTGCTGTATTGGTTACTGTTGTATATTGCCAATTACACCCTAACAACAAAGGTTCTTCAATGGAAGCTGCATAGCAACACTGTTCAGCGCAGTTCAGTCCTGGAACAGGAAGCGTGAAAGGAGTGCACACCGATCATTCGCTTGGGAGCCCATTCTCTCTTGATAAACCCTTGGAATCTGCTGATGTGTGCCCACAGTAAAAGAAAACCCAAGGGAAAGGAAGCGATTTTTTAATATTCTGATATGCATTGCAGATACAAATTAGCGGAGGGCTTTTGTTTCTCAAAGTGGCTGTGTGGTCCGACAGCATGGGTTCAAATACTACATCAAACACAACATAAAACCCCCTTAATAAGAGTGGTGAGTAATAGCATCTGCTGCTTTCAGAATTGGTAAGGGCAGGAAAGAATCCCTGATTGCTGTATATTGTAGACAACCTATAAGACTCACTACTGAGTTATTTGTAACTAGAAGGTAGCACTTTCGATGATCGACTAGCAGGTACTCAGAATCTAGCTGTGAGAATCTCTGAAGAATTTGTGTATCTCCTAAAGAAGAACTTGGAGCTGTGTCCAAACTTCTCTCTTGGCTCACCAGGGAATCAAAGCTGTCCTGGCAGAGAGCTATGAGCGCATTCACCGCAGCAACCTGGTCGGGATGGGGGTGATCCCCCTTGAGTATCTGCCCGGTGAGACTGCAGACTCGCTGGGACTCACGGGTCGGGAACGGTACACTATCGACATTCCTGAAACCCTTAAGCCGCGCATGAAGGTTCAGATAAAGGTGAGCAGAGCGTCTGCAGGCTGGACCTGAAGCCAGGGCCTGCTGATTGTCATCGACTGCGAGGAAGAGATGAGTGGAGGGAGGGGCGTTAATGAAAATATGATCAACAGATCCTGTATGCACTCCTCCATGAGCATCATCCGAGCTCCAGGCTTTAATTAGCCCCGTGGTTGTGGTTTAGTTGAGAAATGTCCCCATAGCCTCTGGCGTTTGAACTCTTGGCAACCAATGGCAGTGCTGTCTGGGCCGCCTGTGGCCTTGTGGGGGAAGCGTGTTACCATGTTACCGGGGGCAGAGCTTGAGAGCTCAGAGCCTCACAATTACGGTTCCCTCTCTCAGATAGTTGAGGATCTGAACGCTCAGCTTCCTGCTTCTGCAGCCTTGCCTGCCCCTTGCTGCCACGCCCCCACACCATGATATCTTATCTCTCTGGAACTACAAGCCGAGCTAAACTCCTCTAAGTTGCTTTGTTCACAGCATTTTACACGGAAGGCAACAGGAAGTAGCTAACATAGAGGCAGTGACACATCCTTAGGAGAGGCAAGAATAAAGTGCCCAGCGCCAGAGTCCCAGGGGGACTTAGCACTACAGAGGCAGCTGCTGAGGTCACCGGATGACCCCAGGCAGCAGCTGGAGCAGCTGCCCAAAGAACAACCTCAGTGAGACCCCTGCTGCCCAGAAAAGACTTAGGAGAAAGCATCATCTGTGTCCTGGGAGGCTACCTTGTTCCCGCGTGCCTCTCACCTGCACCGTTAATTCTGCAGTAGTCCTGCAATCCTCAACCTTCGGTGGGCACGTGAATCCCCGGGGCTCTTGTTGAAATGCACGCACTAACCCAGGGGGTCTGGCTGAGTGCAGAGACCGCTGGTTCCATACGCGGCTAGCACTGCTGCCTTTTGGGCCGCACCTCAGCTGAGGCTAGCGGGCAGCTGGGTGGAATTTCCCTGAGGCGGGCGTCTTGGCCCCTCCCTCAGCTCACTCTGCCCCTTTGCCTTTGCAGCTGGACACTGGGAAGACCTTCCAGGCTGTGATGAGGTTCGACACTGACGTGGAGCTCACTTACTTCCGGAACGGAGGCATCCTGAACTACATGATCCGCAAGATGGCCCAGTAGGAGCTGGTCTCCCAGGAGACCTGCCCCGTGGGTGCCAGAGACAGCGAGGTACCAAGCCCCAGCAGCTGAGGCCTGGTAAAGCAGCCACCTCTACCTCATATGAGGGGAGTGCCAAGATGAGCAAGTGGGCTCTGCCAATGCTGGAGGCACCGGGCCAGGACTTTCTACATTCTTGCTTTGTTCATCTTTTTATCCTTTTCTATAATTTGGAATCTAGAATCATGGGAAGGTCGGTAGTACCGAAAAGAGAACTAGCTTGTCTCTAAGTTACTGATCACCGGACATTGATTTTTTTCACTCTGACTAATCATCAACTGAACACTAGCCAGTATTCTTAGAAGTATCTTCTAGCCTTTTTACTGTTCTTCTCTGCTCAGTGAACCTTTCCTCAGAGAGCCCGTTCCTCTATACTTTACACCAGTGTTAACTGACATAGGTAAGAACTTCTTCACACTTCAGATCATAGCAGTGATGTCTTCCCCTCCTTCTAGGTGAGCAGAACCCTGGTGGGTAGGTCAGCCATCAAAGGGGTTTATGTACATTTCAATCAATGTGAGAAATCGTCTTGACCATTTTCAACATTTGTTGAGAGGGGGGCCTTTGTCTGAAAGTAACTGGGGAGAGAGACAGGATTTCTAATTTGAATAAGATTAAATATATTTTCATGAAAATCTGTCGGCTTTAGAATTGAGTTCTGTTGGGAATGTGACCACAGTGCTATGACCCGGAGAGCCATATGAGCCCTGAGACGCCTTCATATCTGCTCCTTCCACCACTGTTTCTGGACCGCAGACACCAAGGGACTGTCAAGGAGCCAGTGTGTGAGCTGCCTGTTGAGAGCAACGGGAAAGAAGAAGGGTCCTTCTTCCTTGGTTGCAGCCCCAGCAAGGAGCAAACCGTGGCCTCTGGGTGCCCTAAAATCTGTTCACTCATTTTCACAGCGGGGATTATTTCGTGGTGTGCCATAGACTATGAATCATCCATCCCCATCCTGTTCGAGAACATGTGGGAGCTTGCACATGCATATGCACACACACGCACATGTGCACACAAACACACACACCTTCTCTGGAAGCTGGCTTGCTGCCGTTTGCTTGGCTCTCAGTGTGAGCCTGGTTTCTTTGGATGAGAACTAGAGCTGAGGATGTTACTATGCTATGCATGGCCTGACCCCTGAGCCTGGATTCCAGACTAGCCAGTGCTTCTGTTATGGATTACAATTTCCACTGGGGGAGGGGTTGCCTTGTGCCTCTGTGGCAGTTTGAATGCAATTGGCCCCCATAATTCCAGAGGGAGTGGCACTATTAGGAGGCGTGGCTTTGTTAGAGTGGGCGTGGACTTGTTGGAGGAGGAAATCTATCACTGTGGGTGTAGTGTGAATTCGAATTGGTTTTAATAATAAAAACTGGAGTCAGATACTGCGGTGAAGACTGAAAGATCAGAGAAGTAAAGCAGCCAGCCCCTAGTTCTTACCACTCCAAAATCCTCAGACCCAAGGGGGCAAGATCCTGTCTCTATGGATCCTCAGACTGAATGCGATGAGTCCCTGTCTCCTCCTGCCCAACCAATCCTTTCCTGTCTCCACCTCCCTAGTGCTGGGATTAAAGGTGTGAGCCACCACCAGCTGACTCTGTTTCTCTTTAAGACTAGATCAGTAGCCCAGGGTGGCCTTGAATTTACAGAGACCCACTGGCTCTGAGTGCTGGGATTAAAGGTGTGTCCACTGCCTGGCCTCTATGGCTAACTAGTGGCTTAGCTCCGAACTCTTCAGGCAAGCTTTATTTGTTAGGTCACAAACAAAACATTACCACACTGGGGGTGGCCTTTGAGTTCTCTTTCTCAAGCTTCCCTCCATGTGCACAACCTCCTGTTGCCTCTGAATCAAGACATAGAACTCTCAGCACCAGCGCTGCATCTGCCTGCAGGCCACAGTGTTCCCCATCCTAACAGTAGCAGACCTCTAAAACTGCAAGTGAGCCACCTCGATTAAATGCTTTTATTTGCCAGGCGGTGGTGGCGCATGCCTTTAATCCCAGCACTAGGGAGGCAGAGGCAGGCGGATCTCTGAGTTCAAGGCCAACCTGGTCTACAACAGCTAGTTCCAGGACAGGCTCCAAAGCTACAGAGAAACCCTATCTTGGAAAAAAAAATGCTTTTATTTATAAGAGTTGCCATAGTCGTGGTGTGTCTTCACAGTAATAAAAACTCTACTAAGACAGTCTCTTAATTTTTTTAACTGAAAAAATAAAAAAATTTATTTACTTTGTACATGATTTATTTAAATATATAAACATTGTAGAGTGACTAAATTGGGCCTCACATACTTTCTTTTTATGGTGAGAATACTTCCAAGAATGTATTTTGAAAAGAATATATAGTGTATAGATATGAACAGCCGTCAGCATGCTGTACCACAGAACTCCCAAGTTCCTTCCTCCTGAATGAACTCCCGTTCCCTTTCATGTTTTCACGTGCGCTTGCAGTGCTTTCTCCCATTTTCTCCACAGCTGGTTCTTCACTGCTCCCTTTTTATTTCGATGCTCGTCTTAGCCCCTTACAGTGACTGCTGCGTCATCAGACTTTAGACATGATGAGGTTGTGCAGTCATTTGTCTTTTGTGAGCCACACGTGGTGGATTTGTGAGTGCACATGCACCCTGTTTTCTCTGTTGACTCAGCCGTGGGTAAACACTAGACAGGAGGCAGATTTCATACGTTGGCTTTTGTGAATGATGCCGAAATGGATGTTGGGGCAGGTGTCTCTTCAACATGCTGCTTAGATCCCTTTGGATGCGTACCTAAAGAGGAATGGCTGTGTCCTAAGCATGTTCTTTTTGAGTTTCCAGAGGGCGCCATACTGTTTCCATAGTTTCTTTGCATGTGCATGTGTGTGCTCACGTCCTCCTCCATGCTGTCGCTGTACTAACCTCTCATCTTTCCAATAATGAGCATGCTCAAGGATTTGAGGAGAGAACTCAGGGTTTTATTGGCAGCTCCCTGATGATACATGATGTTGAGTATATTTTCAAATACACGTTGGTCATTTTGTAACTTCTTTTGAGAAATGTCTCAGTCCTTTACCCATTTTTAATTGAATTATTTGTTTTTGTGGTTGAATTTTAATACCGCACATTCTAGATATCAACTATCAAATAGTTTCTCTTATTTTGCAGGAATATAATATTTATGAGGTTTTTTTGCACATTTCTAAAATGCTTCCTGTTGCTGGTAGGTGAGGACTTCCTTCTGTGTCGCTCTGGTTGCTTAGCAGCGATGTTGTCCCTTTGTCCCTTTGTCTTCTCACACCTTCCCGTGTGAGCAGGTGATGCTCTTCATTGGCGTCTTTTGTGTGCCGACCAGAGGACTGAAGTGTGCTCACCTGGAGATCCTCAGGGGTCATGTGATACTACAGGCTGTTTTAGAAGCCAGTGACACTCTGATCACATATAAAAAACTCCCTCCCACATTTTTTTTTTTTTTTTTTTTTTTTTTTGGTTTTTTCGAGACAGGGTTTCTCTGTGGTTTTGGAGCCTGTCCTGGAACTAGCTCTGTAGACCAGGCTGGTCTCGAACTCACAGAGATCCGCCTGCCTCTGCCTCCCGAGTGCTGGGATTAAAGGCGTGCGCCACCACCGCCCGGCTCCTCCCACATTTTGTATCTTAATTCCACACTTGACATGTTTTTATATCGTGCATCTCTTACCAAATGATTGTAACCGTTGAACATCTTAATAGCGTTAACTTTAACCCTTTAAAATGGAAGTAAATGGCAGTAAAAGATCTACATACCTAGGCTGTGTTCTCCAAGTGTGTGCTTGCTTTACCTGTGAGTTTTGTGCTGTTGTGTCTTTTCTTGTTCCTCACTCCGGCTTGAAGAGCCGCCTGTGGCATTTCCTTTGACAAGTCTGTTGGAGATGACGTGGTCATCTTACATGGGGAAAGCCTTTTTCCTGTCTTCATCTTAGAATAGATGTTCTAGGAACAATATTTTTGACTGGCAGCTTTGAGAGTTAGGATGTTTGATCTTGGTCTTCTTGGCCTCTAGGAATGTCTGTGCTTACGCTATCCAGATGCTGTCGCAGCAGCCTGAGTGGACGAGGACACTGGTCGTGAGGGCAGTGTCTTGTGGCTGTGACCCTGGCCCTTTCACTCTCAACTCTATCCAAACATATCTTCTGTCTTTCCGCGTCAGTATTCTTGGCCTATGCCCTATGCTCATCCAAAATAAGACTGTACAACCTATTACCTAAGTTCTCGAGGTGGCCCACTTACTCTCCAATTGGAAGTACAGCTCCTGCTGGTTGCACCCACTTCTTCCTCTTGGAAAGGGAGGATAATCTCATTGGTGTTTATGACTTTCCAGTGCACTACTGCCTTATTCTTCCTGAAGGACAGGCATTCCTTAGCATCCAGAATGAGTTAATTGGCGAGTTTACTTAACACAGCAACAAAGTACATGTACCTTTCGTGGTGTGTATGTGTGTGTATACAGGGCAAAGGAAGGATATGCTAGTCGTGTCCATTTTAAGCAAAAGGGAAAAAAACTAAATTGGCCCATGTAACTAAAAGGCTAGTGACATCATGGCCTCAGACTTAGATGATTCTAGTGATTTAAACTCAGGCTCCTTACCTATTATCTCCCCTCACGTTCTCATGGGCTCCAAGAGCCATCTCTTTGTTCTTCTGAGTCCTTTCATGGGTCAGGGTTATGGCTAGCATACTATGTTTGCTGTCACTTAATTCTTTGCAAACAGTTGCCTCAGGCACAGGCAATAGGACTTTCTGCTCATCGGTGAAGAACCTTAACTTTGGCCCAGCTTCCTCGGGGTGGTGTCTGAGTTACTGTAATGTAAGAATACACCTTGGCCCAGCTTCCTCGGGATGGTGTCAGTGTCTGAGTTACTCTTCTGCTCCTGTAGGAATACACCCTGACAAAAGCAACATACAGAAGGGCTCATGGTAGAGAAGACATGGCCGCCCGAGGCAGAGTGAACAGGAAGCGGAATCAGCTGTAAAGTCTCTGGATCTATCCCCAGTGACTTACTTCCTCTGGAGAGGCTCCACTGCTTCCTGTTCCACAACCTTCCTAACAGCGCCACCCTCTGGAGACCGTGTTCAAACTGGGTGCCTTCAGACCACCGGTGACACAGTGTGGGGCAGCCAGCCCATGGGTTGTAAGGAGCACAGCCCTGCTTGTGAAAACGGTAACTGTGGTCCCACTGGCTGTTTTAGGAAGCTATTAAATGTCATCACCACAGATGAGACTTAGCACTCAGCTGATTTCTGTTCTCAATCAAATTGCCATAAACAAAGGTAATCAAAGCTGGTATTTTTATTAGGGGTTTTCAAAGTCTGCACCCAGCAAGCCTGTGCGTGTTTATTAGATACAGATTTATAGAATGAATTGGTAGTTATATTTATGGTGCATTAAAACTGTTTACTGATGTGCTCCAGAAGTTGATAGTGCCCTTTGATCTCACCTGTCTGGCTGGTATCCTGGCCATAAATCTATTCCTGAATTTCTACAGGACGCTAATTAACAATGTTCAATGAACAGAAGAAGTGTTTCCAGAACCACTGCTTTAAATGGATGTGAGTGTGCCAGCAACAATACAATGATCACCTGTGCTGTAAATACCAGGCAAGGCCTCCCTGGCTGTGCAGTGCACGCCCCAGAGGCCCTCGCAGCACTGAACCAAAGGACTTGGTCACAGAAACAGTACCGTCTGGTTAGCCTGGCATTTGAAACCTAGTTAACGCTGAGTCTGTCTTAAGTACAGGAGTCAGGATTTATCAACCTTATTGCACAATGAGGCCTTTGAAGACTCCATTTCAGGATGAAAACGCTGTAGGATCAGCACTGACCACAAAATAACAAGGTCTGTGATTGTAGAACAAGCTGTATCTGAACTTCAAAAAGGACACATGCTGGCAACCACTAGGACTCTAATAGGGACCCGTCCCGGGTTCGTGGGAGAGTCCAGATGCAGCCTGCCATTAAGAAGTCCAAAGATCAGCATGCTGGCATTTCTCAGAACCTGCCTGATTTATTCCTGCAGTACTCAATAACCCAGGGTTTGCTCCTTTCCAGGGTATATCTGGCAGTGGCATAACTCAGTGTACAACTCAAATTCTCTGTTCAGTTTCAGCTTTAGTCTGCTTTTTCCCGTTGAAAAAGAAAGGATTATTCCACTTTAAATAACTCATCATTGCCAGGGGCTGGAGAGAGTCGGCTCAGCAGTTAGCACGGAGCACTGGCTGCTCTCGCAGCCTGAGTTCAAGTCTTAGCACCCGCACGGCAGCACACAACCATCTGTAACTGCAGTCTGGGGGGTCCAATGCCCTCTTCTAATGGGCATACAGACATGCAGACAGAACACCTATATACACAAATATATAAATGGTTTTTAATTAATCGAATCACTGTAATATTAAGGGGTTCTTTTCAAATAGTTTCCGGTAGATCTCTCATACATGCCACAGAGTTCTGAACAGTAGCAGCAAAGAGAGACATCACATGTTAAACATGAAGGATGAAAGTCAGTGCTCAGAAAATTTGTTTAACCCACGTTATAGCATCTTAAGAATTTTACCAGTAACCATTACCAATAACTACTATATAGATCATCCTTTTTTCATATATTCTATCAATCAAAAGCCTAAATCCCTGCAGTTTTTTTCCAAAATAAAATTATGTTGCTGGTTAATTGCTCTGGACATCAGAACAAGTGGGAAGTGGGGTGCTATCCCATGTCATTCTGTTGACCTCCAGGGTTGATTTGGGGGGCACACTGTGCACTAGGTAGTCTGGGGATAGTATTCAAATATAAAAATGCCATGTGAAAAGAGTTCTATGGTCACATGATCTCTGCAGTTTTGTTCAGGCCATTCAGGGGGCTAATGAACTACAAATACCTTTTACAAAGGTGTTTACATCACTGTGCTGCCTCCAGAGCAGTACAGTTCTGCCCTAAACTGAAGACAGCACCTTGCTGTGCAGGCAGCAACAAGACTCCGGCACTTATCTCTTGATTTGAAGAACCCCATCCTAAACTCTCTGATGCGTTAGTAAACCTTGACAAGAGATACAGGAATGACATAGTATATATTATACTATATATTATTATATATAATATTAAGTATTATATATTTAAGAAGACAGAACAAACCTTCCATCACAACACTTGAAGGGCAAAACCAGGCAGATCTCTGAGATCAAGGCCAGCCTGGTCTACAGAGAGAGTTCCAGGAATCTAGTCTCAAAAAACAAAAGAAAAGAAAAGAAAAAAACACATTAACTAGAAATAGCCCAAGTGTTAAGTAAACATTAGACTTTATTGAAAATAGCTAGAGCCGAGTATGATTACATAAGCCTTTAATCCCAGCACTAGGGAGATGAGGGGAACTGTGAATTCAAGGCCAGCCTGGTCCACACATCTAGTTTCTGGTCTACAGGGAGATCCTGTCTTAAGGGAAGAGAGGCAAGGGGGGAGGCATGGTTTGAGATGTCTAGTCAAGGAGGGAAAACGGCCCCAGTTAGGACAGACCTTAGAGTAAGATGCATAGCAAAGGCACAGAACAGAGGTACCTTCTCAGCTGTCTGCTATAGTGTTCTAAATTTTAAAGGTATATGTCACTTCAGTACACACGTGTGCATATTGAACCTTGCAGTCACCTATACTTCTGTCAGAATGTGAGTGACAGCCAAAAGCAGGGAAAGAGTCCAATGCAAGAATCAGAAAGTACCCATTGGACTTGGCAGTCTGTCTGGTGGCCTTGAAAAGAACAAAGTCAGAATTCGGTAGATTGTTAAGGGCAAAGCCAGCTTGTGGCAGGCACTTCATCCATCATGGGCAGTTCTGAAAAGTATAAAAGGGAAGTTTTTAACACACACACCCCCACCGCACTGCCACGTGCTATGAGTTACTGGTGACCAAAGTATTCAGTGCTGCAGGTCATGTGCATGTGTTCTGTGTGGACGAGAACTGCTTGGAACAAACATCAGGTTATCTGGCATTGCACATGGTGTAGGCTTGTGTAAGACAGGATTGGTTCATCATTGCTCCCTGGACTATAAGACTCAGGAGCCCCGAGGTCATTTGGGCATTTCTTTCTTTTCTTTTCTTTCTTTCTTTCTTTCTTTCTTTCTTTCTTTCTTTCTTTCTTTCCTTTCCTTTCTTTCTTTCTTTCTTTCCTTTTTTTTTCTTTGGTTTTTCGAGACAGGGTTTCTCTGTAGCTTTGGAGCCTGTCCTGGAACTAGCTCTTGTAGACCAGGCTGGCCTCGAACTCACAAAGACCCACCTGCCTCTGCCTCCTGAGTGCTGGGATTAAAGGCATGCGCTGCCACTACCGCCTGGCTTTTCATATGGGCATTTCTGCAGGGTCAAACTGTTTTCTTTCAAAATGAAAGTCCTTCCACTTTGCGTGCCGCCTCTGAACTCCACTCGCGATATCTTCCACCACAAAACTTTCGATTTTTATGACCGGAATCTCGAACGTCTTATATTTCACATGGATCCCCCAGTCATGGCAGCACTTCTGTATGGCACAGAATATTTTTGCTTTCTTCTCAAAACTGTCGTAGATCTTTGGTTTAGGGTGTGGCTTAGACACAAAGCGCTCCTTAAAAGCATTTCCAAGCACAGTGTAGTGGGATTTCTGTGAGGAAGAGATTGAACACAATAGAATATTAGAAACAGTTCAAAAACGGCTTAAAAATTGCTCAGTAGTCAAGGAGGAAGAGTGAGTGGAATCCCTTTATTTTACAGATGGAAACAGAAGAGACTGTGGACAGAGTCTCCTGCAGGTCAGAGCCGGATCCACGTACTGGGCTTCATGCACGGTTAGGGGAAGGTGCAAGGGAGGTAGCACTGAGCACCCAAGAAGAGGGTACAAGGTCACCAGATGCCAAAAAGGTGCAAACCGAAGCACAGGAATGAACACCCAAGGGCCGGTGTGTGTGTGAAGGGGCTCAGGAGCTGGACTGGACACAGGCACTACCTATAGTTGACTTAAGAGTGTACCCTGCAGAAGCAAGGCAGACCCAGCATCCCATCCTCCAGGGAAATGATGTCTAAAGGGTCCACTGTGAACAAGAAGGCATTGGAATTGACCTTCTACATCTAAAGGATCAGATTCAGAAAACGAATACCACTTGCAATAAGTAATATGCTTCTGGTCCAAATGGTTCCAATAACCCACCCCCTAGCTAGTCCAGCCACGCACCACCCTCCATTGGTTGCAAGAATTATACCAGCATTCATCCCTGGAGGTTTTGCCAACCTTTAATTAAAAGGTTGTTCTTTTTCCGAGACTGGGTTTCTCTGTGTTGCTTTGGAGCCAGTCCTGGAACTAGCTCTTGTAGACCAGGCTGACCTTGAACTCACAGAGATCCGCCTGCCTCTGCCTCCCAAGTGCTAGGATTAAAGGCACGTGCTACCACCGCCTGGCATTTAATTAAAAGTTTTAAGGGGGTCAGACGTGGTAGTGCAGGGCTTTAAGTTCCTGCACAGATTTAAGTGGTTCTCTATGACTTCAAGGTCAGCCTGAGTTTCAGGATAACTAGGGTTTACATAAAGAGACCCTGTCTCAAAAAAAAGGGGGGGCGCCGGGCGATGGTGGCGCACGCCTTTAATCCCAGCACTCGGGAGGCAGAGGCAGGTGGATCTCTGTGAGTTCGAGACCAGCCTGGTCTACAGAGCTAGTTCCAGGACAGGCTCCAAAGCCACAGAGAAACCCTATCTCGAAAAAAAAAAAGGGGGGGGGGGGAGAAAGTCGAAGGCTAACCTGCAAGTGTTACTTTTTTTCTTTTCATTTTTCAATACATGGGTTCTCTATGTAGCCCTGGCTATCCTGAAACCCACTCTCTCAATCTCAGAGGGCCGCCCGCCTCTGCCTCCCAGATGCTGGGAATAAAGGCTGTGTCACCACCATGGCCCCCAGCTGGGCTGCATTTTTTAAATAAGGTGTTTTGCTTTCATTACAGCAATGTTCTGTGGAGCTGGGTAGCAGTGGTAAATGCCTTCAACCCCAGCCCTTGGGAGGCGGAGGCAGATGAATCTCTGAGTTCGATCGAGTTCACTCTACAGAGCAAGTTCCAGAACACACCAAGCAACACAGCAAACCCCTGTCTTGAAAACCAGGGGAAAAAAGAAGTGTTCTCTGTCCCCAAAAAGAAGTTTAGAAAACAAAATAGGGAGAAAGAATTTCTTAACTAGAATATAACATTTTTATATGCTTAGCCTTTATCCTCATTTTCTTTTCTTGACGAAGATGGACCCCACGTTGGTGATCAGACCAAGGTATTGCTGCTCATGGTGCATGCAGTCTTAGGAAAGCATCTTTATAATTTTGTGTTTGGTTTATTTCCTGGCAGGGTTTCACTCTACCATGTGTGTTTCAAAATCTCAGCCTAATTGTTCCTTTGGTATAATTTCTGACATACAGTAAAGTTGCAGAAAGGGCTAGGAAGATTCCTGAATGCCTTTAACCAGGTTCCGCAGAAGCACATAGTTACATGCGTTCACGCATTTCCTAAGCTAAGAAGCCAGCACCAGTGCCTTTCTTTTCATTACAGATTTTTATGCCCAAGCCTTTATTTGTCCCAGGAGCTGATCAAGGACACAACACTGCATCTAGCATTGCTTTCCTTCTCTACAGCCACATGAAGAAACTATTTCTTTGGCGAAAGTGGTGGCGCATGCCTGTAGTCCCTGCTCAGGGGAGGCTGAGACCCAGAAGAGTTGCAAGTTGAAGCCAGCCTGGTCAATATCGTGAGACTGTCTTTCAAAGGGATTTTCTTATTTTTATCTAAGGGACACACAATTGTCCATACTCATGGTATGCAGTGTGATAATCTGAGCATGGAATGACCACGTTGGAGCAGTTAACATTCCCTTCTGCCCGAACAATTTTCACCTCTTCATGTTATGAAGCTTTGAATTTCCCACGTCTGATTTGTTTGGAATGAACGGGAAACAGTGCTTGCCCTGGCGTGTGGGAGAGCCCTAACCCTTATCCATGTGGCCTGCTGTAATTAGACCTCCCTCTCCTGCCTAGCCTCCAGCACCTCTATTCCACTTCATGCTTCCATGATATCAGCTTTTCTGGCCCCCACACAAAAGCACAACTTTATTAATACAAGGACCATGGACAACAGCCACATCAGAAGCCATAGTGTCCTAGCTACAAACGTCTTTCCGGGAGATGAGATGCTTTAACCGGTACCCGGGACTGCCAGGGCGGCTCACCTCCACCACTCGGATGTCAGTCGTGTAGCATGCAAAGGCCTTGCATTTCCCACACAGCAGTTTCTTATTTTCCTTATCAGGGGTTGGTTGTGGCTTGCGTTGACTATCTCTGATGAACTTTTCATCCAACTGTATGCGTTGAACCTACATGCCAAAGGAAAAGTCTCTTGAATGACCATAACTAGCACATGAAGGTCAATGCACACAGCCACAACACGCGTGCGCGCGCGCACACACACACACACACACACACTCACTCAAATATAATTTCCATGGGCACACAACTCCTATTCGTACTGTTTGGTTTGTAAAAGTCACGGTTCTCTGAACTCTTTGGTTATCAGGGTTTAATCCATCCTCCATTAATCTTTCAATTACTTTCCCAAACACGCCCGTCAAATAGTCACATGAGCCATGCTTTCGACTTTCTACAAAACCTTAGAAACCCTTCACAAATGACCCATCATAGGCGTGCTTCAGACATAACATAAGCCGAAGAAACGGATGGAGAGGAGAAAGAGTCCTCTCTGTCTGCGACCTCTCCTGGAGCACAGAACATATTGCTGAAGTCCAGCACAGTGGAATGCCGGCACAGGGCGGCTGGATTCTAACTCCACATGTCAACTGGCCGAGTAGAGAAAGAATGGGGCATTATGACAAACCAAATGAAAGATTATGAAGAGTGAGGAGAGGGTGGACCGGCCAGAAACACCAGGGTCCTGGGAATAACATGATGGTGGGCTCCCTGGATTTTCTGTTCATCTGCTATGTGCAGACTTAAAGCCGAAGCAGTTGACATCAGAAATGCCCAGAGGTAGAAACTGAAAATCCCCCAGAAAAGCCTGCTGTCCCTCAGCAAAGGGCCAGAACAGGGCACCTTGCAGACAAAATCTTTAGATTTTTAGAGCTTAAAGTTCAGACAATATAACTGCCTTGCTCTATGGGTAGAGAGGGCACTGGGGCCCAACCCCTCCGTACCTCTGCCAGCACAAAGGAGGAACTAAGATTTCTACTTTACAAAGCTAATTAGGCCCCAATTGTCAGGATGGAGTCAGGGACTTCAGCCCCGTTGACAGGAAGACTCTGTGAGGAGACAGAAACCCCCTCCACCCAGCAGTAACAAAGGCATCCCTCCCCTTGTTCCTGTCAGAGGTTGGACACCTGCTGTGTCCCTCCCCTTGCTCCTATCACCTACTTCCACCAGTGGGGAAGAAGCAAGGACCCTACCCCCTCAATAGAGCCAAGCCAGTAGCCAGCTAACACAGAAGACCAGGAAGGGTCAGAGTCTCAGGAACAGCAAATGAAAACATCTAAGTTGCAAACATCTCTGCTCGTATCATAAAACAGAAGACCTCACACTGAATGAAAAAGGGGCAATCAATGATGCCAATGCTGAAATAGTAAGAATTGCATGGAACGGAGATGAACAGCCAGGGTAAAAATGCTTCAATGAACAATCACACACATTTGATTATGGAAAAACATGCAGGTTCCTAACAACTCGGACTAAAAGCTCAACAGATAGACTGGACTAGAGGAGACCAAGAAGCAATCATGAACTAAAAATTAGAACCAACGCTGGAGAGATGGCTCAGCAGTTAATAACAAGGACTGGCTGCTCTCCACACTGTGAACTACCTGAGTTACCATCATATCCTGAACCTTCTATTATAGACATGAGTTCTTGGCTTCCCTGGACTGCACACTTTGGGCCGCAACATGGTAACCAGAGAATTCCTGGGGGCACAGTGGTCTAATTGCACCATCCAACACACAACCTCGTAGCAAACTGTGACTCAAGCCAATTTCCAAGTTCAAATCCAGGCCCCAAGTCCTCATTAAAACCACAAAAGAGGTTCTCACCCCAGAACCACATCTTTTTGTTTTTCTTTTCTTTTCTCTTTTGGTTTTTCGAGACAGGGTTTCCCTGTGTAACAGTCTTAGCTGTCCTGGAACTAGGTCTTGTAGACCAGGCTGGCCTCGAACTCACAGGGATTCATCTGCCTCTGCCTCCCAAGTGCTGGGATTAAAGGTGTGCACCAACACCACCCAGCCTTATTGTTTTTCTTTTATGGCACTTTCACACAGAGTGGTCATGATGTTCTGTTCTCATTGCCACCTCCCCAAGCTGGTCTTCCTCCCCACCCCACCGTATGTCCTCCCTTTCACATCCCATAGATCCCTTTTATCTCTAATTCCAACAACTGAGAGGTAGAAACAGGAGGATGTAAAGTTCAAAATGACCCTCAGCTTCATAGCCAGTTCAAGTTGAGAGCCAGCCTGAACTACTTGGGGCCCTTTTAAAAAAATAACAGAAACACACCATACACATACACACTCACACACACCACACATACACTCATAGACACACTACGCACACATACACATGCATACACACATGCACACTCAGACTCACACACACCATACACATACCATACACACACACTCACAACACATACCATACACACACTATACTCACACACTCACACAGACACACACCACACGACACATACACTCACACAGACACACACCACACGACACATACACTCACACATACCATACACACGCACTCACATACACCATACACACACATGCACATAAACACACACCACACACATACTCACACACTATGTATGCACTCACACACCATACACGCACATGCACACTCACAGACTCACACCACACACACACACATACATTCATACACACTATGCATGTACTCACACACCATACATGCACATGCACACTCACACAGACTCACGCGCACACACCCTTCATATGCACACACACCACACACACACTCAGCACCAACCATGCTCACTTATTATTTCTAGTCAGATTCCAAGAGTAGCCCAGAAAAAAAAAGCCTTACCGTTTTCTCAAATTTCATTTCATCCCACGTCTGAAGCATTGAAATGGAATCATTCATTATTTTTTCCTTGAACATGTTCACCTTTTCTTTCTCGATGACGTCAGCATTGCTGGTCAGGAGGAAGCACTTGCTGTCTCTTGCTCTTCCCCTGCCTGTCAGAAAACATTTGGTTTGTACTTGCGATGTAAAACCCCGATGTGACGTGGACACAGACACGAAAGTGTGAGACGTATCCCTAGAATTCACCGTTGATTCACGGCACCCCGCTTTCTAGGGATGCTGGACTGAGGAACACACTCGAACGCGGGCTCCAGTCTGCATGGTAAACACACAGATGAACCAGGATCCACCTGCAGCTCGTTTTCTGGGGCTCTCCAGTGATGCAGTGTGATCACAGCCAGATTATCAGAAACACTGATTTCAAGATGATCTAGATGGGTCCTCAGCAATGACACCACGAGCACTCCTACCTGAACCCTCTTGCAATGCGGAGAGAGGTTTATAAGCCCTGGGATGCAGGGGAGACACTGTCACCGCTGTTGCAGAGACAGATGGAAAGGGTCACGGGCATCTGAATGAGAGATTATTCTGGCCGAGAGAATTGGGTTATGTGCAACGGAGACGGAAAAGGACCTAAAATGCGAAGAAGCAGTATGTGAGCATTTCGACATCGGTAGGCAGAGTCTGGTTGGCTGAACTGGATCATAAGCCCCGAGGAGAAGGATGAAAAGGAGATGGGAATAGGGAGCGACACACAGAGACGTTATTCAGAAGGGCAAAGTGGGGCTGTTCTTGGGGAAAAAAGGGAAAGGAGGGAAGAGCCTGGTCCGGGTGAGACCAAAGGACTCTGCAGCACAGGGAGCTACTCACCACAACCATGAAAGATCTACTTGCTGAGTGGCAAAGCCTCAGGCCGAGGGGATATCATACTTTCATAAATATGCCAGTGAATGCTGGGCATCAGGCACTACCATTGTGAAGTGTCGCAATGGAGCACTATGGGTAAAACTATAACCACCTAATCCTGACCAGGGAAGTCAACTTTTAGCCTAGAAGTGCCCGAGTTGAGTGTGCCTTCAATCACATATGACATCTCAGTAAAGAAGGACGGACAAGCACCCACACGCCAAACAAAGCGGGGGCCGAGTAGGAATGATGCCAGCTGCCCTCACCTCTGGTTTGGATCATTTTGATGACGTTGCCCACATACTCGTACAGGATGACCAGGTTGCACTGAGCAATGTCAATGCCTTCGTCAGCGACTGAGGTAGCAATCAGGATGTTGTTATCCCCGCTGGCTCTGAACGCTTCCAGCGCACACTTCTGTGCTGGGAGTGTCATCCCTGCGTTGGATAAAGAGGTCACTGTACAACTCACTCGTGAAAGAGTTATGCTCTTGGAAAACCAGCCACCAATTAGGAACCATTTAAAAGTGGAAAGTTATTTTTACCTTGAAAAACAAAAAAAAAAGCACACAGTGGATCAGATGTCACCTGTCTCGGACCTCAACGTTCACATGAACCCTATGACCTCATCCCAATTACTAATTTTTCCATTTGGCAGATGAAGAAAGGATGGAACAGAAGTTATAACATAATTTACAACCTAGGAAATAAAAGTGCTAAAGATAAGGGAATTTGAAAATGTTCAGGTAGCAAACAACCTGTAGCTTTTTTTTTTAAGTTCACATTTTGGGGGCTGGAGAGATGGCTCAGGGGTTAAGAGCATTGGCTGCTCTTCCCAGAGAACCTAGGTTCAATTCCCAGCACCCACATGGCAGCTTACAACTGTCTGTAAGTCCAGTTCCAGAAAATTCAACATCCTCACACAGACATACATGCAGGTAAACACTAAAGCACATAAAATTTTTTTAAAAGTTCACAGTTTATCTGGGTTAGCTATGAAACAAGAAAGAAGCATTCAGAAAACAAAAATAGTCATCTTAGCCCATTCATTCATTCATTCATTCATCAAACACTCAGTCAACAATTATGGACTATGGTTTGTCAGATAAGAATATGATGGCTAAAGATGACATTTTCATCTATAAGAATGATAAGCAGGAAGCCACGGCGAAGGAAGTGGGGTGAGAACCAAAAGATGGGAATGATGAGGGAGGTTGGCTCAGGTGTCTGAGAACAGAGATGGTTACTCGGTAGAAGCAGGGCACTGAGTATGGTCTAAATACATGATGGAAAGATGGATGGATGCATCAATGGAAGAAGGGGAGGAAGGGAGGGGCGGAAGGAAGGAGGGAGGGCAGAAGGGAAGGAAGGAGGCAGAAAGGAGGACCCATCCATGCATGCATGTCTGAACAAATAAGAAAATATTATCTGTCTATCTGTATGTCAGTCACAAAGTTTGAAAGTCAAGTTGGGTTCACATTGGAGAGATGGCAGAGAACTTTGAAAACCAGTCACATTAGAGTAGCATCAGACTTGAAAACCACACTTTGAAAACTTGAATCCATTCTACATTTATGAGGTCTGGAAATTCCATGTGGGAAAAGTACCAGAACAATTACTGAGAACCAAGAGAGCAGGGGTGGAGACTCGTTTAGTCTAAACAACACTGGCAGGGAGAACAGGGTGAGGCCATGTCATCCAGTGTGAGACCTTCTGGGAGTTGGGCCAACGCTGTGACAAGGACTAGCAACGCAGGCTTCTTCCAGGTAACGATGGCCTCCTACCCTGTGAGCACACCAGCTAGAGTTCACGATGGCCTGGACTGCTGCTAATCTATAAAATATGCAGTCGATAGAAAAAATCTACCGTGTAAAGAATAACAATATAATAGGTCTGGAATAGCTTTATTTCCAGAATTGGAAGAGAGGGATCAGCTTAAAGAAAGCCTGACAAGCAGCTGTGGTTTTTCTGCAGGACATAAAAGGAAAGAACTTCTTGTATGGAACTAGACTAGTGTAACTTTTGTTTGTTTTTTCTTTTCTTTTTATTTTTTTAATTGATTTTATTGAGCTCTACATTTTTCTCTGCTCCCCTCTCTGTCTCTCTGCTCCCCTTCAACTCTCTCCCATGGTCCCCATGCTCCCAATTTACTCAGGAGATCTTGTCTTTTTCTACTTCCCATGTAGATTAGATCTATGTAAGTCTCTCTTAGGGTCCTCATTGTTGTCTTGGTTCTCTGGGATTGTGAATTGTAGGCTGGTTTTCTTTGCTTTATGTTTAAAAACCACTTATGAGTGAATACATATGATATTTGTCTTTCTGAGTCTGGGTTACCCTCACTCAATATGATGTTTTCTAGGTCGATCCATTTGCCTGCAAATTTCAAGATGTCATTTTTTTTTTTTTGCTGTGTAATACTCCATTGTGCAAATGTACTAATTTTCCTTATCCATTCTTTGGTCGGGGGGCATTTAGGTTGTTTCCGGGTTCTGGCTATGACAAACAATGCTACTATGAACATAGTTGAGCACATGTCCTTGTGGCACAATTGAGAATCCTCTGAGTATATACCCAATAGTGGTACTGCTGGGGTTTGAGGAAGGCTGTTTCCTAATTTTCTGAGAATTGCCACACTGACATCCAAAGGGGCTATACCAATTTGCATTCCCAGCAGCAATGCAGAAGTGTTCCCTTTACCCCACATCCTCTCCAGCATAAGTTGTCATCAGTGTTTTTGATCTTGGCCATTCTTACAGGTGTAAGATGGAATCTCAGAGTTGTTTTGATTTGCATTTCTCTGATGGCTAAGGATGGTGAGCATTTCCTTAAGTGTCTTTCAGCCATTTTAAATTATTATGTTGAGAGTTCTCTGTTTAAGTCTGTACTCCATTTTTTATTGGATTATTTGTTCTTTTGATGACCAATTTCTTGAGTTCTTTGTATATTTTGGAGATCAGACCTCTGTCTGATGTGGGGTTGGTGAAGATCTTTTCCCATTCTGTAGGCTGCCGTTTTGTCTTGTTGACTGTGTCCTTTGCTTTACAGAAGCTTTTCAGTTTCAGGAGGTCCTATTTATTAATTCTTTCTTTCAGTGTCTGCTACTGTGGTTATTTATATTTCGGAAGTGATCTCCTGTGCCAATGAGTTCAAGTGTACTTCCCACTTTCTCTTTTGTGAGGTTCAGTGTGGCTGGCTTTATGTTGAGGTCTTTGATCCATTTGGACTTGAGTTTTGTGCATGGTGATAGACATGGATCTATTTCATTCTTCTAAATGTTGATATCTAGTTATGCCAGCACCATTTGTTAAATAAGCTTTCTTTTTTCCATTTTATATTTGGGACGTGTGCTGGCTTTCTGAGGCACTGACTGGGTCAGGCAGAGCTACGGCTGCAGCTGTTCGTGTAGCTGCTGCCGTGAAGGGAGCCTACAGACGTGGTTCAGACCCCTAGTCAGTTGACACTGGGTTAAATGAGAAGTGAATTCACCTAAGTAGGGCTGACCTATTCTCATGACCTTTCAAACGAGGGCTTATGCCTTTCCTGACCCCAGAGACTTGAACAATTCATGTGCTGGGGGTTCCCGGCTATTCCTGGTCTCCTCCTCCTGCCCCACGGGTTTCAGGTTTGCAACGCCAGCCTAACCATGTGGCCATTTTCAGGAAATCTCTGTGTACAGACATAAATACACATTCATACCATAAGCTTACGTGTAATCTCCTGGTTTACGTGTTATCTCTCTGGTTCAACACTGACTGATATAACCACAAAATAATGAAACATGGTATACATTTTATACGCATACTATACTAAATCTACTTCACTATTCATAAATACCTGTTGCCTGGTTTGTTTTGCCACGTCCAGTCAGTATGCCAGGCTTTAGGAAGCTGAGTGCAGGATTTTCTTCAATCCATTTCTTTAAAGCCTGAAAGTGAGAAGCAATGACCAGTTGATACTATTTGTAAAGATTAAACCTTGTATTAATTCAATATTGTGTGTATATGCATGTATATACAATATATGTATATATACACACGCAAAGTAATATATATACATATATATGTATATATATATTATATATATATATCATAAAGCTGAACATGCAGATTTCAGACTAAGTCCCAATCAACAATGAATTCTAGTGGTCTAGACCCCTGTGGTTCATTGTGGCTTAATTTGTGAGATGTTTGAAGTGTTTAAAAAGACAAGGTTCAGAACAATGGTACACAGAATAACTAGATTTAGCAAGACTTTGAGATGCAAGATCGATATGTATAAATCAATTATGGTTACATATCAGCAACAGACAACTGAAATTTGAAAAATCTGTGTGTTACGTGTGGGTATACATGGCTGATCATGTTTGGGGGTGTGCACATGTGTGTGCACACGTTATGGAGAACTGGGTCAACCTCAGGTGTCATTCCTTAAGAGCCACCCACCTTAGATCATTTTGAGACTGAGTAACTCCTTGGGGATTGCCAAGTGGGCTCACCTAGCTGGCCAGCCAGTCCAGGGTTTGCTTCTCTCTCCTCCCCGGCGCTGGGATCACAAGTGTGCACTGCCATGCTCAGCTGTTCTGTGTGGATGCTGGGAATTGCATCCATGCCCGATCCCGCACTTCCAATTCACTCACCGAGCTATCTTCCCAGCCCACAATGTGAATCTGTTTTGTTTTGTTTTGTTTTCGAGACAGGGCTTCTTTGTGTAGCTCTGGCTGTCCTGGAACTCACTCTGTAGACCAGGCTGGCCTCAAACTCACAGAGATCCTCCTGCCTCTGCCTCTTGAGTGTTGAGATTAAAAGCGTGTACTACCACTGCCTGGCTAATGTGAAACATTTTAAAATACGATTTCTCAATTGCATCACTAAAACTATCATCTAGGTGCAGCTCTAAGAAAACGAATGCATGACCTCTATACCAAACATGACAAAACACTAATAAAACACAGCAAAGGGGACTGCAGAGATGGCTCAGGGGTTAAGAGCACTGACTGCTCTTCCAGAGGACCCGGGTTCAATTCCCAGCGCCCATATGACAGCTCACAACTGTCCGTTCACTGCAGTTCCAGAGAATATCATGCCCCATTCTGGTCTCTGTGGGTACTCCATGCAAAATACTGATATACATGCAGGTAAAACAACCACATACATAAAAAAAAAAAAAAAAAAAAAAGAACCAGACTAGAAATGTTGAGTGTTCAGAGACACTATGAAGACAAGTACGTCAGGCGGTGGTGGCGCACGCCTTTAATCCCAGCCCTTGGGAGGCAGAGGCAGGCGGATCTCTGTGAGTTCGAGACCAGGCTGGTCTACAAACTTCTAAAGCATTTAAGATGTCCAAGCATATTAGTTACTAATCAAATGTGAATCAAAACCTACAGGATGGCTGGACGTGAACATTTTAATGGGAAGGTCTTAAAAAGGATGAGGTTGGGGGCTGGAGAGATGGCTCAGAGGTTAAGAGCACTGGCTGTTCTTCCAGAGGTCCTGAGTTCAATTCCCAGCAACCACATGGTGGCTCACAACCATCTGTAATGAGATCTGGCGCCCTCTTCTGGCATGTGTGCATACATGGAGGCAGAATGTTGTAAACATAATAAACAAATAAATCCTTAAAAAAATAAGGTTTTTACTCTATAATGCCAAGACTTACCACTATGGGTAAAGATAAACAATCAGAACAGGCCCACACAGGTGTAGATACTTGATTACAGGGTAGGGAAAGGGCACCCTTGTCAATAAAGTAGACACACACACACACAAGGCTTACATCCACAAGTGCTCTGGTCTTCACAAAAAGAATGGTTTTGGTCTCCGGCTTTAGGTGGTACTCTTCTTGTAAGATCAGGTAGAGGTCTCTGAGTTTAGGATTCTCGTTGCTGGGATCTTTGGAAACTTCTTCTAGTTCCTCCAGCTTTTCTGCAAATGGGGAGCATTTTGCAAAAGGCTTATGAATGTAGATGCTTTAGAACTGTGGTCTTCCACTTCAAACGGCTAACCTCTCCATTGTTAGCCAGAAATCTGAGACGTAAACACTAACGTCAAGTGGTGTACCCCTTTAGGAAAGGAGTTTAGCAATACAAAGCTCACACATTCTACAATCTACAGCTGTTCTGTTCTGTTTAGAAAGCTGTGGAGAAGATTCCGAGGACAGTCACTGAAACCATCAAAACTATGAAAGAAATACAGAAAATAACCCAATCACTGGGTAACTGAGAAACTGCTCGGCAGGTCCTAGGCTACCCAGCTGGTGGAAATAAAAGGCTGTCGTTGAAAGTAAAACATGATGAACCTGCCAATGTGGAAAGATCAAAAGAGATATATATTTTTATTTGTTTTCTTGTTTATTTGTTAGTTTTTTTTTTTTTTGAATCAGGGTTTCTTTATGCAGCCCTGTCTGTCCTGGAACTTGCTATGTAGACCAGACTTGCCTCGAACTCACAGAGATCCACCTGCCTCTGTCTCCCAAATGTTGAGATTAAAGGGGGCTTTCAAAAGGATATTTTAAGTTAAAAACTGGAACACAGGATATCTTATCGTTTAAAAAAAATGTATGGTATACTAGGGTCAGATCAAACCGGATTATGATAGTCATTGTTAAGTTTTTAAAAATAACCTTAAAAACTCAATTCTATATCCTTGCAGCTCAATGACTTATACTAAAGACAAATACAACAAATAGCCCTGGTTCTTAATTTCATAATTCATTTTATCACACTTTACTGTGAGTTAGTGCTTGAGCTATTGTGTATGTATGTATCTGTAGTGTGTGTGTGGTGGGAATATTAGTGTGTGTTAATGTTCAGTTTTACACAAGTTCAATGAGACATTGGTGGTGGGAAACCGAGCACAGTAGAAGCCCTTACACACGGAAATGAAGATAACACTTGCTTTATCCTTCGCTGGCAGTCCAGACTTTGTAAAACGCTAAGTATATAATGCAGGTTAAATTTAGCTGTTACTAATGAGTCAAGTCAAAAGGCTTTTTCTAGTTCAGAAGAAAAGCCGCTCACTGCACTGAGAAGTCAGCGAGGCTCCAGAATGTCTCTGTTGTCTCATTAGCTGTTATTCCTACAGAAAACAGACCTGGCATCCATATCAGAACTACATCTATTTGGGGATTGCAATCTGTGGTTGGCTATGGATACAAAGGTCCTGCCAAGATCACCAAAAGCATTCCGTGGGCCACAAATGGCTAATTCTTCTTTACAATGAAGAATTTCGTGTTTGTCATTTGTAAGTTCTGTGCGACATTATCCCCCATATCAGTAAAATTATAGTAAAGATATGCAGTTCATGTATACATTTTCCCCCAGATAACTGACTTATGCTTATCAACACAGCACATCACTGGCAATACATATGTATAGTATTGATACATAGACAAAAAAGTAGTGATTGCTACTCGATAGAAATGCTCCATTTACTATGTTCCCATGTTTGGAGTATAATGTAAGGGCAGTAGGGACATTTTTCTCATTATTAGAAGTATACATAAGCCAGGTGTAGTGGTTCACACCTTTAATCCCAGCACTTGGGAGATAGAGACGGACAGATCTCTTTGAGTTCGAGGCCAGCCTGGTCTACAGAGGAAGTTCTAGGACAGCCAGGGCTACACAGAGAAACCCTGCCTCAAAAAAACAAAACAAAGAAATATCCATAAAGCATAGCTTTCTTAACATCATTAGAACACATGTTGGTGTCATTAAATATTTTTAATTTATTGGGTTAGACAGAATACCACTACTTATTAACTGTGGGAAGCAGCCTTTTCAAATCCCACTGTTTTTCCTTTTCCCAAATTAAAGGTGGAAAAGGAACAGATGTGCCTATAGGTATTGGATTTTTCTGAAGCCAAACCCTCCTATGCCCCCCTCCCCCTGTTAGGTTAACTCTAAGGTTTTTGCTTTCTTTTGTTTGTAGTGCTGGGGTTTCAGCCATGCTAAGGTCATGCTCCATCACAGCCACTATCATGTCCCATCTTAAACCCAGCACAATCGCATCAGCAAATAAATATACGCTAAATATAACGTGCACACTGTCAATCAAGCCACTGGCCTCCAGTGACAATTTCCGAGTCACCCTCACCTTCAAACCTCCGCGTAAGATCTTGCTCAGTCTCATCAAATGCTGCATTTTTGACATCATGGAAGAAGGCTTTGAGGTAATTAAGAGCATCTTTCATCTGGGCATGCTCACTGATGATGAGAGCATCATTGTATTTCTGTTTCAAACGAAAGGTGAGTCTCAGTACATTTCCAACTCCCCACATCCACTACACTGAAGTTCAACTGGCTGTACTGAGATCAAAACCAATTTCAAGAAAATCTTTCTCATATTGCACAGCTGAGATTTAATAGGTGAATAGCCCCTAGTGGGTCTATGATTAAAAAACAAAAACAAAACAAAACTCTGAACCAAAAGCTGGTTTCCTTTTTGTTTCAGTGAGCTAGAAATATTAATTAAGTAGATTCACTTCATATTGTAAACTTCTACCTTGGGAGAGGAATAGCAATGCATCATAAGAAACAATAATAAAAGCAAATCAGCTTTGACATCGTGGTGCTGACATTCCCCTTAAATTCCAAAGTCATAGCTAAGTACCCATGGGCCTTTCAGAATGAAGGCCCTTACCACCAACTCGGAAAGTTTATTAAACCTTAAAATTCCGTGAACACCTGCTATGGCCCAAGTCTCTAAATATTTCCCACCGTGTTAACAACAGAGTGGCGGTTGTACTGCTAGTCCCTTTTTTTTTTTTTTTTTTTTTTTTGGTTTTTTGAGACAGGGTTTCTCTGTGGCTTTGGAGCCTGTCCTGGAACTAGCTCTTGTAGACCAGGCTGGTCTCGAACTCACAGAGATCCGCCTGCCTCTGCCTCCCGAGTGCTGGGATTAAAGGCGTGCGCCACCACCGCCCGGCCTGCTAGTCCCTTCTTTTGTGTTAACCAGAGCCCCGAGTGTTCTAAGTATGTGACTTTAACAAACTAAGACCACACAGGCTTCAGGATGTGGCAACAGGAGCCACCTCTTGAACTCAGAGATGGCGGTTACCAATCACAAATCTAGAGCAGTAGGGTTTTAGCATCACCCAATTTTCTCCAACCACATAAAAAAGGTAAAGCTGGAGGCTCGACACAGACTCTGAGCCTCTCTTCCAGTCTTGTAGACTTGCCGTTAAGTTTTAGAAGACAAATGAGGTTGGGGACGGCTTCCTGGAGAGTTTTTAATTCGGCTAGGATGAGAAGCTAATGTTCTCTCAGCTGCCACAGGGCAGGTCCCAGGAGAGGCAAGGACCAAAGCTGGTCATTCACAGCAGCAACCCACCCGCAAATGGGACGTGTACAGAAAGAGCGCTCTGCAAATGCTGCTCTCCTTCTCCTTGTCCGGCATCTGAAACACCATGCATGCTTTGTGAACTGCGACGATCCACTGTTCGTATCTCTGCGTGCCAAATTCTCTGTTTTGAATCTGAAATAATTTTCCTAGAGGGCAAAACAAACAAACAAATGGTTTTCAAGCATTGGTGCTAACATGCCTCATCTTCTAATTTTCTTTCTTATCCATTATAAATAGGATGTTTATCCTGAAGACTGAGATTTAGTAAAATGATTATTTACTAAATGGCCCCAAATCAAAGCGCTTTACATTTATAATTGCATTTATTTTTTTTTTCTTATTTCAAGAGGTCAGTAGTTCATTTTAAAAAGAGGAATTGGGTTCAGAAAGACTGAGTATCTCACCTTGAGTTAGCACAGACTTACCGAGTTCCTCGGAGACATTCTTTGCCAGTCCCTCTGTCTCCTTCATCAGCTGAGATATGATGGACTTAAATGTGTTGGTAGCACGTGATTCCACCTTCCTGAAAACTAGAATCAAAGGAACACGACTTGTTTGAAAGAAGCACAGGTCAAATGCTGCCATTTCCAAACCCTTCTCTGCCCTTGTGACGTTCTCTGAAAAGCCTCAGGCTCCACACTCACTAGTAAGTGGCCCAAATCACAGCAAATGCTCAAAAGTCTTGAAATAGCCTCACAATGCTTCCTGTGCAGAGCCTAGATTTCTAGGTTTCTCCTGCCTCACTGTAACCCAGCCTCTCAGCCTCGCTTTCCTGGAGCCTCTACTCTGCCGGTCTGGCTGCTGCCCTTGGGGTTCTGCAGGCACCATACCCCAGCCCCATTTTCCTGCTTTCCTAATTCTCCTTTTCTACACCTTCTGCCCCTCCCGAGTGTGTTCTCATTGGTCTTACTATTCACATTTGTGTACTTCCGACAGAAAAAGAATCGCCTGTCACACACCATGCTCCGGCAATAGAGGACTGGCAAGAACTACCGAATGCTACACGAAAGGCTGG
Source organism: Chionomys nivalis (assembly GCF_950005125.1). Lineage (NCBI taxonomy): Eukaryota > Metazoa > Chordata > Mammalia > Rodentia > Cricetidae > Chionomys > Chionomys nivalis. The sequence continues at coordinate 29,218,510 of NC_080101.1, read as the reverse complement.
TTCTTGGAGGGAAGAAAGGCGTGCTCCGAAACCCAGCCAACCCAGTCCTGCAGTACAGGTGCAGGCAAGGCACCAGGGAGCGAGCGGAAGGCAAGTCAGTCTCCCTGGGGAGGCTGCCATAAAATTAGCAAAGGAAGGAGAAAGGCAGGAACAGCAGCAGCCATGCAGAGGGCACAGCTGGGACACAGGCTCAGGATAACATGTGGAGAGTTTGCAGAGTCAGGGAAAGCAACACAGCCTTTGCAAGACTTGGAAGCAGATGAAGTTCAAAGGCAGAGAGATATTTTATTTATGCCTTATGAATAAAGCTTGTGCCGGGCGGTGGTGGCGCACACCTATAATTCAAGCACTCGGGAGGCAGAGGCAGGCGGATCTCTGTGAGTTCGAGACCAGCCTGGTCTACAAGAGCTAGTTCCAGGACAGGCTCCAAAACCACAGAGAAACCCTGTCTCGAAAAACCAAAAAAAAAAAAAAAAAAAAAAAGAATAAAGCTTGCCTAAAGACCAAAAGGTAAAGCTAAGCTGCTAGAGGCCGGGCAGGGGTGGCACACATCTTTAATCCCAGGATTTGGGAGACAGGCAGGCGGATCTGTGTGAGTTCAAGACCACCCTAGGCTACACAGGATCAGTGCAGAAAAAGATCCAGGTAGTGCTGCACGCCTTTAACCCCAGCACTAGAGAGGAATAGAAAAGTGGGAGGAGATGGGAACTCGCTCTCTTTCTAAGGACATCTTAGCAGTAAGACCTCTCTAGTGGCTGGGCTGCTTTGCTTTTCTGATCATCAGGTTGAACCCCAATATCTGTCTCTGGGTTTTATTATTCGTGCTACACCAAGGGCTCAAACATGGGTGGGGTGGAACGCACCTTCTTCACAGTCTCCCATGGGGGACACTCAGAAATAAACAGAGCTGGGCCCTCCCATTCTACTACAGGCTAACAGGAAGACATGTGTAACTGCTGTCCCTCCCTGCTTACAAGGTTTGTTAATCACTAATAATCTGCAAGTGAATCTCATTTTTTAAAACCTGTTCTGGCCTTTTGGTGAGAGCTATTATGATTTAGATTATTTCAACTACAGTTATCAGATACATACAGGAACAAGATGACCCCGTAGTATCTAGCTAGGGCATGGAGCACAGAGGCCTGACCCAGCTGCTGGCTATCAACACACTTAAATTTTCTCACTACCCCCTTCACTCTCTGGCTGGTGCTTGTGTTGGGGTTTTGGAGACAGAGAGCAGGGATGCTTGTCCCTTTCAGGCTACTTTTGAGACTCAGGAGAGGCCGATGAGGGAGAAAGAGAGGAAACACGCCTATTCCTAAAGTGTGGGGTTAGAATGCCTCTGCCCAACAAATACAACATCAGAGTTCATCCACTGTCGCTGAAGGAGGAGGAGCAGAGTCACAGATTCCCAAGGGGTGTGTTCTGAGCCCCACTTACATTTCTGGGGTTTATAAACAAATTGTTCCAGTTCCTCCACGTTGTCTCTGATGGTGGCGATCACAGACGCGTCAAGGGCAGCGCAGAGTTTGCAAATATGCAGCATGGCTTCCTCTACAGTTTTGGCGTCTCCAACACCCACTGAGGCAGTCAGTCCGATGACCTGTAAGGAGCATCCCCATCAGTGGCTCTCGGACATTCTCCAGGATGTTGTGAGCAGAAGGGCCCCGAAGTGAAGCACTCATCAAAGCTTATCATCCAGACACTGACGAGAGTAAGAGCGGAGAGGAAGCCTTCTCCAGGCAGGGCTACTCTTTCCTTTCTCCCCGTGTCTCCTACTGAGGAGGAAAACATCACGGCGGGAATGCAAAGGAATGGCGTGTCCGTTCCAGTCACACACATGGCCCATGCATTTTGTGTGCTTTAACAAGTGCCTTCAACATTCAGTGAAGGGGAAGCGGCCATTGAAAACAAGCTCTGTGTAGATCCAGTGAGATTGCATCCTTCAGCCATCGCTCGATATTACTGAATGGTTAACTCACCGGTCAGGCATCTGTTTACCACCAACATTACTTGAAAAGAACAAGCTGTGGGTACCACACTAAACATCCTTCAACCTGTACACCCGAAATGGGCAATTACTGGAGCGAAAGAACTGCATACAAGCCGGGCGATGGTGGCGCACGCCTTTAATCCCAGCACTCGGGAGGCAGAGGCAGGTGGATCTCTGTGAGTTTGAGACCAGCCTGGTCTACAGAGCTAGTTCCAGGACAGGCTCCAAAGCCACAGAGAGACCCTGTCTCAAAAAACCAAAAAAAAAAAAAAAAAAAAAGAACTGCATACAATTCGTGTTTCGCAGCTTCGTTCGGGCCCCTGATATTATACCATGGCTCTTTATTGTACCCATCTCGGTTCTCTTCCATGGTTTCAGATCTTCCTATCTTTTCCCATTTCTACAATGATGATTTTTAGGAAAGCACCTGCCTCTCCTCGGATGGAGAAGAAGAAGAATTTATGCACAAGCCTCCCTTCCTTCCTGTCCCATCTAATAATGACTCTCTGGAGTGATCGTTGTCATGTGACGTGGGACCGGGTGCTGCTCGTTTCCTGGGTTAAGCCATAGACCCGCCCACTGATGCTCTGCCCTCCAGATGTCTCCAGGGGCATCTGCCATAGCCATCAGCTTTACCAGTTGTCCCCCTTTCCCGTTCTGCCTCATCCGCTGCTGTTCCTTACCTCACACTCAAGTGACACGGTAGGGTTCTAGGATTTTGGAGCATGCCAGGCTCTTTCATACCTCGGTGCCTCTGGACACACAGAACCCTTGTACTGAAAATCATGAAGCCATCTCCCTGGAAAACTCCTCTTAGCTCCCCACTTCTCTACTAGGTCTTGCCTTGCTTTTATTTGTATCCTGACTACACCCTTTCCCCAGCTCAGCAGCAAACCTCGTGATGAGCTGTGACAACTCCTCTGTAGCTGGCTCCCTGTGCAGACCTAACTGTATGGGAGCCAGCGTTATATCTTCTGTACAGTGTCCCCAGGGCCTAAAACAATGCCCAACGTACATGGAAGCCCATGATTCACACAGTTGGCCCTCAAATCCAGATGTTATACATCTGTGAATTCACACAACTATGGATCAAAAATGTTTTTTAACTTCCCAAGTACAAAACACATATAAATTTCCCCACCTTCATTCCCTAAGCAATACAAGAACTATTGATATAAAATTTACATTGTACTGTACAATATTAGTATTCTAGAGATGATTTAAAGTATGCATGAGGAAAGCCTGTAGATTATATATAAATGCAATGTCATCTCAGACAAGAGACTTAAGCAGCCTTGATTTTGGTTTCTGCAAAGGGTTTCCACTCTGGATACCAAGGACAACTGTTTGTCAAAGAATAAACCAAAACTAAACAATGCATTGCTAACTGGCAGACCTAGAACGTGAGGAGGATGACCTCAAATGTGGCTACAAGAGTAACTAAGTGGGATTCTGGATGACTAGGGCTGCTCTGAGATGTCACCTGACTGGAACTACCTGAGGCAGTGGGCCTGGCGACCCTCCGAGTTTGTGATCTAGGTATCGAAACATGATCTGATTGTACGGGTGGTGTTTACTGGTGTTATGGCATTCGTCAAAGATCATCAGGGTGAAGACAGACAGCGAGGGGATGGTTCCATCGTTGAGACTGTTCACAAGAATCTGGGGCGTGAGGATGATGATGTCTTTGTTCTCGATAATGTCCTGCATTGAGATATTATCAGCCGTTGCCCCAGAAACGCCCGCTACGCTGTACCTGGGAAATGACAGAAATCCCTTATTACCAACTGCGATGTGAACAAGGAAACAAAGGTGAGATTCCAGATCCAAGCAACCATTAATGAAGTTCCCCCTAAGCCCAAAATAATACAACTGGGGGGTAGTTTAAGATAATACTCAAACCTGACAAAAAGCCAGCAATCAGGAAATGCAAGTTGGTTATAACTGACCTCAGTATACTTATTCTTTCAAGTCATTAGGAAATGAAAAATTCTTCAAAGAGGAATGTCAAATGAAGTATAAACTCACTTGGTGTCATCTAAATATTAACCTCGGTCTCAAGATCATTCCCTCTGCAGGGCAACCCACGAGCGCTTAGCCCTTCTGCTGGAGCTGAACAAAAAATGTTATTCCACAAAGGAGTTACCTCTAAAACCTAAGTCTATGGTAATTGTCTCCAAATCATATCTTTTAAAAAACACAGAACAGGGGCTGGAGAGATGGCTCAATGACCAAGAGCACTGGCCACTCTTCCCAGAGGACCTGGGTTCAATTCCCAGCACCCATATGGCAACTCACAACTGTCTGTAACTCCAGTTCCAGGGGATCCAACACTCTCACACAGACATACAGGCAGGCAAAACACCGATCCATGTAAAATAAAATGCATAAATTATTTAAGAAACAACACAGAATAATTAGGCATGTCAGTGTACACCATGACACTGTGACCCCAGCACTCAGAAGGTAGATGCAAGAAGATCCTATCTTCTAGGCCAACCTCAGCTACATAGTGAGTTGGAAGACAGCTCTGGCTACATGAAACCCTGTCTCAGAAAAGAACAAAAAAAGCAAGCAAGCAAGCAAACAAACAAACAAAAAACCCAAATGAAACAAAGCATATTTATAGCATGAAGCTAGAATTAAAAAAAAGAAAAAAGCAGTTAAACTGATTGCAATACATACCCAAGTCTTTCAAAATAGCGTGAGAACACAGTTGCCTGCTGTTCATACACAGGAATTTGATTAGCAAAAAAGACCGCTTTCCCTTTTCGTCCATGTGGCGATGTTTTCAGATGATGCTCACATATAAGAAGTGATACAAAGGTTTTCCCACAACCTTTTAGTATGGAAGGAAAAGGAAACAGATAACCAACGTTAGACGCTTCTCTAGAATGTCCTTATTTCCCACTTCTCTATCACCATTGGGACAGATAAACAAATCAGTTGCTGTGGGAAGCCCTTCTGTATATGTGTTGCTCTTATTGGTTAACGAGTAAAGAAGCTGCCTTTGCCTGTGATAGGACAGAGTAGAGCTGGGAGTGGGGGAACTAAACTGAATGCTGGGAGAAAGAAAGCGGAGTTGCGAGAAGCCATGTGTATCGCCACAGCCACGTGGCAATACACAGATTAATAGAAACAGGTAAGAGCTAGCTGGCAACATGTTTAAGTGATTAGCCAAACCGTGGTTTAAATAATATAGTTTCTGTGTGATTATTTTGTGGTCTAGGCAGCTGGGAACGAACAAGCAGCTTCTGCAAACAATCAGCCATCTTCAGGGACAGCAGCAGTTTAAACAATGGCTGAAAACTATCAAGCTACTTCCTAGGTAACATGAACTCAAACAGCAAGAACCGGAAGGAAACTAAGAAGGCATTTCTCTTGCTTTGTCCATGTTCTTTAAAAAAGATACATTGTGTTGATAGGTCAGCTTTCACAATGGCAAATGCAACGGGGAAAACTTGAACTTCTTCATTTTATCACAGCACCCAAAAATAGAAGAAAAGGCTAAGAGAAAATTGCATAAGTTACCACAACCTACTCACCAGTAGGAGCACATATTATTGTATTTTTCCCTTTCTCAGCAGGGAGAGCAAGCTCCAGTTGGTAATTTCTTGGTTTCAACGGGCCATTAAAATTATTAGAAGATGCTTCTACAATATAGAAGGAACAAAGTTACCAAGCAGCCAGTGTTCTATCTGTCGTTCAATGGACATGAGTTCGGACTCTACCAACAAGAGCACCATTTAGGAGGTTTGGAATCCAGCCTCTTAATAACTGGCCTGCTTCCCCTGTTGGTTTGACACACCTGTCTCTCGGTGATAAAGCATCAATAACAAGAAAACAGGAAAGGCCAAAGTGGATTCTTTCTAAAGCATGGAAACTTAATTAAGAAAAAAAGAAAGCAAGAATAGTCTAATTCAAAGTAAAGCTACACAGAACAAAGAAACAACAGACCCCCAAAGAGAGCTGAGAAGAACCAGGCTGTTGGCATCAGGTTCTCAAAGCAGTGTTAGCAAGGAGAAACCACGCTATGTGTTCCTCCAGGTCCCAGATGGGTCAGCACAACTGGGAGGTGTAATGATCGGAAGCTTTATCTCAGGAACAGGTCAGCATACAAAATGTCAAGAGACAGAAAAGCCTGAAGCTGCCTCATGTGTCTGACCTTCCCACTGTAAAGAAAGAGCCTTTCGCCAGGCGGTGGTGGCGCACGCCTTTAATCCCAGCACTCGGGTGGCAGAGGCGGGCGGATCTCTGTGAGTTCAAAGCCAGCCTGGACTTATGTGAGTTCCAGGACAACAGGACTGTTTCACAGAGAAACGCTGTCTCAGGAGGGGGATAAAAAGGAAAGAGTGAACGAGATTTTTTAGAAGGTTGAGAAAATCAGAGTTGCTTAAGACACGTATGGATCATTGTATGTCTGAAACATTTAAAACAACCCATACTGTATCACCCTGGCATGACAGAAGCCTTGTTTCATTCAGGTGCTGATTCCATGTGTACAGTATCTTTTTTATATTGTTCTAAAAAATGATAATGTTCTTTTAACACTATTTATTATTCATCTTATTGCCTTCCTGATACATTTTGTTATATATGCTTTGGTATGTCTTACAACCTTCTGGTCTCATTATGATAAACACGTATTTCAAGGAGCATTAGAGGCCTTATACAGCCATAGGCAACTTTCATGGCACCATGTATATGAGAGTGAGTTGATTTGAGCTCTCCACACAGATGCCGGCAAACAGAAGGCACACAGCCTGCTCATCCACAGGCAGCCCTGAGATCCAGGCAGGACACTGAGCAAGTGGCTCATAAACAGAGGTACTATTGTAGAGTACAAGGCTGCTTTGGGATGTCACAGACACGGAAGTTCTGGGATCACCATAGTTATCAGAGGACACACACTGGAGATACACTCTCAGGGGTAGAAGGCAGATAAGATCAGCAGAGGCCGCGAAAGACAGGAACAGTGGTTCTGATTATGAAGTCACTATTGCCACACAAATTCCCTTTCCTTTCCTAATCATCCTTTAAAAGAAAATAAATAAAAGGATTTTCAAACGGCATCACATGCTGCAGAAAGCCCATTATGGAAAAGAACAAATGATGCCCGGTACCTAAAGGAGCGCAGGGATTCTGAGAACAAACGATGCCCGGTACCTGAAGGTGGGCAGGGATTCTGAGAACAAACGATGCCCGGTACCTGAAGGTGGGCAGGGATTCTGAGAACAAACGATGCCCGGTACCTGAAGGAGCGCAGGGATTCTGAGAACAAACGATGCCCAGTACCGGAAGGTGGGCAGGGATTCTGAGAACAAACGATGCCCGGTACCGGAAGGTGGGAAGGGATTCTGAGAACAAACGATGCCCGGTACCAGAAGGTAGGCAGGGATTCTGAGAACAAACGATGCCCGGTACCAGAAGGTTGGCAGGGATTCTGAGAACAAACGATGCCCGGGTACCTGAAGGAGCGCAGGGATTCTGACTGAGAACCTGACATTCTGGCTCCTCTTGTATGAAAATCTGTATGCTGGACGTCTCCATTTCATCATCTTCAACAGCTTTACTTTCGACCATTTTGAAACCTTTGTGAGATTGGAAAAAAAAAAAAAAAGGCTTAGAATCTTAATGTAATCTGACTATGGTTTTGGTTGTGAAAGCTCCGAAAAGTCCTAACACTAAAAACCTAAATTTCCATTGAGCTTTTACAACCATGCCCTTTCACTTTCTTAACAATCTATTTATTTATTTTTAATTCTTTAGTTTATTAATGAATTAATTGTGTGTGTCCCTCAGGGCACAGGGAGTATGTGGAAGGCGGAGGATAACTTTTGGGAATTAGTCCTCTCTATCATGTAGGTCCTAGAAGCGGAACTCAGGTCTTCCGGCTCAGTGACAGGAGGGAGCTTCTCTCTGCTGAGCCATCTCATGGGCCCCTTTCATTTCTTAAAGCAACGGGGAGAATCATTTCGAGTTTGCAGCTCAGTTTGGTGTTTGAATGCCAGTGTCCTTTAGAACCACGTGACTCCAAGTGTGGACCGTGCCGCTTAGGAGCAGTAGGCAGGGTGAAGCCCTCCCCACTCGGCAGCCCGTGTCAGGAACCCTTGCAAGAGATTCATTCCTGAGCACACGAAGGAGACACTCATGGCTTTCATCTCTGGCTAATCCATCGCCAAAGACACAGACAGTTCCTACAAGAATTTATGCTGTAAATAAAACTAGGTGAACACTAAAACTAGAAACTCTGGTTTTTATCAAACTCAGATTCAAAGTAAGAGTGAGTTTCCAAGCCGGGCGGTGGTGGCGCACGCCTATAATCCCAGCACTCGGGAGGCAGAGGCAGGCGGATCTCTGTGAGTTCGAGACCAGCCTGGTGTACAGAGCTAGTTCCAGGACAGGCTCCAAAGCCACAGAGAAACCCTGTCTCGAAAAAACCAAAAAAAAAAAAAAAAAAAAAAAAAAAAAGAGTGAGTTTCCAGAAGCCATATAAGACTGCCTTAATCACAGCAAATTCTTCATCCACTCCTGCTCTGCTGGTTCTGAATGGCTTCCAGGCAAGAGAACCAATCACTCTCTATTGTCCTCAATATTCAGCCTCTACTCTGGTAGGGAGATAAGTCTTGCAATTTGAAACATTAGGTCTAGAATTTTCAAGTTATTTCTCTGATAAATTTGTGCTGGAAACCCTTATTTTTCCTTCGCCAGAATCTTTGGGCTAGCAGGCTAATTCCCTCCTAGAACTCAGCCTCCCGATGCTCATTCCCTAGGGATGTAGCCTTGGGTATCTGAAGAGAGCAGAGTCTCTCATGAAAAGTAAATTCTGATAGAATGTGGCAAGTCCCAGTGAGGATGGTGAGGGGCATGGTATGGTCCAAGGCTCTTTCCTGAAGCACCCCACCTTCAACAATCCACAGTTCACTGAACGTGCTGTTTTCTTTCTCCAAAGCCAATTTCAAAACCTTGGGCCAGTTCTCCTTATCCGATCTGAGAAGACATTCAACCATCTTCTCTGCACCTGCCATCATCCCTTTGGTGAAGCAGATCTGAGCGAGACAAACGCAGCACACCGTGATCAGTTAGCTCTGTCTTCGCTGAAAAAAATATCTAATCAGGTAGCATTTGACCAAAATCACCGTGAGGTTCACATCATTTTGCCCCATCCCGTACAAGCTTTTAAGATATTCTTTCCTTCACCTTTGTCCTTTGTATGTGATATCAATAGATCAAGCCAAATGTTCTCATCTTCTGAATCCTGACATCCATTACCATCAGCAATCCCAGGGCAAAAAAGCTAACCCGTATGACAACCATTCACACAAAGAGGACATCAGCACACAGAGCTATTTGAAAGGCTCCAACCACACAACAATAAATATTTTACAGAGTAGGTATTCTATGACTTTTATGTCTAATGATAACTAAAATGTACTGTGTATATGTTATTATGCATCAAGCTGACATAAGCATTGTTATGTGTGTTACCTCCTTTAATCCTACCAGCATGTAGTTAAGGTACATTTTTCTTACTTTAGACATGAAAAAAACAGATGCTAAAGGAATTGCCCAGGATTGCATCACTAGTAACTGAGGGACGATTATAATAAATGTATCTATGTCCAAGAGCCTATCATTTCTTCTTTTCATTCATTGTACTGTTCAGTGTGCTTTGTGTGTGCATAAAACACTATTGGGAGAGAGACTAACAAGGCAACTTTAACTGAGAACAGGCTAAACTTCAAATAGGAAAATGATCCCATTCACATTAAAAATTCTTTTCTAGTCATTCCATCTTCTAGTTGAGGTCTTTTATGGGTTTCAATTATCCTTTGAGGGCCTAAAACAAGACAGAACCATTTCCATGAGTCTCAGCATTTTTCTCTAAACTTGGTCCTTTGCATTAATTTACCTGTCTGATTTCTTCACATTCCTGATTAATCAAGCATTCAGACAATTCAGGAAGGATATCTGTTGGGTTGATTCTGGTCTTAAATTCTGGTTGTAAACGCTGCAAAAGTAATCTGTGTTCCTCTAACTTTTCAAGTTTTTGGAAATCCCAACTTTCGATGGCTTCATAAAGTCCACAGTAACCTGAAAAGAAAGAAAAGTGGGGATTCTTAAATGAGCCCAACATTAAAAAAAAAAAAAAAAAAAAAAAAAGCTTTGACCATCAAAACCATAGGAATTCTGTTTGAATCCATGGTAAGAGACCTCAAATCCATGGTGCCAGAGCCACGTGTTTTTGCCTTTTATTTCCTCAGGCATTTAGTCACAGCAGTGAAGTTCAACTAATACAACTATCCATGATTGTTCCACAAAGAAATAGCATTTATTTTTGGCACCCAACCGTTCAGGTCTTCCCAAATTCATTACCTTTCAGGGTAAAGTCCTAAGAACAGATGTGAAGCCTTGTATTTGACCTCAGTATTAAATCTTCAAAATGCTTCCATGTGCCATAGCAACAACCCGCAATTTAATTTTTAAAGATATTTATTTATTTTATGTGTGTCTATGTGTACCATGGGTGTGTCTGTTGCCTGCGGAGAGAAGAAGAGGGTGCCAAATCCCTGGAACTGGAGTTACAGATGTTTGTGAGCCATCATGTGAGGGCTGGGAACCAAGCCTGGGTCCTCTGCAAGAGCAGCAAATGCCCAGAGCCACAGAACCACATTTTTAGTGCCCAATTTACTTTTAAATTAGTCAAATTCAGGAGCAGTGTGAAGAAGCAGCGAGAACGACCCCCGGACGGACCCGAGCTGCGCACCGCTGCAGCCCCGCGTTCAGCGCCGACGTTCCACCCCCCTACCCCCCACCCCCCTACTCCCTACCCCCCCACCCCCCCACCCCCCACTCCCCACCCGCCGCCGCCATGCCCAAAAGAAAGGCTGAAGGGGATACTAAAGGAGATAAAGCCTAAAGGAGATAAAGCCAAGGTGAAGGACGAGCCACAGAGAAGATCGGCAAGGTTGTCCACTAAACCTGCTTGCTCCTCCAAAGCCAGAACCCAAACCTAATAAAAAGGCCCCTGCAAAGAAGGGAGAGAAGGTACCCAAGGGGAAGAAGAGGAAGGCCGATGCTGGTAAGGATGCCAATAATCCTGCAGAGAATGGAGACGCCAAAACAGACCAGGCACAAAAAGCTGAAGGTGCTGGAGACGCCAAGTGAAATGTGTGCGTTTTTGATAACTGTGTACTTCTGGTGACTGTACAGTTTGAAATACTATTTTTTATCAAGTTTTATAAAAATGCAGAATTTAAAAAAAAATTAGTCAAATTCATCACGTTTATCTTCTTAATAGGAATTAGTAAAAAAGACAAGAGGAAATGTGAATCTTACTTCCTGCTCTTGAAGATCCTTCCTTCCATACCATTTCAAGAAAAGATTATGCCAATGAACAAATCAAGGGGGGGGGGGGAATGACTTCCAATTAGAATAACCCAAGAAAGTAGAAAGTGTAAAAAGACAAGATCTCCTGAGTAAATTGGGAGCATGGGGACCTTCGGGGAGGATTGAAGGGGGGAGGGGGAGAGGCAGGGAGGGGAGCAAAGAAAAATGTAGAGCTCAATAAATATCATAAGAGAGAGAGAGAGAGAGAAGTAACCCATGAATGTCTCACTCTAAGGTGCCTGAACAGACTCCCCAGGCTTCCCTGCCTCTAAGACCCACATTTACTTCATTCAGTAGCCTGGGAAGGCAATGGGTTTTATTTCTCCATAGCCAGGAAACTAACAAAACAGCCCCAGGACCAGGGAAGAAGGTCCAGTATGTGAAGAGCTCACCGCACAAGCGTGAGGACCTGAGTTCAGTCCCCAGCTCTCTCATGTCAACAGCCAGGTGTAGCAGTGTGGCCCTACATAATCCCACCAGTCTAGCCAAAATGGTTAAACTCCGGGTTCAATGAGAGACCCAGAATCAAAACCTAAGGTGAAAAGCTCCTAAGGAAGACACTCAATGTCAACCTCTGGCCTACACAAAAGTGTCCTCAGACGTGTACACACACACATAAACACATGCGCATGTTCATCCCCTACCTTCTCCAACTGACCTCCCCACACCCACACACAAAGAAACTTTGCCACTACGAAAAGGAATCCCCTGGATTCTGTTAGGACAATCTCAATATGCTATTGCCCCTGCAGTGTCTTGTCACGCTGCCATGAAACGTTAGCAAGGAGGAAAAGAAATGTGCATAAGCCATATCCAGCAAACACCAGCACTCATGACATGTCTGATACACAGGTACATGTCTGAGACACAGCCACTACATGCCTGACACACAGCTACATGTCTGATGCATAGTTAAATGTCTGACACACAGCCGCTACACGTCTGATGCACGGCCACTCTATGTCACTCATCTTCAGAAAGCCATACATGTTCAGGAGAGTGCACATACCACTTATTTTTCATAACTTCTTAAGTTATTTTATATGTGTTATTTCCATATATTATTTAGAAAGTTCAAAAAAATAGTAATGGCTAATATATTTAAAATATATAATCTCATTCACGGTTTTATTGTAGTTAAAAAATTATAAAATTTACCACCTAACCACTTTTAACTAAGTTCAGCAATGTCGAGTAAATTGATTATGACAAAAGGAGCTCAAGGGTGTTTTCCTCGTAAGTCTATGCCCATGAGCAAGGCCTTTACCCCTCGCTCCATCTCCTGCAAACACCATTCTGTTCCTATGGCTCAGAGTCGGTTTGGCGTGGGTGGAACACTTACAGCACCGTGGCTCACTTACTTAGCGCAACCGTCTCAAGGTTCACCCACGTGGTGGCATAAATGAGCTTCCCTTCCTCTGGAGAACTAGAAAGGATTCTGCTGTAGGCGTGTACCATGTGTTTTTCTCCTTACATTTTATTTGTTTTTTAACTGTTTATTCATTCCGTGGTGCTGAGATACGTTTGAGTCTAAGGCCTCACCATGACCTGGGGGAGCGCTACCACCTGAACGGATACTATTTGGGATAAAGGCTGTTTGCACGGCTTGTATCTTAGCTGTGGTGGGAAGAGCAGCTATGAACACGAGTGCAGAATTCGCTCTTCAAAGCTTTGTTTTAATTCTTTAGGGGAAAATTCCAGGTATGGATCTTCTGGATAATGCAATGGGTGTTTGTTTGTTTGTGTTTGTTTTTAGGAAACTCTAGTTTCCACAGCAGCGCTACCATTTTATAGTCTACAAACAGTGCACAAACCTTAGAGTTTCCCCCACATCCTCACAGGGGTAATGGGTATGCAGCAGTAACTCGCTGGAGACTTCCCTCCTATTTCATTGAGGATGAGTGACTTTGAGCATCTTTTCACATGTGTGATGGCTAGTTGTATGTCTGGAGAAATGTCAAATCCTTTCTTTGTATTAGGAGTGGGACAGGGCGGGGGCACCCCAGTGTCACAGCGCATGTGTGGAGGCTGGAGAACTATCTGCAGGAGCTGGTTCTCCCTTCGCACCGTGTGTTGAGGCAGCGTCTCTCTTTTTGTTTCTGCCATATACAAGGCTAGCTGGACCATGAGCTTCTGGGCCTCCCTTCTGTCTCTACCCCATCTCATGTAAGAATGTTGGGGATTCAGATGCACACGGCTGAATCCAGCTTCTTCATGTGGGTTCTGGGAACCCAATCCTGTGCAGCAAGCCCTCTCATGAGCTGAGCCCTCTTACCAGCCCTCCTGTGCAGCCAATCCACTTTGTCTATTATTTTAACGAGGTTTCCTCTGTTGAGTTACAGGAGTTCCTAATATTATATAATATATTTCCTATATATTATAGATAATAATCCCTCATCAAATGCATGATTTGTAAACATTTTCTCCCATTCTACGGGTTGATCTTCCACCCTGGAAGTTGTGAGCTTTGATGTGCAAAGATTTTCAGCTTTTATGCAGCCCCATTTGTCTCTTTGTGTTCTTCCTGACTATGTGCTTGACATCATGCCTGCAAACGGACATGCTTCACCCTTCATGTTCCAATATACATGTTTTAAAATTCCCATAATATAGATGTTTAACTTATCAACTCCTTCCGTCTTTGTCGGAGTGGTCACAAGGCATTTGTTTGCTTCCCTAACAATGTGTTTAGTTTGGCTCAGGTGGAACTTTATAGCTATGGCAGCTTATGCTATAAAATTTAATGCCGCATGCCTCCAATTCAGCGGGATTGTCATTCACGTTCACACAGCTGCGCCGCGGCATAATGGGCCTCTGTGTCAACACTATAAAAGCGACTTACTCGTTCTCCTCTTGAAAGACATTGGTTTCTAGTAACACGGTCGCCTCTCCCCCAGTTAAAACAATCCTGTAGGTTCCTGTGGATGTTTCTGGTAGATAATTCTATCATCTGCCTGAAAATGGTCCTTACCTGTCCTTGAACAATGAGGCATGAACTACACATAGACGCCTCAAAATTAATCCCTTTTCCCTTACGGCATTTGAACTCAGTAGAGTAAAGTAACTCTGGTTTGTGAGTGAGAAGAAGGAACCAACCTGCACTGTACAGGGCATCCAAAAAGGCCCGGAACCAGCCTTCCGTCTGCAGCTGCAGCAGGTACTGGAGGAACAGGGAGGCAGCTTCCATGGGGCCCTTGTTGTTTTTCTCAGCTTGGATGAACTGGACCACCTCTGCAATCAGAAGCCAGGACAGGTGAGCAGCCTGCAGAACCACTCCTCACTGGAGGCGAAACAGGCCAGCCCCTCCCACCTGGGCTGGAAGTCATAACCACACAGCAGAAGCAGCTTTGGGAAGCAGCAGACTCTGCTCATTCATCAACACACACTTCCCATCCTTTACACAAGCGGGTGCAGAGCTCCGAGCGTGCACTCCGCGAAACGAGTGTCTTCAAGACTTTTGAAAATAAATAAATAAATAAACAAACAAACAAACAAACAAATAAATAGGTAAATAAGCAAGCTCCCCGAAGTTGGCAGAAGTCACAGTGGAGGGTGTTACATAGAAGGAAGCAATGGCTGGACTAAGAGGGTGGGGTGGGACCTCATGCGTCAGTAATCTGTGCAGCAGATGCAGTAAGCAGCTTGAATTAAGAGTACATTTGTGATCTTTTGTTCTGGGTTCTTGCTAGAGTGAAAAATACAGCAGAAAAATGGAAAAAGAGGGCGCTAAAGAGACCAGTGAGAACAGGGGGCAGGAAACACTAGCAATTGCTAGCTTCAAAATGGTATTCATTTTGAATAGACATGCTAACTCTACCTAGGAAGTCAACAAACCACTCTCCGACTGTGGTCCCACATAGGCAATTTTTTCCATAGCAGATAGAGTACAAATTCCAAAGGAGGGAGCCAGCTGCCAGTGTGGTTTTTGGTGCATTCTTAGAGACTAGGAGACCCGGCCTGCAACACTTAACAAAGGTATCTGGAAAGAGCAAGGAGAGGAAGTCTTCTGCCTTAGCTCTCCTTTAAGGATCTCTATCAACAGCAAAGTTCCTGTTAACAGTCACACTTTCTCTAGTCAAGGGGAGAACTTGGTGGACTTTAGAGTCTGGACTCCACCCCAACTATTGAATTACAGTAAAAAGAAGCCCTATACCTATTTCGCAACCACTCTGGTCTCTCTTCCCTTTGCATTAGACAGTCACTGACCAACTTCACAGATTTTATTATTCCGGATTTTTCAGGCCTTGTAAGGCAAGTACTCTACCATGGAGCTATTGCCCCGGCTCTTATCTGGACATCTATGTGAGTGCTTTCATGCAGCATATGGTCTTTGCAACTGGCATCTTTCCTTTAACATGTTTTCAGGTTCATTCATCTTGTACATGCTATCATTCCTTCCTTTAATAAAAAAAATATAAGAAAATAACAAGCCAATGGAATCCCGTTGCTCGGTAGGCACTGGGTCCGTGTCTACTCTTTGGGTATTATAAATAGAAACGCAATGAGTGCTTCTCTTGGTCACTAGCTGTTGCTGTGAAGAGATGTCATGACTGTGGCAACTCGTATTAAAAAGCATTAATTGGGGGCTGCGTCGGGGAGTAAGTCCATTGTCATCATGGCAGGGAGGAGGACCTCACGCATGGTGCTGCAGCAGTACCTGAGAGCTACATCCTGATCTGCAGGGAGAGAGAGAGAGGGAGGGAGGGAGACCGGGATTAGCGTGGGCTTTTGAGACCTCACCCAGTGACATTTCCTACACCGAGGTGCACCTACTCCAACAAGGCCACACTTCCTACTTCTTCTAATCCTTTCAAACAGTTCCTCCACTCTGGTGACTGAGCAGTCAGATATATGAGCCCATGGGGGTCCGTCTCATTCAGACAGCCACAGTGCTCATAGACAGGTTTGTGCAAACACGCTTCTCTTAGGTACATATAGATGTGAGACTGCTGGGCCATGCGGTAGCTTGTTTGAACAGAGTGCAGAATGGATAAATCATTTTCCAAAGAAGCCGTGCAATTTTGCAACCCCACTAGCAATCTGAGATTGATTTTCTACACATCCTAACTGGTGCCTGTGACCATCTTTCTCCTTAAGCCATCTGTATGAGTTGCCTGTGGCTGCAGCGACACCTTGACACAAACCACATAGCTTAAGGCAATAGAGACACTTTTGCACAACTCTAAGCCTGTACATCCGAAATCAAGGTCTTGGTGGGGCGATGCTTCCATGGAGGACTAGAGGAAAGCGCTTCCCTTGCCCTTACAGCTTGGGCGGCCATCAGGATTCCTCATGCCCTCCAGTCTCTGCCCATCTTCACACTGCGTCTCCGCAGCTGGCTTGTAGGTCTCTCCCTACACCTTCCCTCTATCTCCACAAAGCGTCTTCTTGGTCTTTGTGCCTTCACATCTTATAAGGGCAGATCTTCACATCTTATCAGTCGCATAGCATACCACCTTACTCCAATTGGACCCCACTTTACCTCTGCAAAGACCCCATCTCCAAATAAGATCATGTTCTGAGCTACCTGGAATTAGCACCCCAGCATAATTCAACTCACAACAGCGATTGATCCGGTCACTTCTAGCTTCCCTGGGTCCACAGTCTTACCTTTGAGTCCTAACATCTGCCCTATTGCTCACAGCTGTGCTCTTGCCTTCTGTGACATGATCTTCCTTTAGACCAGCTGCCACTGATACGCCACAACGACGAGATTTATCCCAGACACAGCAGAGGCCTTCCAGGTTAAGCTGTCTTGTCAGATCCTGGGCAGTTCAGACTCTGCACTTTGTGGGACTCATCCTGCTGCCTACCATACCCAATACGGCTGCTTACAAGTCAGTGATAATTCCATCAAGATCGCCGGGATTTCAACGCAGAGAAAAGCCCGTCTTTTGGGGAAATCAACAGCTCCCACTGTTTACTATTCTGGGGCCCCCATGTGATGTTATCCTCAGCTTCCCAAGGTAGAGGCTTTTAAAGCTCCTCTCTGTGGAGCCTCTGGCATTGTATATGATAACTGTGCGCTTATCATCTTCTTCCTAACACTGTTACATGGACAGGTTTCATTCTACTAAACATGTGTCCAGAAGGTGTCACTAAGAAATGGATGCTGAGAATACTACCCATCCAGTGCTCCTCTAGGGTGGGGGTGAGCATGTGACTCCAAAGGAACTCTGAAAAGACTATAGCCCACAGCCAGGCCTACTCTGAAACTGCCTGGAAAGCCTGGGGATCAGCAAAGTCCTGCACTACACAGGGAAGCACATAGTTTTCCAGAAGAAATGTGCCAATAGTTCTCTCACGAGGTGGAGCCAGTGCCCACAGTCATAAATGCAATTTGAAAGGGTTATAATGAGCCGGGCGGTGGTGGCGCACGCCTTTAATCCCAGCACTCAGGAGGCAGAGGCGAGTGGATCTCTATGAGTTCGAGGCCAGCCTGGTCTACAAGAGCTAGTTCCAGGACAGGCTCTAAAACTACAGCGAAACCCTGTCTCCAAAAACATAACAAAATAAAAAAACAAAACAAAAAAAAAGGGAAAGATTTTAATGAAAAAGAAGGACATGGAGCATGTATGAGTAAATTCCCACTGTCTTCGGCAAAAAATGTAAGTCTAAAATCCTATACCCAGCCATAGTATTTATTAGTGTCCCAGGTTCCTCAATGCATCCTTATTGATAGGATATATTTGTTACAAAATTAAGGTCAACCAATAGAATCCAGAGCTCCTAAAGGAGCCAGTGCAAGGAAGAAATGGCAAGGTAAAGAATAGAGAATGTTACTAATCTAACAGAAAATTGAGAAAGAGAGATCAAAATATTTATGGGAAAATATGATAAATTATAAAAACATGGGGGCTGAAGAAATGGCTCAAAGGTTAAGAGCACTGGCTGCTCTTCCAGAGGTCCTGAGTTCAATTCCCAGCAACCACATCATGGCTCACAGCCATCTCTCATGAGATCTGGTGCCCTCTTCTGGCACCCAGACATACACGGAGACAGAATGTTGTATACATAATAAATAATTAAAAAATTAAAAAAATACACATTGTGATTTAAAAAAGAAATAAGTAAAATATTTCTGGGCTGGAGAGATGGCTCAGAGGATAAAATCACTAGCTGCTCTTCCAGAGGTCACGAGTTCAATTCCCAGCAACCACATGGTGGCTCACAACCATCTGTAATGAGATCTGGTGCCCTCTTCTAGCATACATGGAGGCAGAATGGTGCATACATAAACAAATAAATACAAAAAACAAAAAAAGAGCCTATCTTCTGAACGTTCTCACCTTTAAGTGACCTCCTCATGTTCCTCCTCTTAAAAAAAAAAATACAACCAAACAAGATACAACTAACTTCTTTTTTAAAAAACTCAGGACCTCATATAGCCTAGATGAGGGCTTTACCACTGGGCCACACTCCCAGCCTCATCTAAACAACTTTATCATAATCTTTTGGAGGGAGAGGAGATAGGTAAAAGGAAAAATAACAGCTCTGGAACCCCAAGGCCACGTTCTCAGCACAAAGGAGACTGATTTGCTCCAGAGGGACAGAGGGCAGGGACAAGGGACAACACAGGAGACAGAGGAGAAGGGAGAAGGGAAAAGGAACAAGGGACATAGGAAAGGAATATTTGTCCCAGAGGACAAAGGGCTGCTTCTGGATAGAGAGGAGACAGACATTGCCCATAGGCAAATGGTTTATAAAGGTACAAGGGGAACCAGCATGTTAGGATGAGGTGTTTGATTCTAACTGGGCATGTTAACTAGGTGAGCCAAAGGGGGCTTCTGATTGCTGGACCCCAGTACTCTGATAGTGGACTTTGGTAGTTGGCCTCAGGAGGAGGAAGTGGCCAAACAAGGAAATAGACCTTGGTGGCTAGCTTCAGGAATGTAATCTACAGGTTTTTTTTTTTTTTTTTTCCAAGAAGGCAGAGGGAATAGGGGAGAAGGGCAAGGTGTGTATTTGGTGTCTGTGTGTGGGTTGTGTGCCTGTGAAGAGGGTGTCACATCCCGTGGAACTGGAGTTATAGGCGGCCTGATTCGGGAGCTGGGAACCCAAGCCGGGCCCTCTGCAAGAGCCGTGCGTTCTCCCCGCTGCTGAGTCGTCTCCATCACCCTAAGTCTTAAGCTACATCTCCTCTTCACATCCCACACCCTCTCTCTTGGAAGGGTTGTTGACTCATTTTGGGAACTCAATTTGTAAGAACCCTTTGTGTCTTAGGCAAAGGCTGCATTTCTGTTTGTCCTGGAATATGAAATCATGATGCACCTTCCTGCAGGAGGACTGAAGGAGGCTTAGCTGATAGCTTAAATGTGGAATGTGGGCGTTGATTGGTAGCTTTACTTTTAAAAATGGCTAGCAATATTTTGATTTTCTTTCGGTTAAGAGTTACTTAAATGTACTATTTTGTTATTACTCTTTATTTGCTTTTTTGAGTGCGTGTATGTGTGTGTATGTGTGAGTATGTGTGTGAGTGTGTGTGTATGTGTGTGTGTGTGTGTGTTGCATGCGTATGCCATGGCAGATGTGCAGAAATGCCAGGGAACAATTTGCAGGAGCTGGTTCTCTCCTTCCACTATATGGCCTTGGCATCAAACTCAGATCATCAGGTTTGGCAGGAAGTGCCTTTACCTATGAGGCCGTCTTGTGGTTCCAAATTACGATGTTTGGAAATTATTTAAGTAATTTTTAAAAGTCCTGTGATTAATTCTGGGAATATAGAATACTTGTCAATAATTTAGTATCATGGACATGTATTCTCAAAATTCTCAAACATCATTATTTCCATCACATAGACATAGAAACTGAAACAGATTTAAAATGTTTTTCTGGGGGGCCTGAGCCTGAAAATTAAAGGATAAATTTATAGAAGCCGTGCTTCAGAACCTTTGCTAAGTATTTAAGTAGTACAGTATCTGAGAAAGCTTACCCATTGGAGGAGGCTGATATACTCTCCTTTTATAGGGCAAATCTGTGTAGTGGACTCTCAGTCATTCTTACTACATTAAACAGTGCCTATATCTTCTTCTTCCATATTAATAAACTAATTTAACAGTATTGTTAAGATGCTTGGTAATACCCCATTTCTTGAGTTATATGATGCCCTGTCATATTTATTACCCAACAAAGCTGCATTGTGGTGCCAGGTGGTGGTGACGCACACCTTTAGTCCCAGCACTCAGGAGGCAGAGGCAAGGGAATCTCTGAGTGAGTTAGAGGCCAGCCTGGTCTGCAGAGCTAATTCCAGGACATCCAGGGCTACACAAAGAAATCCTGTTTCAAAAAACACACAACAACAAGTCTTAATACTTCTAATCCTTTCAAACAGTGCCGCTCCCTGAGGCATTCTGATGGGGCCATTCTTATACAAACTACCACAGGGGTCTCAGGAAGACCTAATTCTGCCTATAGAGAATCTTAGCTCTTTAAAGACAGGCTACAACCTACAGCCTATAATCCACAACTAGCAAGAGCCTTCCTTGCATCATCCTGTTTTATACTTTCTGGTTCCTGGTTAGTTTAAGTTACTAAACATGATATTTTTCCCCCTTTCTAGAAAATGAGACTAGTGTAATCATCTTTAACCTCTGGTCAGCATTTTAAAAATATCAACATGATGCCGGGCGGTGGTGGCACACGCCTTTAATCCCAGCACTTGGGAGGCAGAGGCAGGCGGATCTCTGTGAGTTCGAGACCAGCCTGGTCTACAAGAGCTAGTTCCAGGACAGGCTCCAAAGCCACAGAGAAACCCTGTCTTGAAAAACCAAAAAAAAAAAAAAGAACTTAAAAATATCAACATGAAATATGATATCTTCTTCCTCCTCGCTTCTGTGGCAAGGAATTTCATATGCATTTATTACTATTTCTCTTTATTGATTTATTATTTAAACCAAACTATTACTTTAAAACTCTTAGCTAAACTAACAAAAAGAGAGGACCCACATTAACAAACTTAGAGATTTTAAAAAAAAAGCTTTTAGGGACTGGAGAGATGGCTTAGCAGTTACGAGCACTGACTATTCTTCCAAAAGACCCTGGTTCAATTCCCAGCTCCCACATGGCAGCTCACAACTGTCTGTAATTCCAATTTGAGGAGACCCAATACCCTCACACAGACATACACTCAATGTGCATAAAATAAGAATAAATTATTTTTTTTAAAAAAAAAAGTAATTTAAGCAGGGTGGTGGCGCACGCCTTTAATCCCAGCACTAGGGAGGTAGAAACAGGTGAATCTCTGTGAGTTCAAGACCTGCCTGGTCTGTAAGAGCTAGGTCCAGGACAGGCATCAAAACTACACAGAGAAACCCTTTCTCAAAAAACCAAAAAGTCTAATTAAATGCACAAAATCATTAGGAGGTACATGGAAAATTTGTACTTAAACAAACTAGAAGAAACTGACAAATTCCTAGCCACTTGCAGCCCATCCAAATTTAATCAGGAGGATATAACCAAACAGGTCTATAACAAAAAATGAGATTGAAACAGTAATAAAAAAGAAGTTTCCCAACAAAGGAAAGCCTAGAACTAGACGGATTCACTGCTGAATAATTCTACCAAACCTTTAAAGAAAAGCCGACATAAATATTCTTCAACACATCCCATAGACCAGAAGGGTTAGGGAGGCACATTCTACGGCTAGCATTACTCTGACAGCACAATCAGATTAGTACACGGCAGGAAGGAGAGAGGGAGGGAGGAAGAAAAAACCTTTTTTCTGACGAACATACAAGCCAGTAGCTTTCTGACATGCCTTTAGCAAACTTGGCGAGAAAGAAACCAGAATAGGGGGTTACTAATCGCAATAGCCTCAAACAAACAACAAGCCCTAACCAGAGTTCAAAGACTACTACACTGCAAGCGTCCAAGACAGAAAAAACAAAGAACAAAACAAAACAATAGCTTTCATCTTAAAGGGAATAAGGGACAGACAGTTTATTCTGGGGCCATTTTCAGTGACCATGGCTCAGGAATACAGATTTAGGCTACCCCAAACTCTATGTTCCAAATGGAAGCAGTCTTAGGAATTTTCATCCATCCATCCATCCATCCATCCATCCATCCATCCATCCATCCATCTATCCATTTACCCACCCACTGTTGGACTTTTAGGTTGGTTCTATCTCCAGTCATTGTGAATCATCAGGTGTCTGCCCCCACTCCATCCCCCACTATTCTCCTTTCTTGCTTCCCCCTGCTATTTTCTCTGCTCCAAAAAAGTTGCCATGGTGAGACCAGCCTGCTTCTTTGTCTCTCTGCTCTGGACTCTCCCAGATGCCTCTGCTTGCTTGCTCGCTCTCTCACACATCTATAATAAAAAAAAACCTTCCCCTAAGCGTGAAGCCGCTATTTCAGGGGTTCTCACTGTCCTCGCTGACATGAAAAAGTGCAGAGATAGACACAGGTGTGTAAGCCTTTCTGTGCTATGTTGGATTTTGAGTTCTTTTTATTTGTTTGTTTGTTTGTTTTTTGTTTTTTTTTTCAAGACAAGACAAGGTTTCTCTGTAGCTTTGGTGCCTGTCCTAGAACTAGATCTTGCAGACCAGGCTGGCCTCGAACTCACAGAGATCTGCCAGCCTCTATGTCCCAAGTGCTGGGATTAAAGGTGTGTGCCGCCACCACCACCCAGCTTCCTCCACATTCTTGTCAGCATTTGTTGTTACCTGATTCCTTGCTAGACAGCTGAGCTGATTGGGGTGCATTGATAATGATAATGATAGCCTTGGCTATCTGTTAATGATAGCCTTGGCTATTTTGGGTCGTTTGTGCTTCTTTTTTTTTTTTTTTTTTTTAATATACAATGGCAAACCTACAAACAGTATTGTTCTAAATAGGAGAAACTGAGAGCATTTTCTCTAAAATCTGGAACGAGACAAGGGTGCTTGTTCCTTCTCCTATTATTCAATATAGCGCTTGAAGTCTCAGCTAGAACAATACAAGAGACATAAATAAAACTGACCCAGCTAGGAAAGGAAGAAGTCAAGTTATCT
This sequence comes from Chionomys nivalis, assembly GCF_950005125.1. Classification (NCBI taxonomy): domain Eukaryota; kingdom Metazoa; phylum Chordata; class Mammalia; order Rodentia; family Cricetidae; genus Chionomys; species Chionomys nivalis. Next base: position 29,195,134 of record NC_080101.1, on the reverse strand, counting down.
CTATTTGCAGACAATATAATCCTAAAAGGACCCCAAAGACTCCACGAGAAAACTCAGCCCTCACAAAAACTTTCACCAGAGTGACAGGATACGCAGTACACATGGAGAAAACGGTAGCTTCTCCTACATACCAATAACAGCCTTGCCCAGGAAGAAGTGGGGAAAGAGGGGATGTCATCCACAAGAGCTTCAAACAAACAAACTCTAACCAAAAGAGGCGAAAGGCTACTACAGGCTAAACTTTCAAGACACCAAAGAAACAAATTCATGAAGACAGCAGAAGATAAAAAGATCTCCCAAGATGGGCAGAATTAGTACTATACAAATAGATATAGTACCAAGAGCAATGTACAGATTCAACATAATCCACATTTAAAAAAAAATCTCAATCTTCACATCATCTTTACAGACTATTAAAAAAAAATCCTAAAATTCATGAAACTGAAAAGGCCTCCTGAGAGGGAAGGAAGATTCCTTAGACGGGGAAGAGAGGGAGAGAGAGATGGACCACACGTGGTGGCGCACACCTTTAATCCCAGCACTTGGGAGGCAGAGGCAAGCAGATCTCTGTGAGTTCGAGGCCAGTCTGGTCTACAAGAGCTAGTTCCAGGACAGGCTGGAGCAACACAGAGAAACCCTGCCTCAAAAAGCCAAAAGAAAAAAGAAAGAGAAAAAGAAAAAGAAAGGGAGAGAGAGAGAGAGAGAGAGAGAGAGAGAGAGAGAGAGAGAGAGGAAAATGAAAGCAGAACAGGGGACCATTTGGGGGAGGGAAGGAAACTAATCAGAGAGGAAGGAATGATAAGATTAAAAGAATGGAAGTCACACCACTTGTAAACTGAGGTGTCTTGTGTGGGTTTCCTGTCCTCAGGGTTCAAGGCTAGTCCAGTCACTAGGGTGTCTTTTTCTACTTCTCACTAGCAGAACTGGGAGTGGGGACCCTGAGGGGTTTTCTCTGCCTCACTGAACATACTGTTTAAACCGCAGAGCAAAGAAGCCCCGGGATTAACCTGCAGTTTGCATTACCGTCCAAAACCAGGACAGACAGCAAGGACTAGTCAAATGAAAAGTAACAACTGTCACCCGGTCGCCTCCCATCACCCCTCGGAGGATATCTCCGTTTGCTCATCTCGGGTGGAAGCACTCGTGACAATCTACAAAGGGTATCAATCGAGTCTCAAAAAAAAAAAAAAAAAAAAGCTGGACATGAAACACTGTACAAAACCCTAAACACGTGGAGTCTGGGGAAAGTTTTCCTCCACGGGCTTCCCGTTAGCTACATCCTTTGATAGCATTTTGTGTATGTCATGTACCTCAGTCCTCATGTTTCACGAGCCCCTCACCTCCACCTTTGCCTCAAAGCCTTGCTCTGCTGGCAATCAGACACAAACCCGGTGTTCCTAGGTTAGTTACACAAATTGGCCTAAAGAAAGCAAAAGGGGGGGGGGGGACAGGACCCAAATTGGTTTTGGCTTGAGTGATTTAAAACAAAACAAAACAAAACAAACAAACAAACAAATACACCAACAGCCTGAGAGCCCACATCGCATCGGGGACCACTCACCATCCTGGAGCCAGGGACCCATGTAGCTGAGGATGTAGGTGGGGTCCAGAGTCTTCCTGACATAGTCTCTGAATGCTTGCAGATTCTGCCGCTGTTCAGCAGTCATTCTGTGGCTCCCCGCGAGCGATGAGCGCCCTGGTTCCCCAAAAGTCGCCGCCGATTTGAGCGCAGAGGGGACTTTCCTAGGCTAGGAGGCACCCTAGGGCCAAGCGGCCAGGGCCAGTGCCTGGAAACCGAAACTGCCTCTCAGCGCTGGGGGCGGGGATCCAGTTAGGTTTCGTTTCTGATCCACGGAGCCTGAGCCGCTGGCCAGGAGGGACCCAAAGGCACCTTGGCAACTGCCTTGAAGTTTGCGCATTGCTTTTGGAGTGGTGCGGTTTGTATTATAAAGAACCCACAGTTGAAGTGTACAGTTCAATGAATTTTGAAAACTGGAGACTCTGGTAGCCACTTCCGCCAGATCTGCAGGGTCCTCCTGTAATCTCTGTTTTCACTTTATTAAGAAACTATCACCTCTTTTCCATACCAGTTTGCATCCCCACTCATAGAATTAAAGAACTAAAGTTGACTTGCGTCCGCTAGGTACAGATAACCTTTCTTTCTTCCAGATAACCTTTCTTTCCTTTCCTTTCTTTTCCTTCCTTCCTTCCTTCCTTTCTTCCTTCCTTCCTTCCTTTCCTCATTTATTTATTAGCTTTTTAAAACAGGGCTTATCATTTGTTTGTTTGGGTTTTTTTTTTGTTTTTTTTGTTTGTTTGTTTGTTTGTTTGGTTTGGTTTTTGGTTTTTTCGAGACGGGTTTTCTCTGTAGCTTTAGGGCCTGTCCTGGAACTAGCTCTTGTAAACCAGACTGGCCTCAAACTCACTGAGATCCACCTGCCTCTGCCTCCCGAGTGCTGGGATTAAAGGTGTGCCCTATCACCACATCTGGCGACTTTATGACTTTTATTGATTTCCATGTCCCCAGTGTTGGTGCTTTTCATTTCCTTTTCTTTCCTTCTGCCACCCTGAGGCGCTAATAGGCCTGCGATTGCCCGAGCTTGTCGCCCCTCTGTTTTTAAGGCCCCCTTTCTGGGTCTTCAAGTTGTTCCAGCCTAATAGATTCTCATTTAATTATTTTGGCATTTGAAAATAAGATCACAATTTACCAAAACTGATTCAAGATAAGGTTTAAAACCATATGAATAGCCTTATGTGTAATAAAGAAATTGAATCCCTCCCTCCCTCCTGTTTCATTTCCTATGCCTCAGCTTAAAACCTCTATTTGCTCATTCACTGTAACCACTTTGAGTTTACATTACATACACACACACACACACACACACACACACACGTATACATTTCTTTTTTTCAGTTTTTTTGAGACAGGTTTTCTCTGTAGCTTTTGTCCTGGAACTAGCTCTTGTAGACCAGGCTGGCCTCAAACTCACAGTGATCAACTTGCCTCTGCCTCCCAAGTGCTGGGATTCAAGGAGTGTGCCACCACCGCCTGGCATGTATTTCTAACAATATCTAAAAACCCAAGCCAGGCCTGGTTTGGCCTACCTGAGAGGCTGAGACCAGAAAATATTAAGACCAGTCTGAATAATTTAGTAACTTGTTTCGAAAGTAAGAGTAGAGTTAGGGACGACTCTGGGTAGAGCATCTGCCCAGCATATACAAGGCTCTGGGTTCAGTTGATCCCCAGTACTGGAAAACTAAATCCTGTTTGCAAATTCCATCACGGGGTTACTGTTTTTTCTCTTAACTCTGTGTCCCCTTGCATGCTTAATAATTTTTAATTTTATACTGGGCACTGTGGATAACTTACAGAATCTCTAGATTCTATTACCTTAATCTTGGGAACATTGCCTTTTATTCTAACACACTAAATGATTAGTGCTTCACTTTGAACTCCCAGAAACTTCATTTACTCATTGTGGAAGCTCTGTTCTGGTTTTTCCTTAATATGAGTTTAACCCTTAGTCCGGATCCAGTGTTCCCCAGTCTTTCCAGACCACCCTCCAGGATGTCTTTGCTGTGAGTCTTCGCTGTGAGGGCAGTTCAGAGACCTCAGGCTCTTTCACCCTTCCAGCTCTTTCTCTCGTGGACCTTGGTATCGCCCCCGTACAAAGGCATCTCGGAGACAGACAAAAACTAAAGTGAATCCTCATGTGTAATCTCAGGGCTCTCACTGAGAGCCTCCTCCTTCTTCCTCCTCTTTTTATTTTTTTATTTTAAGACAGGGTTTCCCTGTGTAGCCCTAGCTGTCCTAGAACTAGCTCTATATACCAGGCTGACCTCAAAATCAGAGATCCACCTATCTTTGCCTCCCGAGTGCTGGGGGATTAAAGGTGTTACTACTGCCTGGCAAGTGTCTCCTTTCTGAGATTTCTTCCTCAGAATCGTCACCCTGAAAGCTCCAAGGTCCATCTTATAAAAACATTTTTTTTTTTTTTTTTTGGTTTTTCGAGACAGGGTTTCTCTGTGGTTTTGGAGCCTGTCCTGGAACTAGCTCTTGTAGACCAGGCTGGTCTCGAACTCACAGAGATCCGCCTGCCTCTGCCTCCCGAGTGCTGGGATTAAAGGCGTGCGCCACCACCGCCCGGCCATCTTATAAAAACATTAATTGTGGCTTTTTCCTTAGAGTCTAGCCTCCAACTACCCTGAGGAAGGCTCTCATAAGAAAAGCCAAATGAACTATTTTTATACAGAGAGGCTCCTATCTTTCAAAGGTTCAGTTCTCTCCAGTTCCTTTTGGGTTTCTGCTGGTGCCCTTATGCTGCTAGTCTTTATATTTTGTACACATTTATGTGTGTGCTATGCCAACTCTTGTGCTACCACCTAAGTTGTTTTCAGACACGCTAGCCTTGAGCTAATGATTCTCCTGAGTTCTGGGATTACAGGTATGTTACCACTCCTGGTTTAGGCTTGGGGATTTTTAAGTGCTCAAGGCAGGGTATGTCTCTGCAGCCCAAATTAGCCTAGAATTTCTCATGTAGTTCAAGCTGGCTTTTAACTCCTGGTCTTCCTGCTTCTACTTCATGAGTGCTGACATTGCAAGGTAAGCCACTAGATTAGGCCCTAACTATTGGCTTTTAACTGAGAAAAACAAGATCATGACTTGTCTTCAAAAGCTAAGTGTAACGGAACATGGTGGCACACATCTTTAGCTCTCCAACTTACGAGGTAGAGGCAGGGAGATTTGAGTCTGAGGCCAGCCTGGTCTACATAGTGAGTTCCAGATCAGCCAGGCTACATGAGTCAGACCCTGTCTCAAAAAAAGGGGGAAAGGGTAATAATATGAATTGTTTTGTGCTTCAAGTGGGAAGTCTTATATCCTTGAATGCCAATGGATTAAATCACAGTTGCAATCTGATTCCTAGGTAAAATGTAACCATAGCCAGGGAAGAGGTACCCCAGGATGGTAAGAAGAAACATTTAAATCTTGGACTCTCTCTGCTTAGGCATTATTGCTCAGCATGTTTTCAGAGTACACACCAAAGTACTTCATAGACAGATACATTAAAAGTCGTCTTTATTCTAGATCGTTTCCAGGTTCTGACTATTACGAATAATGGTGCTATGAACGTCCTTGTGGTATGATTGAGAATCCTTTGGGTATATATCTAAAAGTGTTATAGCTGGGTCTTGGGGTGGATTGTTTCCTAATTTTCTGAGAAATCGCCATATTGATTTTCAAAGTGGTTATACAAATTTGCACTCCTGCCAGCAATGGAGGAATGTTCCCCTTACCCCATATCCTCTCCAGCATAAGCTGTCAGTGTTTTTGATCTTGGCCATTCTAACAGGTCTAAGATGGAATCTGAGTTGTTTTGATTTGCATTTCTCTGATGATTAAGAATGTTGAGCATTTCCTTAAGCGTCTTTTGAAAATGTGGTACATTTACACAATGGAGTACTACACAGCAGTAAAAAGATATGGTATCTTGAAATCTGCAGGCAAATGGTTAGATCTAGAAAAAACATAGAGTGAGGTAACCCAGACTCAGAAAGATAAATATAATATGTATTTACTCATAAGTGGCTTTTAGACATAAAGCAAAGAAAAACCAGCCTACAGTCCACAACCCCAGAGAACCTAGACAACAAAGAGGACTCTAAGAGACAGATACAAGAATCTACATAGGAAAGAGAAAAAGACAGGGTCTTCTGAGTAAATTGGGAGCATAGGGGTCACAGGAGAGGATAGAAGGGGAGAGCAGAGGAAGGGAGGGGAACGGAGAAAAATGTATAGCTCAATAAAAACAAATTTTAAAAAAGTTGTCTTTCTGGGCTTAGGTGGATGGCAAAGGAAGACACAACAAAGAAACAAGTCAAGTCAGATGTGAAGTGGCATAAAGATGTCTCTCATCAAGGGTAAAGGGATGCCTAACTGAGCAGTACAGACTTAAAGAAGTCCTTAAGAATGAGAAGGACTCTGCTATTTAAACATATACAAAAACAGAGGTGGATGTCAGGTAGGGCTCAGAGCACACAAAAGGCCAAAATACAAAAAGCGTATCTGATCTGGGACTTTGAGAACACCGAGAAGGTGGCATGAGGTAGAGTGAAATATACACAGGGCCTGAAAGACAAGGAGGTAAGTGCAACAGAAGGATTTAAGCAAGGGGAACATACCTAAACGGCCTGTTTAAAAGGCCTCTCTGGCTCCTTTCCAGAGTAAGTAGATCAGTCTGGAAACGACTTGGTAGGACAAAGGTCAAAAGGGTAACAGTGGAGAAGCAGCAGTGAAGCAGGACTGAGAGGCTGGTGGTGTAAAGAAGAGGGAAGGCATGCGGTAAATGTCTGTTTCCAGCATCTGGCCTGGGGATGGCAGTACAATGGGCAGAAAGGAGGGAGACTTTCTAGAGTGGAAGACGAACAGAAACCTGCAGCGAGAAGAAATAAAGCAGGTTGATGCAATGGAGTTTGATGGAGGTTACATTTATTAGCTGATTTGGTCAGAAAGAAAACCTTATGAAGACAGGAAGTGAGTCTTCTAAGTGAAGAATATCCTACTCACAATGAACAGAAAGTGTGAAGACCCCGAGGCAGGAGCACATGAGAGCCTTTGCATCCTTCCTACAGAATGAACCTGCTCTAGTCCACTAGAATTGCTCGTCACTGACTTCAGGTAAATCGGATGATGTGATAATCTAGACCACACCACTTCTAACTTCCACCTCCGATTAGCAGAGGGAAGATCTCTCAACAAAAACCATGGTACTCCTTTGCTTGGAATTCTTCCCTCCTAAAGAAGTCCGATCTTTCTTTGGTGCTTAATACTTTACTCAGATACCAACTTTTCAGCCTCAACAAATCCCATCACTTCATATACCAACTACTCTTGAGCTTCGTATCTTCTCAACTGTGTCCTGGGCTCATTAATCTGCTATTGTGCAGCTAGTTTCTTCAAATACTAAATCACTTCCCTTCCTACCACCTTGTATTCTTTGCATTGCTTCACCCTTTGGACTCAATCCTCAGGCTGCCGTATCTATTTAGCATTTTCTGTGGCCTGTTAACACACTACTTGTGTTGTAACACAGGGCCATTTTAACCCTTTCCTGCATGACCATTTAATCTAGACTGGTTAGCTCAGAATCTGACAGTGTCCATTTCATCCAGTGCTCAGACTGAAGTACACACTACACATCTGGTACACATTACACATCCAGTGCTCAGACTGAAGTACACATTACCACATCTGGTTTTTTTTTTTTTTTAAAGATATGAGTGTTAGGAATCTGAACTCAAGCCATATTTGTTGTGCAACTCTTTACTGTCCCAAGCCACCTCCTCAGCCCTGAGGCCCACACCTTAATACTGCTGCTTACTCTTGGCAGCTAATGAACATGTGAAGGAACTCGTCTACACGACAGCTACGGGCTTACAATATGCAGTAACATTAAGAATAAAAAGACTGGGGTGTTCTCTTTACACCAGAGAATACTAAAAAGAATACAGAAGGCCAACTGCAAATGCCCTCACTGGATGACTAGGACAAAAATCTGAATACGGAAACAAGTGAGGGAGAAGGCTGTCAGCCACTAAGAATCTTGTGGAACTATACTAATAGACAAAACGGTCTGCTTGCTGTACAACAATTCCCGTGTAAACTGTAAAGGTTTGTCACTCAACTTAGCTTAATAAAACGCTGATTGGCCAGTACTCAGGCAGGAAGTATGTGGGGGGAGCACAGGGACATCAAACTAAAGATGATGGGAAAGAGAAAGGCAGGGTCAGCAGTCCCCAGACAGAAACAGAGGGAAAAGATGAATGTGCCATGCTAATAAAGGTATCGCCACATGGCAGAGCGTAAATAAGGAATTAAAACGTAAGAGCTAGTTAGTAATAAGCCTGAGCCATTTGACCAAGAATTTATAAATATTAAGTTTGTGTGGTAATTTGGTATAAATATTAATCCTGTTTGGTAAAGGAAACAGGTGGTCGGGACAAGAAACTTCCATTCACTACTGCTTATTAAACACCACCTAATAAACTATAGAAAATTATTTTATAATCACCATAGTAATAACCAACTTAGGAAAGAAGCATGGATAGATTTAGGCAAGCTTATTAGGAAGAGGTTGCTTCTAGGATTTCAAAGCATTTTCCCACAAATGAATGAAAAAAGAAAACTACTGAAAAGAGTAGGGAGGGGAAAAGGCAACCTAAGCAAATGGGCAAACCTCAGATACACCCCAACAGATATACCAAATAGTAATTCTGGCCAATCTACAATCTGAATCAAGTCACAACAAAGAAATTAGGGCCACTCTGTAAAGTACATTCTTCAGAAATACCAATGTGGTAACAAACAGACAAGTGCTAGTTAATTGCTCCAGTCTGAGACTAAAAAATAAATATTTTCCTGGACTGGACTAACTGGAAGTGAAAGAGCTAGTTAAAAGACACCCCGAGGACATTTGTAAATCACACATTGTGCATCAATGTCACATTTCCCTGGCGATTACCTCAGCTACACAAACCCATTCTTTAGAAAAACAGGAAAATTAGGATAAAGGCACATTTATGTATGTAACTTTCAATTAGTTCAGAGAAGTACTGCAGGCATTATTCACAAGACAGTAAACTTATGGAATTGACCTAGATGTTCATTAACAGATGAATAGATTTTATGTACACACACACACACACACACACATATTGGTTGGCCTTAAAAAAATAAAATCATATTCTCAGGAAAACACATGGAACTGGCAAATGTTACATGAAATAAGCTAGAGTCAAAGAAAAATGCTGTAGTATATTCTCATATATGTGAAATCTAGATTTAAAACATATCAAAGTAGAAGACTCTTTGGAAAAAGGACCAGTGAAAGAGGGCAGAGATTAGTGTGAATATTTAAATAAATATGACCAAATTACATCCTATACATGGATGCCAGTGTCACAGTAAAAATTGTCACTTTGTACACCATAAAAAAAAATACCATTTTGGCTGGGCAGTGGTGGCACACACCTTTAATCCCAGCATAAAAGGGGGCAGCTGATCTCTAAGTTTGAGGCCAGCCTGGTCTACAGAGTGAGTTCCAGGACAGTCAAGGTTGTTACACAAGGAATCCCCCTGATCCCCCCCCCAAATAATTTTACACACCATATACTTATTGTATATTAATAAAAAATTTCAAAAGTAGAAACAAATGTGCATACACAGAGAGCATCTCAAGATGGAAACAAGTGCAATAACACATTTGCAGACTGCTAGTGAAGAACAACCCTTCTAGAAATAATTTGGCAATATGAATCAAAAAGCATAAAAATGCTCAAAGCCTTTTATCCTCTTCAGGGGACCAATAGGGAGAAAATACATTGAAGTTAAAACTAAGCAGGAGAGATAGCCAGGTGGTCTCAGGGAGGCAGAGGCAGGGGATACTGTGAGTTGGAGGCCAGCCTGGTCTACAAAGCGAGTTACAGGACAGCCAGAGATACACAGAGAAACCCTGTCTCAAAAACCCAAACTAAGGAGAGGTGATGCAGTGGCATGCACTTGTAATCTAACACTTACGAGGCCATGACAGGATAGCTCAAGCTGAGGAATTAAGAGACCGACCTTAGCTACTCAGCTGCACTCTGTAGCACAACTACAGAGTTGAGGAGGGGAAAAGCTGCATGCAGAAAAATACTTACACCCTAACTGTAATGGAAAGGAAATCAAAATGTTCAACTGTAAAGGACACTGCATTACAATATACTACATGTTCTTATGATTTTTTGTTTTTCCGAGACAGGGTTTCTCTGTAGCTTTGGAGCCTGTCCTGGAACTAGCTCTTGTAGACCAGGCTGGTCTCGAAGGATCCGCCTGCCTCTGTCTCCCAAGTGCTGGGATTAAAGGCGTGCGCCACCACTGCCAGGCTACACTACATGTTCTTTAAACAAGTTATACTCAATGAACTGCAATAAAAGACTAAGTGAACCAGAAAAATTGGTGTTAAAATAGGATTGCACTCCAGCGAAAACTGCAAAAACCCACTTACCCCACACTACAAATACATACCCTACTACAGTGACAGAATGTCCTGGTTAACTTGCCAATTTCTTGCAGTAAAATCTTGTTACGTGAATCCTGAAAACTGTGAAAAACAATGCTGCACATGGCTTTGAGCACTCGCGAGCTGCAGTGTAACAATACAGCAGTCTACACAGCCATCGCGGCCTTTCGGACTAATGAGGCACGTATAACTAGTTACCAACAATTGTTTGTTAAGCCTACCGGTATTCAAAAGCCAAAGTCACCACCAGGTAAAAATGGGGGCTACAAACACACTTGAGAAAATCACGATGTATAAAGTTTCCGGGACTGTGGGTGGTAGAGCACAGCGAGGGAAGATGGAAGGTGAAGACAAATTTGGAGCCTAGACTCAGATTTCTAAGCCACACTGGATTTTTATATTATTCTTGGGGTCTGTCTAAAGCATCATAATGGGAAACCACTGAAATATTTTAAGCAGGAAAATGAAAACTTAAAAGATTTTACAGATTTTTTTGCATGGTATCCTAAGGATGGGGGAGAGGGTTATGAGCAATGGCGGACAAAGTGCAGGCAGAGGACAGATCAAAAATGCAGACAGGCCGGGCGGTGGTGGCGCACGCCTTTAATCCCAGCACTCGGGAGGCAGAGACAGGCGGATCTCTGTGAGTTCGAGACCAGCCTGGTCTACAAGAGCTAGTTCCAGGACAGGCTCCAAAACCACAGAGAAACCCTGTCTCAAAAAAACAAAAAACAAAACAAAAAAAAAAAAAAATGCAGACACAGAGATCCTAGGAAAGACGTGTGACTAATGAACAAAACTACTTCATAACCCTAATCAAATAGAAGCAGTCATTAAAAGCCTCCCCCCAAAACAAAAACAGCCAGAGTGTTTCAGTCCAAAACTCTAACACTTTCAAAGAGTTATTGAATTATTCCACAAAATAGAAACAGAAGGGACATTTTACAAGGTCATAAATACTCTGGTACACAAACCACATAAAGACCCAACAAAAAGAGAATTACAGACCAATTTGTAATCATAGATATAAAAAAAAAACTCAGCAAAATACTTGTGCAAACTAAATCCAAGAACACAACCAAGATCATCCACCACGATCAACTAGGTTTCAACCCAGTGATCTAAGGACAGTTCAACATACATAAAACTGTAAATGTAATCTACCATATAAAACTGAAAGGCAAAAGTCACATGATCATCACACATACAGAAAATGACAAAAGTCCTGAAGAGATTAGGGATACAAGGAACATACCTAAACATAATAGAGGCAATTAACAGTAAACCAACAGACAACATCAAATTAAACGAAGGGAAACTCAAAGCTCTTGTAGACCAGACTGGCCTCAAACTCAGAGATCCACCTGCCTCTGCCTCCTGAGTGCTGGAAATAAAGACATGCACCCAGCTCATCTGTCACCAAATGTAGTTTCCAGTACCAGAACTGGGTAACATCTAATTGTTAGCCAAAGGGAATCCACAAAACAAGCCAGGCTGTCGCCAAAAGGTTGTTTTTATCTGATGGCAAGGACTCACAGCTGAAGCCAATACCCACACAACTCATTCAACATAGAGACGTCAAGCTGAAACCTAGAGACTTTGCCCCTAGGTTCTAGCATTTTTGGTACAGGAAGGTACTCTGTCATGCTACCAAGAGAAATGTACATGCCAACCTAGCTACAAGTCCTGCCGATGGACCTCTGGAAGAGCAGCCAGGGTTTGTACCAACGCTCCAAGCCTGTGGGAGCAACCAACCAGTATCTGACTATAGTCCTACTCCATGAGACAGACCCATACCCAATACTACTTGGGTGACCAAGAATCTGAGACTAGAGAGCCTATAGGGACCTCGCCTAGGGTAAAACCAATACTGGTCTTTAACAAAATAGTAAATGACTTCTAGTAACATTCTTCTATAATTATAGATCAGTCCTCGAGCCTCCTCCAGAAACAGGAGGAAACAAAGAGACCATGGACAGAGATAATTCAGTTCTCAGCCCATCAAATCCCTCAGCCCGGGGAATCCTGCAGAGGAAAGAGTCTAAGAACCAAAGGGAATGGAGGATATCAAAACAAGACCCTCTAAATCAACATGGTCAAACCACAAACGAACTCAGAGATTGAGGCAGCATGCACAGGGCTTGCATGGGTCTGTCCCAGGTCCTCTGCATATATGTAATTATGGCTTCCAGCTTAGTGTTTATAGGAGATTCCTTAATGTGCAAGTGAGTGGGTGTTTAATGAACCTCCTCTAGGCCTCTTTTCCTTCTGTTTTGTTTCCTGTTTTTTTGGGTTATATTTTATTATTTTCCCTTAGAAGACTGTATTTTCTAATGAAACAGAAAGGGAGTGGATTCAGATGGGAGGGGAGGATCTGAGAAGGGAAAGCAACCCCCCAGAAAAGCCCAAAGCTTCTTGCAACTGCAAAGTTCATTTTTTCCCACTATTTCTCACTGTGTGAATTTCAAATTGTCAATACCAACTTTAGAATCCTATAATTAAAGATATTTTCTACTGTCTTTTAAGCAAATCTTTAGGATTTTTTTTTTTTAACCAAAGTTGTTTCTAGAGGGTTCTTTCAGGAACCCTACCACTAACATGCTAGGCCCAATTCCGGCTTTGGATCTCTTCCTTTCAGATATGCTGCTGTCAACGTGTTTTCCGCATTCTAACTCAAGTATTCTCTCAAGAATCCTCAGTTGGGTCTCCATTACGTATTCTTCATAAACACACACACACAATCATACAGTAAGATACAATTATACACATAAATTGCACCATATATAATATATAGTTGTATCTACTCTCCAGAGAACTTACTATAGTTTGTAGTGCTATATTTACATAATTGTTTTAGCTAAACAATCTGTAAAATACATGAGGACAAGGAGTTTACCTGCCTTGTTCTCCCACTAAAAACCTTCCAATTTCCAGTCAAGAATGAAACCAGGAAAACAAGGCAAATTGAAACCTAAATCTGGATTAAGTTCAAGTTCTGATCGTCAATGAAAATCCTTTTTATTGAGCTAGATATAGAGCCATTTTATTTTCTCTAAAGATTAAAAATAAGGAGTCACTTGATGTGAAAAGTTGCCAAAGGAAAGTTTGGTCAGGGCTTGCATTTTGTATTAAGCCAAATGCTAGAAAGTAATTTTCCTTAAGAAAATAAACACTCAAGGTCAGTTAATGAAGACCTGGATCAGCCACTGAAACTGGGACCTGTAAATGGTCACCCGGTTTTTAAGACTTTGGCTCTAGCAAACTTTGAAGGAAGCAATGTTGCACAGTTAAAGGTCTTGAGTTCTTTTACTGTGTCTATTTTATTGTCTTTTGTTGAATACACATTTGTTTTACTGCCAGTCCAGATAAACAAATATATAAACAAGATACTAAACTCTACTTTTGGCAGATGTCAAGATAACCTGTGCAGATTAAAATGATGTATTTCACCCTAAAAAATGGTTTTCAATCATACAATTTTTTTATGAAAAATAACTGTCCAAAAGCATTCTCCCAGCTTGTAACACATTTTCAGAGTAACTCTCGAAAAAAAATTCAAAAATACTACCATAAAAATATGCCAATACCATATGGCTTTATGAAATAACTTCTAATTTTTTTATTTTTATTTAAAAAGGTTCCCAAGTTTTAAATAAACTGCTAGCAACGTTTTCTTCACTTAAAAGTGCATATATCTGGGGACAGGACATACATACCTTTTGAACAAATGATTTTTTACAAATTAGCACACACACAAACACAAAATATTTTGAGGCAAAGTTTTTTCAACAAGTCATCTAGACTGCAGTAGATGACTTTTCCCCCTACATTTTTCTATAGCCTCTGAATTATCAATGAGATGCTTTGGCAGTTTTAAGACATATCACAGTCTCCATCAAGAGCTGCCGACAACAATGAGGTCCTTGGAGATGACAGTGGTCTCGATGGCTCAGTCTGAATAGATATGTTACTGGACTGGCTCTCTAAATCTGAGGCAAAGGTGCTTTCTTCTCTTACATCAAGAGTTTGTTCAACTGAGACTGCTGGTGGTACACTATTATCCAGGGTCCGGCTGGTACTCAAGTCATCAGAAAGTGCAGTAACATCACATTCCTTATCCAGGACACCAAACTCATCTTCTATTGTGACAACATCTCTCGTTTCAAAGGCTTCCAAGGAAGGAGTCAAAACTTCATTGTGGAAAGGCTGTGTAGGATTACCATCGCTGCATTCCACAGCTGCCTTCACTTCAGGGTCCTTGTCACTGTCACTGTCGATGGTTATGACAACTGGGGAACGGGAAGTAGTGTCTCCATGGTGTTTCTTATGCTTCTTCTTATGCTTCTTCTTTTTCTTCTTATGGTGTTTAGTTGCGTCAGTAGTTTTTCCTTCATAAACTATCTCTACACTCAGGCTACGTGTCCTCCTTTTCCTCTTCTTGTGTTTTGTCTCTCTGTCTGATGATCGGCTATCTGAAAAGCTGTCACTCTCATTTTTATAATTTCCATCAAGTTTTGATGATTTTTGGTAGTGACTGTCCTTCACTTTGGAAGCACAATCACGAGACTGCTGAGCCACTTCATTAGTACCTTCCAAATGCCGGGTTTTGTACTTTCGTTTCCCTCCAGGCTTTTCGTTTCTCACCCGGTCAGGCCCAGTAGATGTAGTCCTTGACCTACTACTGGACACGCTCCTTGATCTGTGTCTTTCATAGTAGTAGTATTTCCTTTCGCTGTGATTCTTCTTCCTAGCATTTGTTCTTTCAGAAATAGACTGAATTTTGAGCTCTGGACTTGAAGATTGTCTAGAATAACGGGCTCTTGAAAGAGTCCTTTTCCTGTATGATGACTCATAACCATCTCTGTCCTTGTTTCTGCTATAATAAGTGTATTCCCACTTATATTTGCTCCCATAATTATTTCTCAAGTAATAGCGATCTCGATTTCTGCTTCGTGATCTTCTTTTGCCATGATCACTGCTACGAGATCTTGATCTGCTGGTGCTTCCGCTACTCAGAGAAAGCGTCTGGCTTCTTCTTGACCAGCTACTATCTCTAGTTCTGGATCTCTTTTTGTCCCTTCTTGCTCTGGGTCTGCTACTCTCCCTACTTCTGGATCGTTTGCTCTTCATTCTTTTCTTCCCATGATGCTTCCTGTGATTCCTCTGATCATGCCCACTTCTGCTCTGGGACCGTGAGTCTGAACTTCTCGATCTTCCCCTCTTTCGGTGTCGACTGATGTATGGGGAAGAAGCTCTGTCTCCTCTGGTGGATGAACTGTCTCTGGGAGTTGATGTAGATCGTTTCTCTTCTTTCTTTGATTTTACTCTTGTATCAGAATCACAATGGCTTTTACTCACTTGTTCATCCTTTCCAAGAACAGAACGTGGAGATGAACATCGACAAACATCACTATCATCAGAACTGTAAGACTGTTCTTGTTCTTGTGTCTTCACCGTTTCCATTTTCTCATAAGAGCCCAACTCCTCAGAATCAGAAGACAGCTCAACAAGTTCTGGGGTCCTTTCAGCTAGTGGCTTAACAAACCCAACAATGACACAATTGTCTGATGAGGAGTCGCTGTCATCATTTAGGTCATCATTTGTCTGTAGTCCTTGTACCTGAGGGGTGGCTCCTGTGGGGACAAGTTCTTCATCTGAACTGTCCGATGAATTTAAAAGGGAAGACATTCCAACATGCACTTGCTCTGAACTTGAGTAAGATGGTCCGGGAGTTTCATCATCCCATGGTGCCTGCCTAACAGTGGATACATTCATATCCAGCTCTTGAGTCTCAGTTTCATCTGGTGATATCGTTATGACTGAAGAATCAGAATGGCTGCCTTCTTCAGACGAAGGAGGGCAATCATAATTAGCATGCTGGTCAAAAGCTGCCATGTTGAAAGGAGATCGAGCAAAACTGATAAATTCGTGTATAAAATGCTCAGTTCGATTAAGCAAAAATGGTCTTAAGTCAGACACAAATGCCTGACTCTCCAAATCATAGCGAGTAACGTTACTCATAATGATGTGCTGGACAATATTGACTAAAGATCCATGGGTTCCAAAAAGAACTGTAAGCTCACGTTTTAACCAAGGAACTAACCTATGAAGGCAAGCGGGATTTCTACGGAAGAACTCAGCTGAAATATCCCTGTAGCGGCCACCATCTTCAATGCTTCTAACTCGAACACCAGCACGATAAAGAGTTCGTCTAAAATTAATAATATCTTGTTCTTGAATTTTCCGCAAAGATCTTTCATCTGCAGTAGCTGTCCTCCTTAAAGCCATTTGTCTCATAAATTGAGGAATTTCAACTTCTCTAGGTCTTGCTGAGATGCCTAACCCTTCAAACAGCACTCCACTGTCTGGTGGGGTAGTTGTTCTTCTATTTATGGTAGGACCAGATGAGTAAAGGGAAGCATTCCGTTCTCTTGTCATAGTTGTCCGGTAGCGGAACCTTCGAACCTCAGGAGCAGTAAAAGAACCATTATATGAAGGCCTTAGGACATATTCCTTGAAGTCATCTTCAGCCCTCACAGAATGGAAAATAGAATCAAAGGGCTGTTTACACAGTGGACATTCAGCTTTGTTTTTTGACCACTCTTGCACACAGCGGAAACAAAACTTATGTAGGCATCGATCTAAGTAAGACACATTATCGAATCTGTCCAAGCATATAGGACACTTAGAATCAGGAGAGGCATCAGCCGGGACCGTCTGCTGCAATTTGCTAGTGCCAGCTTTAGGTGAAAAGTTATCCATTTTAAATTCCTTAGCAGCCGAGGCCATCATCTGTAAAAGGGAAAGAAACACATCAGTAACTCAATGAAAGGCCTCTGTTTATACTTAGGCAAAAACAAATGGTTTAATATAAAAAAAACAGTACAAAATAAAAGCATAAAAACATGGCAATTAAAGCACAAGCTCCGAGATCTTATTTCCCAGGATAAAATCCTCTTCTGTGCTCAAGTGTTACTATCTGTACCTTACCTTCACCTGTAGGTCAGACATTTCCCAGTATGCACTCAAGTATTTGACACAAATATAGGAGAACAAAAGCAAACGAGCACCTATGTTCCCCACTCAGACTTATTACGTTACATTTTCAGAGATTCTGCTATTTCTGATACTATGATCACTACTTCCTTCTAGACTTGCTTATATCTATATATAAAAAAAAAACCATACCTCTTGTCCGCAAATGTTATTTTCACGTATGGTTTTGTATTTTATACACACACACACACACACACACACACACACACACACACACACCTCTAATACCATGGTCTAATTATGGTCTAACTATAATATATGCTTCTAATACCATAGCTTATTTAGTAACAGTTTCACTACTGGGTGTTTACGTTTTTAAAATAACCTATGAAATAATTTATGTGCACTCAATTTGTTTTATATCAAACAGTAATTTATTTTTATGAAATAGTTTCTATAAAATACACATGAGGCTGGGCGGTGGTGGCGCACGCCTTTAATCCCAGCACTTGGGAGGCAGAGGCAGGCGGATCTCTGTGAGTTCGAGACCAGCCTGGTCTACAAGAGCTAGTTCCAGGACAGGCTCCAAAACCACAGAGAAACCCTGTCTCGAAAAACCAAAAAAAAAAAAAAAAAAATACACATGAGGTTGTTCACCTCATGTTTAAGCCAATGCTATAGTTTTCAGTGAAAGCTTTACTAAGAAATGGTCTTTCAGTTTAAAAGCACAGGAAGGTAGCATGTGGCTCCAAGGGCGGAGGAAATGTCAGCTGTGGTGACATCACAAGGACAGCCAGCCAGTAGCAGGACTACCACACTATTATGTTCAATCACTGATCATTTCTAAGTATTTCTTTTCATTCTGAGACAAGGTTTCCCTGTGTAGCTACAGCTACCCTGGAACTCATTCTGCAGATTGGCTGGTCTTGAAGGCACAGAGGTCCGCTTGCCTCTGCCTCCCAAGTGCCAGGATTAAAGGTGTGAGCCGCCACCGCCCGGCATTTCTAAGAGCCTGTCATAGCTTCTTTTGTTGTTGCCGTCTTGGTTTGGTTGAGACTGGGTCTTGCTATGTAGCCCACAATGACCTCCAAAACATAGGGTATTGCTCCCATCTCTGCTTCCTGAGTTTTACGACTGTAAGAACAGGCCACCAGACCTAACCTTCATTTTTTGCCGAATCTCAAAGTGAAACCACAAGGTGTATCGTATGTTTGATGTCTCTTTTCTTACTGTCTGCATTCCCATCACCGAGAATGTTAATGATCAGTTTTCTTTACACATATCCTATCAGGTTGTAGCTTACAAAGTGAGTTTGTTGGAGCTGAAATCAAATATCCATTGTCTTTCAGTCCTCTCTGTAAAGCCTTTTTTTTTTAAAGATTTATTTATTTATTTATTTTGTACACAGTGTTCTGCCTCCATGTATGCCCTCAGGCCAGAAGAGGGCACCAGATCTCATTACAGATGGTTGTGAACCACCATGTGGTTTCTGGGAATCGAACTCAGGACCTCTGGAAGAGCAGTCAATGCTCTTAACCTCTGAGCCATCTCTCCAGCCCCTGTAAAGCCTTTCTTATACTCCATTTTTATACTCTCTTGTACATATTGAAAAATTCTGTCTGTTCTTTAGATTTCTCTGGGTCTAGTACTCATAATAAACTCCACCACTACTCAAATGCTAAGTTGGCTGAATAATAAAATCATTACTTCCTAAATAATCCACTCATTGATCTGAAGGAAAAAAATCAAAAATACTTAAAAAAACCATCTCTGGAACATAGATTTTTCCAAATTAAACCATGTTCACTTCAGGCATTTTGACTTTCTCAGAAAGACACTTAAGAGAAAGACAATCCACACAAACGCTTCCTTAATGGTCCAGGTATTTCCAGTCTTCTATTCGGAACTCTTCACTGCTCTTGGAAAGTGGATTACAGATACACAATTCTAATTGCTTTCTGCTGTTTATTAATTATTTATGTGGTTCTGGGGAATGGAATCCAGGGTCTCGAAAATGTTACCAACAAGCTCCAGCCCCAGCACTTCTGAAAGTACTTAAACTCTCAACAGTATCACAAAACTTCAGTCTTTCCCTCTGCATATAGTAATCAACTCGTTCAGAGAAGGATTTTTTAAAGTCATTTAAAAGAAAGAGAAAAGAAAAAAACCTTGTAGGATGAAAGACAGTTTGTGCTCAGAGCAAACAAATGGCAAAGAAGGAAGGCACTGCAAAGGCTACGAGACAAGAGCTGACAAATGGCAGGCTTCAATTAAAACTAGAGGACCCTGCAGTAGTGACTTTAGTTGACCCCTCAACATAATAGATTAGAGTTGAAAAAAGTGATCAGTAAATTTCAAAATATAACACATTCTATCTTAATTTGCTTCTTTGGAAGGAAGAATTTTAGTGTTTACTAAACATTTCTAATTCGAAAGAAATTTACAACTCAGACCTTGGAATATATGTAGCTCAGTGGTAGACCTGTCTGGTACAGGTAAGGCAGTCCTGGTTTCTATTCCCAGTATCATGAAAGAAAAACACAGAAAAGAAATCACAACTCAGGATTAATTACAGAATACTAGACTACAAACTCCAAACATCAATGAAGTACACTTTTTGATAAAATTGAAACCTTAAATCTTTTCTAATTTTGAGAAACATATTTCTTTGACAGCATAAGACTAAAGACTGACCAACAGGTAAAAATAACAATTAGATTTTTCTTGTATTTCCACTCAATATATTTAGCTACACAATACAGTGCTACTTAGAAACATAAAATATCAATCTAACGGTAATAAGAGTTTATCTGTTCGAAAATCAGCACTAAATATTAAAATTGACTATTAAACTATAAATGAAGTAGCAATTCATCTGTTGGTACTTACACAAAAGAAAATACAAAATACACCCAAACAAAATTCCCAAGTCACAGATTAGTTACTGGTATCTCAAATGTGGTCATTGAAATGTCATGTCCATCAACTGACAGATTAACAAAATGTGGTTTGGTACAATCAACACGGTCAAACCCAGGCTAGGGAAGTCACTGGCTCAACGCGAACTGATGGTTTTGCTAATGCTGCTCCCAGCCTTGGTCAGAAGCACTGAGAATAAGAAACTAAGTGCCTGACAACTCAGAGGAGCTGTGGTCACCGGCTGGGGAGATGTTCCTTGCAAAAGATCCAGGCTGAGTTCTCATACCAAATGGCGGCTCACAAGCATCTATAACTCCAGTTCCAGAGAATCGTGTGTGTGTGTGTGGGGGGGGGGTGTAGGACTCTCAAAGTCCCACCCTGAGGATATACTGATGGTTGGTGCCCATGCCCCCAGTATATCATCCATACAGCCAGATATGCACAAGGCAGCACTAACCTGACCTAGTGGGTTATATAAAAAAGGTATGCACACAAAATTACTTAGCAATAACAAGTAATGAAGTACTGATTCTACAACATAACATTCTAATAAATGAAAAACAAAACACACACACAAACCCATATACTATATGGTATCATTCATAAAATGATCCAAACAGTCCTATCTATAAAGAGGAAAAGATGACTTGAGCTGGTAATGGGATTTCTTTCTGGGAAGAAGAAAATGTCCCATAATTAGACCCGGATGATGACACGCACCTAGGTAAATACACTAAAATCACACTGGGATAGCTAGAAACCTGGAATGGGAGATTTGCACAAGAAGTCCCCATTTAGGTGGCAAATATGGAACTGTTAGGTGGCAAATATGGAACTGTTTATATTTTGTATTTCAGGATTTTCTTTTTTTAGAAGCCTCATAAATGTTCCTCTATCCAAGAAACCTAATGTTTAGGACTACAAATTTGCTCTCCCAGAGCAGATGAACCTGCTCTGCCCCTACTTCTAAAACAGCCAAATCCAAAACTTAAGGAAGCACTGAACTTTGCCTTTCCTGAATCTTCAAATCTGCAGATTCTAACAAAGATAAAAACCCTTTATGCCATAATTTGGGGGAAATTTCAGAAAACAGGATCAAACATATCCAGGGAAAATAGGTACAGAAAAAGAATCAGAAGTGAAATTTAATGAAAGCTAGACTAGGAGTTTGGAAAACTGCATGAATTTTACGGTTTTATTTTTCTCCCCCTTTAAAAGTCAAGACTTTCATAAAAATTATCTTCTATAGTATTCCTTAAATTATCACTGGACAGAGAATTTAACCATCTGACTGTACTTTAGCAATGTTAACTTTAATGTAGCATCAGTCAATACTAAGAATTGCCACTTGTAGGGTGGTGGGGTAGGGAAGAACCAAGTCTCACTGTGGACCCCTGGCTGACCTGCAACTCAGATCTGCCTGCCTCTGTCCTCTGAGTGCTGGGACTAGAGGCCCGTGACACCATATCTGGTTAGAATCACCAACCACTTCTTAGTTTGAAGTCCCCAGAGACCAAGCTGGGACAACTCTAAAATGGAATACTGGTAGTCATTTGAAAGCGGACAAAAAAAGGTTGTGTGAAGGGATGTAACTCATGTCACTCAGCACTCAGCACAGTGCTCCACGTATAGGAGGAATACGGAAAAGTTTGACGCTCACAGCAACTCTGAGGGGTTTCCAAAACAGTCAACAGCAAATAAGTAATTAACAATTATATGCTTAATGTATCTAAGCAAGGAGGTTAACAACGTTCACAAGTGGATAAACTGGAACAATGACTGTTAAAAGCAATCTGGGTTCTACTTGCGAATCTGAGTAGTTTAAACCATCTAAAAGTTATATGACATAAATGACCAAATTTAGTTTCTTATTGGAGGTGGGGGTGGTGGTTTCAAGACAGGGTTTCTCTGTGTAGCACTGGCTGTCCTGGAACTCACTCTGTAGGTTACCTCCCGAGTGCTGGGATTAAAGGCTTGGGCTACAATTTCAAGTATCACTAATAAAAAGAATTTATCGGAGACAGGTACCCTGGGACACCCTACAGTCCCAGCACACTGGAAGATGAAGGCAAGAGAGCCAGAAAATCAAGGTCATCCTCTGCTACATAAGGAACTCCAGACTAGTCTTGGCTACCAGAGTCACTGCCCCAAAATGAGGGATGAGCAAGCATTGGAATTGTATTTGCTGCGAAAGCCACTCACTCCAGGGAAGTATGATCGTGGCCGACAGCAGAGCTTTTCATGCACTAAAAATCTACCCTCGAATCCTCCCAGACAACAATCTCTACCTATTAGGAGCCTTGGGCACCTGTTTCTCGGTTTTTTTCCCTCCTCTTAATCTAGAAATGCACTCACCAAAAATGCTTCCCAATTTTCTTTCCTTTTTAAATCTTTGTGCTCACAGGCAGGCGGTGGTGGTGCATGCCTGTAATTCCAGCACCAGAGGATCTATGTGAGTTCGAGGCCAGCCTGGTGGTTTACAGAATGAGTTCCAGGACAGCCAGAGATACACAAAGAAACTCTGTCTCGAAAAACAAAAAAAAAAAAAAAGAAAGAGAAAGAAAGAAAGAGAAAGAAAGAAAGAAAGAAAGAAAGAAAGAAAGAAAGAAAGAAAGAAAGAAAGAAATCTCTGTGCTCACCTCCTCCTCACTGGCCCGCTCTAGTCTACAAATCAGAAACCACCTGGTCAGGAAAGCAGCACTAACTAGATGGGTGCTGTGGTCACACAACCCCCGTCCACATGTGAAACACTGCACAACTCCACTAGTCTTAGTGGCTTCCTTAGCCTGAAACGGATGGCGCGGATGGAAAGACAACCACACCATGTAAGTTACATAACCCGAGCAACTGAAATGCTACTCCCTTTTCACAGACAGGGTCCCGGCTGGGGACCTGCCAAGGTCACACTTCCCAGCGGTGGCAGCTGCTCTGCTTGGACACACAACTCCTTCCAATCTCGAGTCCAGCTCGCGCCCCTCGTGCGGCGCAGCGAGACACTCCCCTCCTTCGTACACCGCCACCGAGCCACAGGTGACCCGCTACCGTGGCGACGTCGCGACCCCGGCCCTCGGAGGTCCAGGCCGTAGCCTTGTTCCCGCAGCAGCCGACCCCACGCCCATTGTTCCCAGCTTGCTCACCTCCGAGGACGCGGTGGCAGGTCCCGCTGGGCCGCCGGAGGCCAGCTCCCGTCGGCCCAGTAAGCTCGGCCGGTGGCGGCAGGATCCGCGAAGGCGTACCCGGCGGCTTCGGCGCCTCCCCTCCTCTGCAGGCGCCGGAGGGGGCGCCTCGCCCTCCTCGCGAGACAGCGGAGACCCCGGCGGCGGCGGCTGCGACCCCTGTGACGTAGAACGCTCATCACCGAAGGCAGTTTGGGGGCGGAGAGAAGGCGAGACCCACCCCCTGCTCGTGCAGCACGGAGCGCCCCACCCCCGGCCCGGCGCATGCGCCACGGGCGGGCGCCCGTACACCAGACCCTGCCCAGCCCCCACCGCGGGGGGGTGCCCGTCTTTGGGGGAGACGAGGCACCACCGCAGTAGCCACTGCCAAAGGGGCGGAAACCCGACACCCGAAACTTGGACAAGCTGCCCGGGTTCTCCCTAGTGTAACAAGGATTGCACTGAGCAACCACAGCGCCCTCGTCCTCACGTCTTTTTCAGCTGGGATGAGCCGCAGGCGCCGAGCGCTTCTGCAGCCTTGACCTTTCTCCCAGCGGCCTGCTTCCCACTTCCCGCTCCCCGAAATCTAGACTAGCACTGAATCTGACACCTCTGCGCCCCAAGCCGCGCAGCCCCGGGGCCTGCCAGCCAGGCCGCCCCTGCAAACACAGCATCCTCGGGCTCAACTGCACGCTCGCCTGCCAAACTGCCTTGCTTGGGGCTTAGCAGACCACACTTGCTGAGGTCCTAGACGCCATAAACGTCCCTTCAACGCTTGTTGACGGGCAGACATTTTAAAACGCCACATATTTAAAAATATTCCCAGCAGGAAGCGACAGTATTCTGACTAGTCGCTCTTGATGAACGGCCGAATTAAGTTCCCAGCGATTCTTTAGTTATATAAACGAGTGGATGATATTGTTCACGCCAAACATAAACATATGAACGTCTATCCACATTTTGTAGAAACGGATGCGGGTGTGGGGCGGCAACTTTTAATTCTCCCAGCGTTAACTAGTTTCAAATAAACTTACATGCACATGATGGCATTCTATTTTGCGTTAATATTGCACCGCGACTGGAGATAAACGAGTTGAGAAATGCCCATGTAAGCGCAAAAAAGCGCGATTTTAACATTTTCTCTTTTATTTCCTCCGCTGCCTGAAAGGCGGGCTAGGCCCGGATCACGTGACGCGCTCCAACTCTGGGCGGAAGCGCGCCTGGGACCGCGGAAAGATGGCTGCTGCAGCGGGGTGGACGGCGCCCAGGAGCGGGCTCTAGGGTTCGCGCCACCCCGTCCCCGCCGCTCCCTTACCATGAGGCCAGTGAGTCGCCGCACGCTGGACTGGATTTACTCCGTGGTAGGTAACCCGGGCGTTGGAACTCCACAGTGCCACATCCCCCGGCCCGCAAGCCGAAGGCCGACTGTTTGCTTGCAGTTCGGAACCCCAAAACCCATTCCTAACTTGAGCGTTTACGCCCAGCTCTCAGCTCCTCCTCTTCCTGGAGGACACGCTCTTCCGCCCCTGACGTCAGGGCTACCGGGGCCAGGCCCCGAGGCTGCCTTTGAGTGACTCCGACACTCTGCTCCCACCTGTAGCTAGTAACCTGGCCTAAGCAGAGAATGAACCCAGCGCATTGATTTTTTTTTTTTCCTTTCCTTCCCCTTTAGTTGCTACTTGTGATCGTCTTGCTTTCCTGGGGATTCGTCATCTATGCATCAACTGTAGCTGCGCGAAGGCAGCTGCACAAGGAGTTTCCAGATAAATTCTTTGAAATGAATGAACTTTGGTAATTCTTAGCAAACACAGTTCTTTACCCCCAAATGGCACCTATGTAGACTTAAAAGTAAAATTCACAATCCAAATTGCATATTGTCTTTTGTGATAAGCGTCAACATGCTAATTTTTGAAATGGATGTTACAGCCGTTTTTGTATCAGGTCATAGATTTTCATTCTAGTGCTTCAAACATTTCATATCCTTGTAGCACGACTAATGAAAACCCAGAGACAGATAATTGGGGTTCAACTTGAAGGTCAGAAAAGCAAAACAGCCAGCCACTGGCTCTCACCTCTGCCTCAGTCTGAAATGACGATCCTGCCTCCAGGAAGCTCAGAATGAGACTGTGTGAGAGCTGTCTTCACGCGTTTTATATTCCTCCCTAGTGCTGGGATTAAAGGCGTGCACCACTACCACCCGGTATCTATGACAAACTAGTGTGGCTACTGGGCTTAAAGGTGTGTGTCACCAATGCCTGGTCTGGAAGGCTGATCAGTGTGACTTATTTTACTCACTGATCTTCAGGCAAGCTTTATTTATTCAAATACAAATGAAATATATCACTACATATCCTGTTGCCAAATCAGTACATAAACAAATATATTGTGACTAAAACGTATTTTGCATCCTGTTTATCAAATAGGAAAAAAAGTAGCTGATGGCTCTGTTTAGAATTTGTCTTTTTACTGTTAGTCTCAGACAACTTTGGAAAGAAAATAACAACACTCTGAGAATAAGCTTTATTGGTTACTTTTCCAGGAAACAGATTTAGTAAATACAGCACTATATGAAGAGACTTTTGCTATTACACAAGTCTTTTAAGTTTTTAAGTGCTCTTTAATGATGTTGATCAGGAAAATCTTTCATTGGTGGAATTACTTCTCCAGTCTCCAGAATTGTATCACCCTAGGAAAAACAAGTAAATGCTTAATATACATTTTTTCATTAAATATACATTTTGTTGTGAAATATTCCAACATTTGTTTAATACAACAAATGACTATAAACATATTTTACCCTTCATTAACTCAAAATTAAGCCAGGCATGGTGGTACACACCTTTAATCCCAGCACTCTAGAGGGAGAGGTAGGTAGATCTCTGTATGAAGCCAGGCTGGTCTATACAGCAAGTTCCAGAACAGACAAGACTATCTATAGG
The DNA here is from genome assembly GCF_950005125.1 of Chionomys nivalis. Lineage (NCBI taxonomy): Eukaryota > Metazoa > Chordata > Mammalia > Rodentia > Cricetidae > Chionomys > Chionomys nivalis. Next base: position 29,169,067 of record NC_080101.1, on the reverse strand, counting down.
GACCCTATCTCAAAAAACCAACCAAACAAACAAACAAAAATTTATTTTCCATTTTACTTAAGACATTTCAATTTGGGGGCTCGAGAGATGGCTCCAGCCAGTGGTTAAGAGCATTGCTGCTCTTCCAGAGGACCCAGGTTCAATTCCCTGCACCTACATAGCAGCTCACATTCCTGTGACTCCTGATCCAGGGGACCTGGTACCTTCATACAGACATACATGCAGGAAAATCACCAATGTACATAAAATAAAAATAAATAATTAAAAATATTTCAGTTTGGATGCTATATTTTCACCTATACTGATATATATAAAGCTACAAAATTAATCAAATTATTGCATTAGAACTTAAAAAATAAAAAGGTATAGACATAATAAAGTACATATTTAAACTGTATAACACAATTTTGAAGTATGGATACACCTGTGAGATCCAGATAACACACAGCATTATAAGATTTAGTATCTTATTCCTTCCATCTACTCTCAGCCTCCACCTCCAGTTTTCAGAAAGAGATTAAGCCTGGATAGGTGCTCACTGTACTCTGCTCCATGCTCAGATACTGCATGGAAAAGCTAACATACTCTGGCATTCATCTGACAGACTGGAGAGGACAGCCTAACCGATACTAGTCTATCACCTCAGGAGAGAGAAAGCAAGTTCTGCTAAGCCAGAACACAGCTATCACTATCATAGCTTATTCTAGTCTAAATTAGATGGCCATTCTGTAGTTTCTCAAAAGGGAAGATTCTGGAAGTGGTCAACAACATGGAAACAGGAAAGAACCACTATAGCAAAAAAAGAAAAGAAAAGAAACTCAACAAACTCCCTGATAAGGTCTTTAGAACAGGGCCAGACCTTAGCCTTTGTACATGAATGGCAAAATAAACACACAATTAGATAAATAACCAGGCAAGCAAGAATAAATACTAATTAGTCAACTGACAAAACCAGTAAGTGAACGTCTTATTTTGAGTATACCTGGGGTCTGACACACATCCATTACATGTCCGTAAATAACAGAACTTTCCTGAAGTAGAGTTCCAATAGGGACAGTGAGCCAATTTTGATGGCTCTCCCTAACAGTCTCTTGCTGCACTGATAAGACCACTGTCACATAAGCTACGTAATGGAAGTTTTTGGATTTACAGTTATGGCGGTTCACTCATTACGTGTAAGCAGAGACAGACACTATATTTTAGCATAGTAAACAATAGCCTCTCCAACAACCAACTGATAATATATAATATATATGTATATTGCTTCTATGAGGACCTAAAAATTAAAGCACCATAGACAGAATAAAGTGCATGTTTAAACTGTATAATATAACTTAAGTGTGGATATAGCTATGAGACCATTGCTACAATCAAGAAAATACTACTTATCATTACAAGATTTAGTACCTTATTTCAAAATACTAAATCTTTGTTTTTGAGATAGGAACTCATTATATAGCCCTGGCTGTCCTGAAACACACTATGTCGGCCAAGCTGGCTTCCAACTCAGATATCCTCCTGCCACAGCAGAGGAGTTCTGGGGTTAAAGGTGTGCACCAACACACCCAATTTAATTTAAATTTGAATTAACAAAAGGTACGGCTTCTGCTGTAGTCCTTTACCCATGTAAAGCTGGGGATGGGGAGGTTCCTTCTGCTCTAGGGCAGTCAAGGTCATAAAACATGGTTAAGAAATACAGTGTCCCTTAAGAAAATGTTCGACATCCTTAGTCATCAGAGAAATGCAAATCAAAACAACTCTGAGATTCCATCTTACACCTGTAAGAATGGCCAAGATCAAAAACACTGATGACAACTTATGCTGGAGAGGTTGTGGGGAAAGGAACACTCCTGCATTGCTGGTGGGAATGCAAATTGGTACAGCCCCTTTGGATGTCAGTGTGGCGATTTCTCAGGAAATTAGGAAACAACCTTCTTCAAGATCCAGCCAATACCACTTTTGGATATATAGCCAAAGGATGCTCAACCGTGCCACAAGGACATGTGCTCAACTATGTTCATAGCAGCTTTGTTTGTCATAGCCAGAAACTGGAAACAACCTAGATGCCTCTCAACTGAAGAATAGATAAAGAAAATGTGGTACATTTACACAATGGAGTACTACACAGCAGAAAAAAATGACAGCTTGAATTTTGCAGAAAACTGGATGGAGCTAGAAAACATTATTTTGAGTGAGGTAACCCAGACACAGAAAGACAATTATCACATGTACTCACTCATAGGTGGTTTTTAAACATAAAGCAAAGAAAGCCAGCCTACAAACCACAATCCCAGAGAACGTAGACAACAATGAGGACACTAAGACAGACTTACATGGATCTTATCTACATAGAAGTAGAAAAAGACAAGATCTCCTGAGTAAATTGGGAGCATGGGGACCTTGGGGTAGGATTGAACGGGGAGGGGAGAGACAGGGAGGGGAGCAGAGAAAAATGTAGAGCTCAATTAAAAAAAAAAAATAGTGTCCACTCCTCATTTTCAAATTCAGTTGCTACTTCATACTATCCTTTGTCCTCCTGCAATAATGCACAAACACACTTAAGCTGACAGCAAGAAAGGGTCATTTTATCCCAATGAACCTGGCAATCGTGTAGAATGGGAGGGGATAATGTACAAGTGAAAAACTGGAGTTTTGAGACTTACTGGGAATATCTTGGGCTTCGTGTCAACGATGCCATATGGTTTTGCCTGAAATAAAAACAATTCTGTGTAAATTAGAGTGTTAGAATTTCTTCTGAAAAATATGTTAGATCTTATCCTAAATTTTTACTTAAGCCCCCAATTTCCCTAGAATTCTGGCCCACAGTACTGTTAATAATAATTCAACATCTCGCTGGGCGGTGGTGGCGCACGCCTTTAATCCCAGCACTCGGGAGGCAGAGGCAGGCGGATCTCTGTGAGTTCGAGACCAGCTTGGTCTACAAGAGCTAGTTCCAGGACAGGCTCCAAAGCCACAGAGAAACCCTGTCTCGAAAAACCAAAAAAAAAAAAAAAAAAAAAAAATCAACATCTCTGCTTATGTCACTAGGCATCTCAAAGTTCGTCACACCCACAACTGAATTTTCCCTCGCTCCACAATTGCTGTTCCTCGTGTTCCCTGTCTTGGCTAATGGCACCTGTATTCCCTCAGTGCTAAAAGTCAAAAGCCTTAACTCCCCAGCAGATCCTGCTGGAACCACCTTGAAAATATACCTTGCATCCAAGTGATTCTCCCCAGCTAACAGGACCTCCCTTGCCCATGCTTCTTGATGTTTTTGCCAGGACTGCTCCAACGGTACCTACTGGCCACATGGCTTCTACTAATGCCCCAACAACACAGCCAGAATGATCCTTTCAACATGGATTGCATCTTAGCTCAAAGTTTCATAATCCTTAGAGAAGAAGATGGAGTACTTGCTGTGATCTCTAAACCCTCCAAGATCTCACCCCTGGCGAACTACCACCTCCTCCCTGAGTGCACCTTAGTCACAATGGCTCCCAAGCTATTGGGCACATCGATAAAGCCTGCTGGTGTCCCAGGGCTTCCGTGCTTGATTCCTTTACCTGAAATGCACCCCTGGCTATCTGCTTGTTCCCCCACCTCATTCCAGTGAGGTCCCGAGAAAAACCCAATTAAAACAGCAGCTTCCTGTCTTTATTCCTCTACCCTGCTCAATTTCTCTTCTAGAAAACTGACCACCTCTTATAACCATACATGCCTCTTAATCGTGTGCTTACTGCCAGTATCCAAGACTAGAATAAGCATTTCATGAGCGGGGATACAATCTGCTGTGTATACGGCTATAACCCCTATTTACAGCGCTTTGCATATAAGAGGTGCTTAATATATAAATGCAGAACAAGTAAGTTTATAAAGCATGTATGTTCGTCTGCACAAGACACCATACCAAAATATTTAAAAGATTATTGGCTTGATATAAGACAAATGGACAAAGATTGTGAGAGAAACTTAGACTATGATACAAGAAAAATAAAATGTCTTTATTATATGAACTGTGGCCAGAGTCAGAGAGGTGACTCCAGGTAAATAGCACAGGCCTGGCAACCCGAGTTCCATCTCTAGAACCCACATGAAGGTAAAAGGAGAAAACCAACTCCACAAAGTTGTTCTTTATCTCCACAAACATACAGGACAGCTGTACCCCCACCCACACATTAACAATACATACTTAAAAATTTTATTCTAAAAAGAACTGTGGCCAAAGTCAAGAAGATATTAAATGTCTTCAGAGAGATGTAGAAATCAGTTCTGAAATAAGTGTTATTACAATGAAGCTGCAGGATTTACCTGTACAAACCAGGAGAAAGAATAAAAGGTAAGTGTCCCAGACCCCACCAAACAATAATGGCGAAATATGTTCACTAGTGGCTAAGAAAGCATGAATTCCTAAAAAAAAAAAAAAAAAAAACCATATTAATGTCTCTTTTTGTCAACCTAATATTGTAGCTTATGAAATATGCTTCTCCTAGAGGACAAATCTCTTTTCAATCCTAAGACAACTCGACCATAAAGATGATAAAGGAAACCACACTCAGTCTACATAGGTAAATGCCAACTTTTAAAAGTTGGGATAGGGCTGGAGATAGGCTTAGATGTGAAGACTGCACACTGCTGCTGCAGAGGACCAGAGTTCAGTTCCCAGCACCCACAATGCTTGGCTCACAGTTGCCTATAACTCCAGTTCCAGGGAGATCTGACTCCTCTGGTTTCCACTCACCCATACTCACGTGTACACACCACACAGAGATACACACAGACACGCACACACATGCACGCACACATGGATAATAAATCTTTAAAATGTAAGTAAAGGTGAGTAGAGAAGGGAAGTGGGTGTGGGAAGAGTTGGGAAAGAGGTGAACATCATCATAACACTTTGTAGTGTGGAACTGTCAAAGAATTAGTAGAAAATAGGCAACTAAAAAGAGAAAGTTGAGATGACCCGTGTTCTACTGTCAGAGTGTTTATAAGATAATCTGACTACTTCTAAGTCTAACAGATGAGACTCAGGATTATAATGAAAATGTATAATGGACAAACTTCTGATTTGAAGCTGAAAAGCATTGCTTCTTAGGGCCACCAATATGCCATATAAACGCCTAAAATTAAGATTGAACAAATAAAGTTTATAAATGGGTCTAAAGTGCTTAAGGAACATGATTACATCTGTGGGTGAATTGTCTTAAGAGTTCAACTTCAGTTAGTTCCAAGGCTGTCAGGACACCTTTTATCGGAGGTATGACAGTTTAATTAAGACAAAAGTACACTTTAAAATGTAACTAACTTCCCAGGCAATACTCTGCACAGAACACAACGGCCACTCACGGCTGTTTCACCCCTTCCCTGCCAGAAGACAGGGCTCTTCTCCAGCGATGAGATACGTAAGATGAACAGTGACACGGAAAGGCCGTGGAGTTGCAAGTGAATACAGTTTTCAAGCCCATCAGCACAGAAATAGAAATCATTCTCTGACCCTTAGAGATATAAACTGTTAGTTCATTTTATTGTTGCAGAAGGGTTTTCTGCTGGTTTCCTAAGTGAAAACAACCCAATTCAAATCCTGACTAGACCCTACTAACCTTACTGCTGACACATCAGACAGGCCATGACAACATGGGCCCTCCAGGAACTATTAAGGACATGAAAACATGTCATTTCAAAATCAGTTTGCTTTGCTTTTTGTTTGTTTGTTTGTTGTTTTTCGAGACAGGGTTTCTCTGCAGCTTTGAAGCCTGTCCTGGAACTAACTCTTGTAGACCAGGGTGCGCTCGAACTCACAGAGATCCACCTGCCTCTGCCTCCTGAGTGCTGGAATTAAAGGTGTACGCCACCACTGCCCGGCTATCAGTTCACTTTTTTCCAACTTCTAATGTGTACCAAACTGCAACAGCCTCCAGCTGATCTGCCTGGTGTAGAACTTTGCTTCCTTCGGTCTGTGTTCAATGTTTTATTACATTTCCCTCACAATCATCATGTCATCGTCCCAATGAACAGTGGTGTGGCAGCTCATGGATGTCATCAGGTGAGTGAGGTTCCGGGTTCAACACTAGTGTGCAGTATTTGAGACAGTTTTAATTGACACACAATGGAGAGTTTCCGCTGCTTGTTACACACAACCTCTTCTCCCTAGATTTTGAAACGTTCCCTAGATTGGTCTCAGCTTATTGGATCAGTAAAAAGTCATCTCCTCAGTGCGGAGGCCTTATGGCCATGCTCATCACTGGCTTTCTATCTTCCTTCTAATTGGCTAACTTGTTCCCTCCACACTCTTCCTTGAATGCTACCCATCTTCTAGCATAATACATATTCCTGGATGTCAAATACCTACTTTTATATATTCTTTCTATAACAATGAAGAGGGCATACTGGGTACTCCATTCTTGTTGTGCCAAAGACCTAATGTGGGCCAGGGAGATGGCTCATAGTGCAAAGTCTTGCTGCCAAACCTAACAATCTGGGTTCAATCCCTGGAGCCCACATGGTTGAAGTGGAGAACCCAAGTCTTCAGGCTGTCTGACATTCTTTTACCTTCATGATCTGAACACGTTTGAAGGTAACAAGCCAATATCTTGCTTCGCTGGCTATTCCCTCCAGTTCGGCTTGTTCACAACTCCCTGTGACCGTGTTCAGATGATGAGCCGTGGGCAGGAATATCACAAAGCGGAGGCCGCTTCTTCTTGCTGCTTTTGTCAAGCAGCACAGTGTGAGTTGTCTCACGGCCAACAACACTGAGATGCCGCCTGTTAGAGTGTAACTTCGGGACAGCACTGTTGCCAGGCTTCCTTAATGGGCAGACGGAGTGAACATGCAGACAAGTGCACGTCCACATTCAATTCACGGTTATTTATCTATCAACCTATGAATACATTGTAATAACTACGAATTCACCCTTGTACTTCCAATTCTAATTCCATTCCCCAAGATGTTCTCCCTTTTCATGGAAACACCCCCTTTCCACCAGTGTACTTACTTGACCAAGTTCCTCACATATAACAAATCTGCCGCCATCACCACACCCTTCGATGTTTATCCTCTTCACCTTATGTGGGTCCTGGCGTCTTAATCCACCTCAGGCTCCTTACTCCTTCTTCCCTCACTCCGATATCCTACACCAGGCTGCTGTCGCTAAGGCTCCCAACTCTCCCTGAACACAAGCATTGCCCTCTTTACACTATCTGAACGCCAACAGTCAACACAGGGCCATCGCCAACAGTTGACACAGGGCCATCGGCACTGTTAGTCCAGCACCACGTACCAAACACACTACGCTATCCCTTCTCTTTAATTTGTGGCAAGTGGCTCTGGACAATGCATGCAAGATCTTTCCATGAAAAAGTTAATAATTCTGGTCACTCTCGATTCTAAAGAAAAAGAAAACCCAGAAAGGAACATGAAACAATGACAAACCCACTTTGAATGGTATGATATACCTGACCTGTGCTAAAAAGGCGGTAGAAGTCATCTTCCCACCTCCCGCTCAGGACTCCAGGCTTAGACCCTCTGACATTTAAACACCACCACAAGGAAATGCATTGCAAATCATAAGCTAGTTGCATATAAGAGTAATCTTTTGAATTGCAAGTGTTGAAACTAGTTGTATATAAGAGTCCTGAAGTTCCATTAAACCTTTTACCCAAAAGAATTCAAAGAACTTCAAAATCAACTTAAAACGGCACGTTATTTCCTGAGTACAGCACAGCCACGGGAAATTATTGTACAGTATTAAAAGTAAGTTCTGAGAAGCACACATTTAACACATACTTACCGCGACATGGTATTTGACGTAGTAGTGAATGAACCAGAGAGGTACAAGTATATGAGAGACAGTGAAGATACTGGACCGGTATGTCTTAAAGAGCTGGGGAAAAGCACAACACACAGAGTAAACAAATATCCTCTTTTAAAATTTTTATTTTTTAGAGTTATTTATTTTATGTGAATTAGTGTTTTGTCTGAATAAATGTATGTATGCGTGCCATGAGTGTGCCTGGTGCCCTCAGAGGTCAACCAGAAGAAAGCATTGGCTCCCCTAGAACTAGAGTTACAGACAGGCTTTGAGCCACCATGTGGGTGCTGGAAACCAAACTGGGTCCTCTGCAAGAGCCAAGTGGTCTTGAGGACTAAGTCACCTCTCCAACCTCACCCACCACTCATTTTTATTTTTCACTATTATTTTGAGACAGGGTCCTCTCTTTAGCCAAGGCAGACCTGTCCTTGAACACGCAGCAATCCTCCTTACTCAGCCTCTGGAATTGCTCTGATTATCAACATATGTTACTTACTATGCCTAGCATAGGATACCTCATTTTCCATTGTGTGTACAAGAAAAATCAAAACAAAACCAAAAAAAAAAAAAAAAAAAAACCCACCACCAACAAAGAAACAGCGTGGTACTTACTTTACAAACTTCTAAATGAAATATACTTCCTGACAGACTGGGGCTAACCTACCTACTCCAGTATTTTCACTGACTCTGGGACTTCCTATTGGATATTCACAGACTCCAGAGCAAACAAGGCTTAGGATGAGCAGCATTCTGCAAAGCTGCTAGACAAGGATTAGGATAAATAGCATTCTGCAAGATATAAAGCATTCATGTTCAAGAAAAATACAAGAATTTACTAAAATACGGGTGTTCTAAACTCACTGAGATCTCTTCTGACACGCCTTTTTAAAACGGAAAGTCAAAGGACAAAAGGGACTCTTCTATGGCGTCCCCATTTGACTAAAACACACCGTTTCAGGAGAAAGACAACCTAGAATCTATTATAGCAAATTATTATAGAAGAAAAAAATCATTCAAAGTAAAGCAAGACAAAATCCAACAATTAAATCACTAGCTAAGTTTTCAACTTGCCACCAGTGTCTGCTAACGTCAACAGGTAATGTCAGATACACAAGGAAGAGATTGCTTGAATTAGTGTGAAATTTTACCACCTTAAATATGCGATACCCTTTTACACTGATTTCCATTGCACTATACTTGGTAGCTGAGTAAGAAAATAGGTTACATGTGGATTTCAACATGAATTCCTTCAAGTGACCAGGAGGAAAATCCTTCAATTCTTTTTTAATCTTTCTCTTTCCTCACATTTAAAATGAGAATTAGTAACTGTTTTACCATTTAGGAATAAAGAAATGAAGTAATGCATACAAAACCTCCAGCAGAGTACTAGGTTCGAAGACAGCACGAGCCCACTATTACTTCTTCTTATTACTGGAAGTAACTGAAAGCAATTCCCACACAGTATTCACTACTCATCCCAGATGTGACTCGATTAACAGACTCAAAGACAATATCTGGAACCCTTAAAATAAAAACCAGTCCTAGAATGGATGATTGTTGTGCCTCGCAAGGTCGAGGAATGCAGCTGAAAAGCAAACCGTGCTCACATTACACAGTGAGGCACAGAAAGGGGGCTTTGGCGTCGGACAAAGCATACCGAACTGAACCCTGTGTTCCGTGGCGATCCCTGCGGCTGTATCACACCAGCAAGCCCCCTGGCAGCTGAGTGCAGAGTCAGCCGGTCTCTACAACCACAACCTTACAAATCGCGCCAGTGCTCTCAAATACTAAAACCACCGCCCGTGGACGCTAGTGAAGTCTGGCCTGTTACTCTGCGGAAAGGTGTCTACAACCGAAAGAACAGCGTGTGCTTAAAACCCAAGGACGGACTTCTCGGTACACCTGACAGCCCAACAAGGGTCATCACCCTCCCGAGGCCAACACCTCCTGGACTCAGAGCCCTGCGCGGGACTCTGGGGAGGTGACAGTCTCCGCTAAACCGGAGACCCGGACTGACTGTGCTTGGGGGTCCTCCGGGGTATGGACAGGGTGGAGCCTTGATGGGACTGAGAGGAGCGGGTCGGGGTGGCCGGGCTGCAGCCGGGCGTGGAAACTCACCACGTTCTTCCACACGGCCCCGTCCCGCAGAAAGTTATTCCAGAATCCCTCCAGGGGCCACATCTTGCGCGGTGGCAACACGGGCTCCCGGGGGCTCAGTTCCTGGTCCTTCAGCCATCGTCTCCTCAGCTCCCGCAGCTGCTGCAGCCGCAGCTTCTCATCCGCCGTGTACCCCGTCATGTTGCCGGCGAACTCGCTCAAAGGGACGCGGCGCGGGCCCGAACCTGGGGCCGGTCACTCAGGCGCGCTCCCGCTCCGCAAAGCGACCTTGAAGACACCTGGGAGCGGCGCGCTGTGATGACGTCATACCAACCGGGGGGGGGGCTGCCGAACCCTTCGCGGAAGTCAGGATCTGCTCATGCGCAAAACTCTCTCGCCGGTCCTGGTTTAACGAACCCGGATTGAGATCTCCATCGGGAAGGTCCCTTAGTTATTTAACTAATGGGGACGGGGAGGGAAGGGAATAGGACGTGTGAGAGGTCCTGGGGCTGGCGTTCAGAGAGGAAAGAACTTGTAGGGGAGGGGGCTGGGAGAACCAGGATGTGAGTTTTCCGAACCTCTGCCCCCCCCCCCCCCCGAATGCCTCTCTTCTTGACCTAGCTCAGCTCCCAGCCCTTGTTTACCGGTTCCTTCCTTCATCTCTACTGCAGAAATAAAAAAGACTATATTTGGGAGGATTACATAGGCTCGTTCACTCTTTGATCCAGCCGACCCACTTGGAAAAATCCCAAAGTTATGGTGGTAAAAAGTTGCAGTGGTATGCACGAGTATTGATCACGACACAATTTGTAATATCAAATCCTTAGAAATCATCTCCCAGGGGGCTGGAGAGATGGCTCAGTGGTTAAGAGCATTGCCTGCTCTTCCAAAGGTCCTGAGTTCAATTCCCAGCAACCACATGGTGGCTCACAACCATCTGTAAAGAGGTCTGGCGCCCTCTTCTGGCCTTCAGGCATACACACAGACAGAATATTGTATACATAATAAATAAATTAAAAAAAAATCATCTCCCAGATTCCTCAATAGAGGATTAGGGGAAAGCTTAGGGTACTGTAAAACACTGAAATATTGCAGCCATTGTGTAGATAAGCTTTCTATTTACAACTGTGGAGTGACCCCTACAATCTATTGTTAAGGCAAAAACAAAACACAAAAAAAATCCACCTACATCCAGTAGAAAGAAGAATATATGGTATGCTACCTTTTTTTTTTTTTTTTTTTTTTTTTTTTTTTTTTTTTTTTGGTTTTTCGAGACAGGATTTCTCTGTGGTTTTGGAGCCTATCCTGGAACTAGCTCTTGTAGACCAGGCTGGTCTCGAACTCACAGAGATCCGCCTGCCTCTGCCTCCCGAGTGCTGGGATTAAAGGCGTGCACCACCACCGCCCGGCTGGTATGCTACCTTTATCCAAAAGCGAGGTGAATAGTGGTGACACTAAATATATATTCCCTGAAGTTTTTAAAGTAATAGAAATGAAAACTAATTTTGTTTGTTTTTGGAGCTAGGGTCTGGTGACTTTAATTTGCTGTTTAGGGGAGACTGGGTTTGAACTCCTAATTTTTTTGTCCCCACTACTCATAAGCTTGGGTGCACCAATGTGTTTAACTTGAAAACAACTGTTTTTGATGGAAGAGCTGGCTCTAGGTCATAAGAGCCGGAGAGCTTTCTCCCTGCTCCCCATCAGCGGCAGCACTCGGGAGAGTGGTCCCTATTCCTCACCTGCGCAACACAGTAGAGCTGGACCAAAGGCGTAGGTATGGGAGAAATGACTGAGGAGTTGAAAGCTGGAGAAAGGGCCCTGCCCCTTGGTTAAAGCTGTAAGGATTGAAGTAGCCAGGGCGATGCTTTAGAGCTCACCCTGGAGGCAAAGACGGGAGAGCTGGGGGGCTGACTAACCCTGCAACTATCCAAGCCCAGAACCAGGGTTACATGTTGGCTCACCCCAACATCCACCCCATCTGTTATCTGCTGGAATACGGGAGTAAGAGGAGGTCAGGGGAGATATCATCTCCGTGACACTGGGCAGCAACAGGATATCCAGAGAGAGTCCCAGAGAGGGCCCAGCATAGATGATGCAAGAAAGACCAGGCCAGAACAATGAGTCTTTGCAATAAAGTCCTGCATGTAAAAATGCTGTGTGACTCGCTGTGTCAACTGCAGCTCCCATAATGAGATTTTCCTTTTCTTCCTTTTATTTTTTCCTTTTTTTTAATCTTAAATTTTATTCTTTGTGCGGGGAGGTGGGATCAGAGTCATAATGTGAAAGACACAAAGAATAAATGAAAAATGTGATTGAAAAACCAACTGCTTTTAAAACAGCAACAATATTACCTATGGAGGATAGGATAGAGACATAAGTAGAAGCTAGAAAGTTGTAGAGACGACTTAGCGCTTAAGAACACGTACTGCTCTTTCAGAAGATTTGAGTCAGAAGAATCTGTTTATTTAAATTGTGGGGCTTCTGGAAACAGCTCTCCAGAAGACAGGAGTATGAGCCATAAGGCTCTCCTGAGCGCATACACCACTAGAACAAATTACGAGAACTTTGTAAGACTAGTAGACCACGAGCAGTTTCCCAAGTGAGTTTAAGATATAAAATACATCACATGCACAAAGTCAAAACATTTTATTTGTTATGCCCGGATCACAGAGTTGCCTCAAAACCAACTAGGAAGCCGGGCGGTGGTGGCGCACGCCTTTAATCCCAGGACTCGGGAGGCAGAGGCAGGCGGATCTCTGTGAGTTCGAGACCAGCCTGGTCTACAAGAGCTAGTTCCAGGACAGGCTTCAAAGCCACAGAGAAACCCTGTCTCAAAAAACCAAAAACAAACAAACAAACAAAACAAAACCAACTAAGAGACTGAATCCTATATGTGAAAGCAAAGAGCCTTTATATTCTCTCTCTCTCTCTCTCTCTCTCTCTCTCTTTCTCTCTCTCTCTTTCTCTCTCTCTCTCTTGTTTTGTTTTTTTCTTTTTTGATACAGATTTTCTCTAACTTTGGAGCCTGTCCTGGAACTAGCTCTTGTAGACCAGGCTGACATTAAACTCATAGAGATCCACCAGCCTCTGCCTCCCGAGTGCTGGGATTAAAGGCGTGCGCCTCTACCACCTGCTGAGCCTTTATTCTTACACAAGTTCACAACTCGAACTCTTTGTGTGTCCAACCTATTGGTGTGATCAGAGAGCCCTGAGCTCAGATGGGGTTGGGTTTTTATCATAGCAAAGGTAGGGATGAAAGATTTCTAAGGTTCAGGACCCCTGATTGGCTAGGGGTGTTCTGGTAAGAAGCAATGGGTGTGTGCTGGCACGTGATTCTATTTACAATGGTTGGAACGTTAGGAATTTCCTGTTCCTAGGTGGTGCCTGGTGGTCTCAGTTTGTGGTCTTTTTTGGAACCAGGTATTGTCTTAGGGTAAACGACTGAGACTCAGGCCTCTATTGGCCTTGTCATGGCTGGGTCCTACATTTTTAATACCTCATTTTTGACTATTGGATGGTCTTAGGAACAAACTCATTATTTTGAAATTTGATAAGAAAAACAGACTTTTTTCTAGTTTTCTGTACAGATTTCCTTTTACAGTAACAAAGAGCTTATGGGGACATTTTCTTCAAAGAAATTGTACACAGGAAGAGCTGGCAGGCCATTCTAAAACCCTTCATCAGTGCAGGGATTTGTAGCTGTGGGCTGCTCAACGAGACCTGCGCCCTCTTGTGGACAGCTGTCTTGTTGCCTATGAAACAGCCTTGCCAAAGTCTGGAACTGACTGCTCTGTGCAGCGCGGGCCTGAGGTGGAGAAAACACAGTCAGTGAGTTAGCAATTGGTGTGTGATAGGTCTCACTGTATTCCTTTCTTTTAAACTTTTTTTGTTTACACTTGCAGTTACCTTAAAGTTTTGTTTTGAAATCTGTGCCTTGAAGTATTGGGCCATTATTTAAGCTATTATTAATCTCCGTGACCTCCATGTAAGACTTTTCTTACCTACAGACCTCAACTCTGTTAATATATATATATATCTGGATAGTTAATCCAGGGTCCTAAGACTAGGATGGGGAGTCCCTTCAAGGAAGATTCTGACCACCAGGTGGATTGCACACAAGCGGCCCCGAATAGTTTAAGCTGTCTTTATTTTCTTTATTATACTTTAACAAAGTTTTTTTTCCCCCACCAGGCTTACGTGAACAGTTTTATTATTGGCTCCTATTTTTGACTTTTAAGAAATACATCATATTTTAAGAAATATATTGTAGTCATTACAAAAGCCCCCATTGGTTCCCTTTATGCTTCCCCAAATACACGTTCCCACCCCTCCATGTCCTTATTCTAGACAGAGAGTTCAGAATGTTGCAGGCTTAACTAAATACCAAGCCAGACACATTCTGAGTTCTAAGCATTTAGTACTGAACTTTTAATAAGAATGTGACTCTCAGGATTAGTCTCAGATCACAATGTGTCAGGGCTGAAAACACCTATAATACCAAGTTATCTGTTAGGGTCTTAGAGGAGATGCCCAATACAAAACCCGGATGGTTTGTGTTTAGTAAATGAAGACATAAAGGAAGTATCAAATTGACTGAAAATAGAAAAAGAAGCAAACCCAGGCCATAGCTGCATTGGATTTAGAGCCATCTTGAACCTAGTATCCATAGATTCTGCTATAAATGATGCTTACAAGAATTACAATTTTCAGCCAAGCGGTGGTGGCGCACACCTTTGTTTCTAGCACTCAGGAGGCAGAGGCAAGCAGATCTCTGTGAGTTCGAGGCCAGTCTGGTCTACAGAGCAAGTTCCAGGACCGGCTCCAAAGCTACAGAGAAACCCTGTCTTGAATAGACAAAAACAAACAAACAAAAAAGAATTACAGAGGACTTCCCGGAGGAGATTGGAGAGGAATGCTTGGTCCGGTCGGTCTTCTCTGCCCCCAAGGAGGAGTGCCTGATAACAGAACCTGCTACGCCACTCTGCAGGACATCATGCTGCCTTTAGAGAGTCCAGGGAGACTGCTGAGATAATTGCCAGGATGTGCTTCAGATAGCTGACTACAGCTCACCTCACCCAGGAAGCCCACCTGCCCTGAAGCACAAATGTTGAACTGCTTCTGCAGTCTGCATTCTGTTTGCTTTGCAGCTGAGGTGTAGACTAAACATTTGACTGTTTTAAACTTTGGGACACAAAAAACTCATTTTAATTAAAATATTAACCCCTCTTTACTTAAGAAGGGGGAAGATTGGGGTTTTGACTGTTGCTCAGAGACTGGAGCTGGTGGTATTTGATAACAACAATGTCTGTCAATGTATGTATTCTTACTGGAATTGACTTAATGATATTTGTAACTGCTTATAGATGTTGGAAAAGGTTTGACACATGCTGTAAAATGTTTGGGTTTAATGCATATGTTAAAAATTTTAGATTTTGATCCCCTTTACACTGCCCTAATTGTTGGCAGGCAGCACTCATAATCTTATTGTGGAGTAGGCATTTAGGAAGGAGGATACCTTAGGCCAGACTAAACGGTGAATACTGGGTTTGGAAAACGCCCTTTCTTCTTGTCTGGAAGATGGAGCTATTGGTGCCAAAATTATATCATTATATCTTTTATTTGAGGAGCTCCTCACAGTCTTTTCATTAATGAAAGATACAGGGGCCCAATGACGGGAGTTAGTGTGGACCCTCGCCTGAACAGCACACCATACAGAGGTTGTAAAAACCGGCTCAACATGGCATGGTGCCAGGCACGAGGATTGCCCTCCACATGGCCTAAGACAGGGTGCCCTGTGGTCAAAGACCTGCTTACTTTAGGTCTTGCTAGATACCTTTTATTTGAGGACCTCCAAGGAATTAATGCTACTTATAAGGCACCCCTCTGTTCCCAGGAGAGGTAAATTGCTCCACCATTGGAGAGGAGGGTCCTTCCTTGTCCCAGTCCCTTCTCATTTAGATCTGACACCAGGGTTAGACTCTGACCTGGTGCCCTCCACTTGATAGATGCCTGCTTTTATAAAAGGAAAGGGGAAATGTCAAAGAGGAAAACATCCCCATGTTGATCGGAAAACTCTGTGAAGACGCAAGAGAGGGCATCATTCCAGATGTTCTTACTTCTTTAGAGATTCACAGAAAGCAATATAATCAGAAACTTCCCGGTGGAGGCAGAAGGTGTATTCCATGACAGAATACTGAGCTGGTCTCTCCGCTGAATGTTCGTTTCTATGTAAGACTACATTTGGCATTAGTTCACCTGCCGTAAATCCTTTGAGATTAGGAAGTCAGGCTGCCTAAATGTGTTTTGTTTTGTTTGTTTGGTTGGTTTGTTAGTGTTGTTTGGCCTTTGGAGACAGAACCTGTGACTGTACCAGGCTGGCCTGTGATTCGCTGTGTAGTCCACACTGGCCTCGAACTCACTGCAGTCCTCAGTTTCCCACATGCTAGAATTACGGACTTGAGGCACCATTCCTGGCTTTCAACTGATATCTTCACCATCTAGGAGTCTATGGAGTGCTCCTTTGCTCAGGTGTTTACTTCTAGTTGGATCCCCGTACCTCCAGGGCCAAGAAATGCCAACTAGAGATCCTTGAAAGTGTGTCGGCTTAAAATTACCAACAAAGGGCTGGAGAGATGGCTCAATGGTTAAGAACACTGACCACTCTTCCAGAGGACCTGGGTTCAATTTCCAGCACCCACATGGCACCTCACAACTGTCTATGACTCCAAGATCTGACACTCTCACACAGACATACATGCAGGTACATAAAACACCAGTGCACGTAAAATAAAAAATAAGTTATTAAGAAAAGAAATCACCAACAAGAAAAGTCACCCCAAGTTCTAGTTTGTGTTTTGTCCTTTTAATGTGTTTATTATCTCTAATGCTCAGATAACCACCTTATAACCCAAATCTGCACGTGTATTTACAGTCGCACAGATAGCTGAAGGCCACAGCATGTTCAGGCTCACTGTTTGGATAAAGATTTGGCAGTTATTCAGATGCAGGGAAGTAGTGACTAGTCCCTTGGTGTCACCTGTCACAGCACATAGATTCGAATTTATACACAGCCACCAGCAGCGGTTCACTGCCAAATGGTAGGCAAAATGGAGAAGTTATGCTCCTTCATTATTAAATATCTGCTAACAGCTGTTTGCAGGTTGCTATTAAGCAGGTCTGCTCTGTTAAACAATGAAACAGTTGAAATAAATGTCATTACTCATTAAAAAAAAAAGTTAGCTGCCCTCTGTGACTCGACCGATTTTCCAGCAGGTGAAACGTCAATGGAATGGAAGATTCCCCAAAGAGATTTTCCCAGGACTCAGCCATAACCATTGTTCTGTTGGATCAAAACACATCCATACTTAGGCCTAAGGAGATGGCTCAGTGTGGAAAGGACTAGACTTAGAATCCCCAGCACCCACACAAATGTCTGCCTGCCATGGTGACCCACCTGTAATCTCATCCTTGGAAGGCAGAGGCAGAGGGTCCCAGGAACAAGCTGACTGCCTAGGCTACAGAACTGGTGAGTTCTGAGCTCAAGTGAGAGACCCTGCCTATTGAGATCTCAGATGGAGAGTGGTTGGGGAAGACGCCTCATGTCAATTTCCGGATTCCATATTCGTGTGCACACATGAGTACACATACACTTGAGAGTTTATGCACACGTGTACATAGACACTTGAATATTCATGTGCAAGCACACACACAGGAACACACACACACACTTGTATTTTATTTGTCTTATGTGTTTTTTTGTAATTAGCTTTACAGCAATTTTATATTTATAGTTGAAGCAAACTATGCATAAAGTTTGATATTGTTGACTTTGTAAGTAAAAGCACAATGAAAGCAATTTTATACTGGGTATATGCAAGAATTTGTCTTCCCTTTTCTACGCGGGAAAACACTGTGCCTTATTTTATACATAAACATCTGAGTCCATGGCTGGGGGTGAAGGGGACAGTGGGAAAGGAGACAAGCAAAAAGATAGTCATTCATGGATAGGGAATCAATAAGTAACTTTTGGAAAGTTGATTGAGTATATACCCATAATCAAATAAATCAACGTAGGAATTAGAATTGAAATTCATTCATCAGTAGGCTGAATAACACCAGGAATGGTCCATTTGCCACCTCCCATGCCAGCCCTGTGCTAGGGATCCGAACTAAGGCCTTGGACATGCTAGGCACCTGCAGTCTCACTGAGTTACACCCCAACCTCTCCCATCCTTTCTTTTTTTTTTTTTTGAGACAGAGTCTTGCTGTGTAGTCTAGCTACTCCTTGAACTCATGCCAACCCTCTTGCCCTAAGCTCCGAGTGCTGGGATTACATGCATGTGCCATCACACCCAGCTAACCCTGGTGTTCAAAGACTCAAGGATAGGGTCTTACAGTGCCATTGTGCGTTTATGGCTAGTGGACTCCACTAGGTGGCGCTGTTTAAAAGCATCACAAAGCCTTAGGAGCAGCAAGGCTTTCTGATGGACTGCAAGCTCCTTTCTGCCTTTTCAAGAATTTAGGGCACTTTGTTACCAGTTGTAGCTGGTTTTCCTAAAACATCATTGATGCAGTAAATTTAATCTTTTAGCATGACATGGAAAATGTATTGGTAAGATAATTCAGTCTAAAATTTTCTTAAAAGAGAGTTAGTATCTTATTTTGAACAAATCGTTGAAAATAAAAAACCTGCCCCGAAATGACAGCCTGTCGCCCAAAGTGCAGCATCAGCAGCAGGGACTCAGAAGGCAGTGCAAGCTGTAAATTTCCCTTGCGCAAAGTGGATTTTAAAGCCAACACAGATTCTACTTTCCGGTTTTTTTCTAGGCTCTATTTTGAGACACGCAGTTTGAGACTCCTAAGGTAATCTGCTAAGTTATATGGATTCTGTCAACTCCAAATGAGTCCGAAACACCCAATTAAAAATACTCCCTGTAACCAAAATATAATTACAATAAAAGCTTCAAAGCTGCCATTTAATAAGCATTGCCTCTTTGCCATCAAAGGCAAACCCACCACGGCTGATGAGACAGAAGAGGGGCCCGCTGTCTCTCTCCTATCTACGCATCCATTCACACAGGTGCCCTGTGGCCCAGGTGTGGGCTCATAAAGGGAATTTGGACTGGGAGATGGTTCAGTGGATGATACACTTGCCATTCTAGCCCAAAGGCCACAGACTGGGTCATTAGAACCCAAGGAAAAAGCCAGACAGGCATGATGCTTGTGGGTTAGTCCTAACATCTTGAAGTCAGACACAGGGCAACACTGCAGCAAGCTGGCTAGCCCGGCCTAGTCAGCTCAGACACGAGCACACATACACACAACATGCACATACAGATGCCAAGGGAGGGTTCTTCTGTAACAGACGGAGAAAATAGAGCAACTGGAGACCGGTCCCTGACTCCACCTTCTTCCCTCTGTCCAACCCTTGGCAGGTTCCCTGGGGACCAGTGATGGAGCTTCCATCATTTCTACTCTCATCATCCCGTAGGCAAATTTGATGGTGACGATGATTTATTTCCAGCAACAAAGAAGGTTGAAATGAGAGCATCTCCTCTTGCTATCTCCCAGGATTCTTCATGTACTGAAGTGGAGCCCCTACCCTGCATCCCACATCACTCAACAGTCCCAATTGTATCAACAACTGTTAAGTGAGAAATCTGAGTACCGTGGTCTGGCTAGAGGGACCTCCAGCCAGCGCTGTGGTCGCAGCGTTAACGACCTTGGAAAGCTCATTGAAAACACTTTCCCTTCTTGTTCTTCCAACACTGTGGAAGCCACAGATTTCTCACTTACTGAAACCTAAGTCCAGAAACAGCCACATAGTTCTCTGTGGGTTTGTCAGTGTGGGAAGTTAGAGTGAGGGGTTCAGAGCCAAGGAATTAGGGTTGGCTAGGCTGATGGGTAAATAATTCCACCATTGGTCACAATGATTAGATTTCACTTTCACCCTTAAATAACTAGAAAACCAGGCAGGAATGCACGGAGCCATGGTTTAAAGACATTGGCAGCGTGGGTCCGTGATACATAACAGAAGTGAAAGAGAGGAGGTGAGACCGCAATTACCTCAGTGCTGTGCTGAACGAAGTTTCTAGAAGGATCCACGGGAAGAGAAATTCCAAACCAAGCAAAACAGAGTCATTAAGTTTCAGAGACTTTGGCTGAAACTGGAGGAGACGATGACAACTGGACTCTCTCAGATAGGAAAGGCTGCGGAAAGCTCAAGCCATCCGCGGGAAAAACGTTCTGAGCATATGAGAGGAAGCTTCTGATTGATTGATTGATTGATTGATTGATTGATTGATTGAATGATGATTTAGAGAGGTCAAAAGTTAAAGGACCAAAAGCACATGCTGTGTTAGTTACTCTAGCATCATGTGACAAAACGCCCACCGGAAACTGCTTTTGTCAGGAGAGGCAGGTCTGAGCCTTCGTTTTCAGAGATTGTGGTGGCATCAGGGGGCAAGGAGCAGCACCGACTAAGGCAGTGGAAGTGTGTGCCAACAGCTGCCCACACGGTGGTGACCAGGAAGCAGAGAAAGCACGTGGGGCACAACCTTCTAAAGTCCTCCTTTAGAGGCTTACTCCCATCAGCTGGACCGGCATCCATAGGACCCACTGATGCAATGGGAATCAAGG
This sequence comes from Chionomys nivalis, assembly GCF_950005125.1. Lineage (NCBI taxonomy): Eukaryota > Metazoa > Chordata > Mammalia > Rodentia > Cricetidae > Chionomys > Chionomys nivalis. Next base: position 29,148,525 of record NC_080101.1, on the reverse strand, counting down.
TTCAAGTATAAACAACATGATTCATTTTTTTTCCCTTGTTGCTCAGGAAAATAAAGCAGCATTAATTTTTTCAAATGAAAAGTAGGGCAATTATCTTTTACAACAAAGCACAAATCTAAGGACTAAACAGGATGCTAGAGTCAAATCTAAAATAATGACAAACAGAATGACTGACCTCCAAGATCTCATCCAGCCCTAAGAGAAGTTCTGGAATTATCCAGAATGTTGTCTTAATTCTAGTCAAGTAAATTAATTTCATTTATTAAAACTACTGTAAATATTGCATTAGCATTGTTGCGTCAAGCAAGCAATATCAATAGCCCTGCTGAAAACACATAAGGTGCAGGATTGATGCCTACGGTATAGCTTGTTCCTCCTAACAGAAGCATTCCTCATGGACATAAGGAGGGAGGCTCATGGAATTCACATACAAGTTACAAACTCTCGGGACAAAGCTCTGTATCAGGAGGCTGGAGGGTACAGAAGCGTAAGTGGTTTCTGGGGGAACCAAGAATCATCGATGGTGGAGGATGGGAGCAGCGGGGCAGGGAGGAGTCTGGAAACCATGCAGTCCTGTTCTTCTTCTGCATTCTCATCCCCATGTTTCTGCTACCAAGTAAAGAATTGTTGGAGATTCTACATGGAGAGAGATTCCTAGCCACTTAGACTGTCTGAATAAACAATTTGGCAGAGGGCTAAGCCATGGAAATCCACACGAGAGCCAGGGTTTATCTCCTCTGAGCCTTCTGCCTCTGACCATAGCGCTCCACTGCATCATTAAGGATGTCATCGTCCTCATTGCCCCACCCGATCCATCCCCTGCACAGCACAGTGAGCGGCACTGAGTTCACAGAAAAGGCTGCGTGACCTGGAAGGTCAGGAAGGAAAGTTATGGCACACAAGCAGAAGAAAGGACGAACACCCACTTTATCCAGGGCTTCTCCCAGGAGCATCTTAACTTCACATCCCTTCTCCCCTTACTTCCTAACCCACAAACCCCTACTTGGAATTTTTTCTTACCCTTCCCTTTGAAAGATTTATTATTTTGCATGTGTGAGTTTTTGCCTGCATGTCTGTCTGTGCACTGTGGGTGTGCCTGTGGTCACAGGAGGTCAGAAGGATACATCAGATTACCTAATTGGAATTACAGATGTTTGGGAGCCACCGTGTGGATGCTAGGAACCAAACCTGGGTCCTCTGTAAAAGAATGTATGTTGTTAATGCTGAGCCACCTCTCCAGCCCTTTCTTTCCCCTTCATGTGCAAATAATTTAGCTACTTCCCTAAACCCAACTCAGATTTACAAACCCTAACCCATCACACAGCCCCAGGAAATAAGATGCCCTGCAGGTACGAAAGAGCCCCTCCTAAGGAAGCAATTACGGTCGTAGGTATGAAAGTTTTGTTGCTACTTCATATGTAACTATACGAGCATCCCTAAATAAAATGGTATTAGTCATTTTACCTCAAGGATCCCTTAATCTCTCTGGAGAGATGGCTCCGCCGTTAAGAGCACGGCCTGCTCTTCCAAAGGTCCTGAGTTCAATTCCCAGCAACCACATGGTGGCTCACAACCATCTGTAATGAGTGCCCTCTTGAGGAAGAGACCTGGTAAGTTGTCCTCAACTTAGACCATGAAACCCAATATGGACAAGTTCAACAGAACCACCATATACGGGCTGCCCATGCATGCCTCAGCATTGCCAGTGCATAAATTTCAATTTTGATTTCAGCCCCTAATCTAGAAGGGGAAAAATGACAAGTCAGAAAGATTAAACAGAACCACATGCTGTCACAAACTGAGGGTCGGCTTGCCTGAGTTCGAACCCTGGGACTTATGTAAAAGTGGACGAATAAAGCAGAGCCCACAGAGTTGTCCTCCAATCTCCACTCAGATGGTGTGACATGTGTGCTCCTCACACACACCACGCACACAGCAACATCAACGATGAACCACAGAACTGAAGCCTAGCTCTAATGCCATGTCTGTGGCCCTCGACACAACGCTGTGTATTTTAAAGAACAGTTTGCTTGGAAATATTTAGCTTCGAGCCATGCATTCTTCAATCTGACAAACCACAGCGGCAGAAGAAGTTAAAATGAGTTTGAGTTGAACAAAACAAACCACATTGCCCAGGGCAGCTCTCAGGGGACAAGGATACGGAAGACTGCAGGCTCCAGCACTCAAGACACAGCAGGGTCTGTGCACAGTATCTGTACGATTATTCTCTTTTAGTCTCCCCTTGGGGAGGATTATTTGTCTCTTGCTGCATACCCCAGGCTGGCCTTGAATGTGTGGCCTTCTTGCCCCAGCCTCCTGAGTGTTGTGATTACAGGCATGTGCCATTCCTCCGGGCAGGGATGGTTATTGCTTTTATTGTTATTGATGATGCCGTGGGGCTCAGAAAACTGAAAACTTTGAAGTTTGTCCCTCGTACTATTTTTTTCCCCTTACTTTCTCCAATGTTTCTGTGTCTCTGGCTTCTTAATTCTGCCCAGATTGGTGAGGGATCTTTTTGAATTTGAAAATCTAATTCTTGATGGAAAAAGCTGCTAGAAAAAAATAGATGCTTTTTAATTCTCTTGACGCTCTAGATTTTTGACAAAAATGTGGGGGGTGTCTACCTCTCTCTTTCTCTCTCTCTCTTCCTTTCCCAACTTACTCTTACATCTTTTTATTATTATTATTTTCTTTTTGTGTTCAGAAAGGTCTGTCTCCAGCCTTCTAGTTTGTATGACAGCCTGACCTCCTACAACATCATCCGGTCCTGCATTCTTCCCACCAAAGCGTGGAGGTATGCTCAATTGTGTTTTGAGGAAAACAAGGGGCCCGGTCCCATTTTTCCTCTTGTAGGTGGTTAGAATTTTCTGCGAGAATGCTCAGAAAAATCTTTATCCCTCAAGCTAAATGCCTTCATCAATGTCTATTGTTTAATGCAAAAGATGTCCCAGCTAAGTAATCTACTCTTCCAAGAACAGATTTTGTTTTTCACTTCAGAAAAAAGTGTTTCCTCACTGTAGTTCCAAAAAGTTTCATTTTCTGTTGAGTATTGCTTCAGGAACAGTAATTCTATTTTGTGTCATCATGGCCTGAACACCTTATTTGGTCTCTTTTAATTTTTAAACTGTCTGCCATCTGTTTCCAGCAGTGTTTAGGTAACCATTTTAAAACTTATTTGTTGACTGGTAATATCTGTAATTTGATTGCAATTTCTATCTTAAGCATTTTGTGTTTTGCTTTTGTTTTATTTATATCATGCTTTCGTTACTCTTTCCTTTAGCACAAGGCAGTCTGGGGAAGTCATCTTCTGTCTTTTGATTTGTTTTCTTCTGTTTTGTCACCATTGATGTCCCCACCCCGTTCTTAGTGTACATACTGACTTTCACTTTCCTTAAATCCAACTTAGGCAGTGCTGTGTAAACTTCTGCTCTCTGTGCTCGTCTGTAGCTCTTCTTGAACATTCTCCTCTGAAATTACCTCCCCATAGGAAATCTCAGGGCCAAACAGCATCTTCTTTTCCTGAGAATTGGGAAGGAGGAAGCTTTCCAGAGACACCCGAAGTGCTGGCCACGATCCTCACAGTCTCTCCAGTTAGCCTTCCAGATTAGCCTTCCCAATGGAGTCCTGAGCAGTGGATTCTGAGAACTGCTGGGGATTTTTCAGGCAGGTGGTTCATGGGCTGAAATGAATAAATGAAATTTATGCTCTGGCAATGCTGAAACTTGTATGGGCAGCCTATACATATTGGGTTTCATGGTCTAAGTTGATGAGGACGACTGACCAGGTCTCTTCCTCAAGAGGGCACCAGATCTCATTACAGATGGCTGTGAGCCACCATGTGGTTGCTGGGAATTGAACTCAGGACCTTTGGAAGAGGAGGGACTGCTCTTAACGTCTGAGTCATCTACTCTTAGGGAAAACAATCAAATAAACAAAACAAAAAACAAAACAACAACAACAACAAAGCATAAAGTGGAGGGTCAAAGTAAATACAAAATTAGGCTGGGGTAAACCAAGATTATTTCATGCTGACTTTATATACTGAGTTGGTAGAGGCCAGGGAGAAGGTTCAGAGGTAGGAGGGAGGCCCTGAAGAGGTCTGTCCTCAGAATCCACACACAAGCTAGATCCCATGGTTGTATCCATAATCCCAGCGCTCTGGTGGGGAGATTGTAGAGACAGGAGAAGCTGCCAGAAGCCCTCAAGCCAACTAACTGAAGTATATTTTGCAGCAGGAACCTGCAAAGAGATTCAAGGAGGTAGAAAGTGAGAATCCATTTCTGAAAGTTGTCCTTTGAGCCCCATGCCATGCCACACACCCCCACATAATAAATAAATAAAGGATAGTTTTTAAAATTGAAGGGTCTTCTCATTTGGCACTTATTTAAATTATATATTTGTTTCCAAGAGATGACAAAAAAAAAAAAAGCGGAGCCACATAATTTTTTTTTCCTCCCAATACTAAAGAACACTGATGGTTAAAAATTCTCATATATCAAGCAGACTTTAAAAAACAACAACTCCCAAGTTGTCTATCACACAGTCTCATGAGATTATCAGTGGTATTAGAATGGGTTTCAGGCACTGCGCGTCCTCTCCCCAAGACTCCTCCAAAGAACATCATCTCGGACTCCACCGTCCTTTGCATTTATCTGACAGTGTGAAACGAATTCTTTCACTACTTTTAAGGGACCGGTCCCGTGTGTTGACTTCAGCAAGACTTAGTGCTTTCTGCTTGCCTTTAGCCACATTTAGCCCGGAGACAGCGTTGGTGCTGGATGCAGGGATTTAGCTGCACTGTTCACACCAAGATGAGCAAAAGAGCGGATAAATCCCTGCGTGCTGGTTTAATTTTGTTGCTAGGAAAAGAACCCAACTAGCGTTCGGAATCCGCCAGGCTCAACTCCTCGATATGCTTCTGCGAAGAGTGATGGGCAGAAAAACAGCCCATCTTGGAGCCTGGCCTCTCTTGGATCCCAGCTGCCTGCCAGGCTTGGGAGGCGGGGTCCTTGGAGCCTGCGGTCACACTACTCAGTGTCGTTGGGTCACAGGTTCTTGAGGGCTGCTGACCTGCTTTCCAGCGTTTGGCAGGTATCATCGACGTTAGCTTAATTCTCCCTGTGTTCCTTGGATGAGTCACAATGACGGTTTCACATGTCACCCTAACCCACATGTCGCCCTAACCCGGTGAGTGCAGCGGGAAGAAGTAGCTTATTCATCTTACAGTGTAACAATCCCTCCTAGTCACGCTGGTCATAGAGGCATATGGTCATCTGCCATTGCTATGAAATCCTTGTGGGTCTCATAAGGAATAGTTAGGTCTAGTATAGGGTTGGGGTAGCAGTGGCGAGGCACCTGGGCTCTGGGCTCAGGAACTGAAACCCAGGCTCCCCTACTGCCTGCTTAGTGGAGCAAGGAACTCAGCCTCATTGAACCCAGACTCTACTTGTAAAGGCGAAGGGACTTTTGAACCCACTGAGAGGATTTTAAAACCTGGCGCACAGAGAGTTCTTAGCCGGTGTGCACAAAGGTTCTCAATGACGTGGATGCTGAAAACGATCTTCATCTCTTATGTAAGCCTACTGGACAAAGCTCACTTCATATACCTAAAATCTGTGCTAAGTCACTGACCAGTGAACATGATTACAGTGAAGCACTTTTACAGCCAGATGCCTTTATTATATGTACACGTGCACACACGCACACACGCACACACACACGCGTAGTCTTTTGTAATTTATTTACTTTAGATACTAAGACTGAACCCAGGGCCTTTCACTTGCTATATAAACACCCTATCATTGAGCTAAATCCCCAACCCTTAAATATATATTACAAGTGTGTGTGTGAGAGAGAGTGTGGGGGAGAGACACACACACACAGAGTTTCATGTAGACTAGTTCAGGCTAGCTTGGAGCTCACTGTGCAGTCGTGGAATTGTTATCACTTAGAGATTCCCATTTTATCCATTTCCCACAGAGTCATCCGGTATGTTTGTGATTTAGAAATTTTGGCTGCTGTAACAAACCACCTCAAAATAACTGTTGTTAAACAAGATGTGTATTTCTCATAGTAAAGTCTAATCAAGCAACTCAGGGTTGATATGCCAACCCTGAAATGAAATCCAGAAGCTCTGGCCTCCTTGTCTGGTTGCCCTGCCCACCTAGGGAACTGGATCTCTGCATGGAGATGGGCATTCTCCTTTTCACCAGCAGTTCCAGTTTCCTGCCTGCAACCATGTGGACTGAGGTAAACCATTATTTCACGCTTTCTCTTTGCAAGCACACATCTGTCTTAAACACATACACTGTGTTAAATAGTGTAGTTTTTTTTTAACAAGTGTCTCAGTGTTCCGGATTTTAATACACAATTGGAAGCTGTATGTGGATTCTCAGGTTTTTTTTACAGAGAACAATTCATCTGTTTCTTGAAATGTGGCTTAAGGTAACAGCTTTCCCTGTAAGGATTTATAAAGGTTAAGATCTTTATAATATTAAAAAGCCAGTGGTTAAAAACTCAGATGTGATGGGCAGTGGGGAGGCGGGTCCATGCTGGTATACTCATTGCTTGTTTGCTTTGGTGACCGAATACCTAAGAAGCAGCTGGGGGGGGGGGGGCGGGAGGAAAGCTGGGTTTTGTCTTAAGGTTGAGGAAGAAACAACCCGTTGTGGAAGGGAAGGCAGAGCGGTAGAGGCATCAGGTGACTCATCACATTGTAGCCACGAACAGGAAGTGGAGGAAGAACAGGAAGTGGAGCCGGGAGGAGCCACCTCAAGGCCCACTAGCAGTCAAAGACTTCTCCATAGAGGCTCTACCTCAAGGCCTGCCCTCAGCTGAGGACAAAACGGGAGCTTATGGAAGACAGTTTTCCTTCAAAGCACAGCTAGTAAGAATGTGAAATAATGTAATCACTTTGCAAAATAAGTAGCACTTTCTTAAAATGCTAAAGTTACCATATAAGCAAAGGATTCCTCTTACCTACACAGGAGAAATGAAACCTATGTTTTAATAAGACCACATATGTGAATGCTTATAGGAACATTATCTGTAATACTCCCCCAGTAGAAATAACCTGAATAGTCACTAACTGGAGAATTGGTCAAGAATAGTATGTCCATACCAGTGAATGCTATTCCAGCAATATAGAGGAATAAAGCATGCATACATGCTTCAAATGAATGCCTGCGTATAAAAATATTGGTTAAGTGAGAGATAGGCTCTAATGCCCACATATCATACAGCACTTTAGACTTCCACTTATAAGAAATATTCATCATAAGCAAATCAATAGACATTGTAGATTAGTAGTTAATTGAGCTAGGGAGTTGAGATAAGGAGTTATTTAGATTGGGTACAAAGTCTCTTTCTGGAGTGATGGGAATGTCCTAAATTTTGGTTGATAGCTCACAAGGCAAATATGGTTTCTTGAAAGCCCGAGGACCTGAGTTCAGTCCCTGGAATTCAAATAAAGGTGGAAGGAGAGAACTAACTCCATGCAATTATCCTCTGACCTCCACATGAGCGCCATGCATGTGTGCCCACACAAATCATACACATAGAGTAATAAATAAAAAATTTTAAAGTACTTTGTGATTTGTTTATTTCCATTTTATGTGCATGAGTCTTTTGCCTGCATGAATGTTTATGTACCACCTGTGTACCTGGCGCCTGTTGGAGGTCAGAAAAGAGGGTCAGAGCCCCTGGAACTGGAGATTTGAGTGGTTGTGAGCCATCATGTGAGTGCTGAAAAACCAACCTAGGTCCTCTGCCAGAGCAACAAGTGCTCTCAACTGCTGAGCTCTCTGGCCCTAGTAGATAACTCTTAAATTGTTCTAAGATTTTTCTGTGGTTGTGGTTGCGAACTGTAAATGACATTTTTGGTTTCATGTTGGGGATTAGATTGACTAAGTAGAACACTTATGTCCCCACGGCTTCAAATAGTTAACATACATTCCGTTAGCATTTATTTTATTAAGGTTCACACTATATCTAATCTCAGAGCATGACCACATGTTGATAATTTTGATTAAAAGGTTTCTTTTGTTTTCTGATAAGCATACTGAAGCCTCTTGGCTGCATCATTGTTGGGGACGGTGGACCCCCCAGACCCTGAATTTCCTGTGACCGCAAGCCTGCTGGAGTAAACAACTTGTTTTCCTATGCTTTCAGCTGCTCTGAGCAAACAACTTGTTTTGCAGCTGCTCTGAGCATGAGACCCTCAAGAGTTCCCAATGGTAGGTGAATGGTTTCTGGTGAGCTTGCAGCTGAGAGTTAGGGTGTGACCATTCGTCAAGGAGACCCTATATAAGCTGCCCTGGAACACAAAAAAGGGAATTCTTGGCATTACCAGTGTCTCTGTCTGTGTGTATGTGATGTGTGTGTGTGTGTGTGTTTCAATCTCCAGGCCCTTGTCTGACTCCCGAACCGTACCGTAGCATGTAGTGTGTAGAGTAGGCATTGTGCTACACATCATTTAATGAATCTTGCTCCCTCCATCATCTCAACCATCTCTTCATTCCATACGATAAATGCGATGGAGTCACCAGATGTCCCGTAGTGTTTTCAAGACAGAGCTATCTATGAGTCCAAACGTGATTCTCATTTACCTTACAACTTAAAACTACCTGGAACTTGAGGACCTACCATGATTGGTTGTCATGGAAACTAAGTGGTGAAAAGAACCAGGGCACTCAATGCTCCAGGATGGGAAAAGGTGAGCCAGGAGTAGAGCAGCAATGAGAGGGCTGTGGGAAACCAAGAGGAGAGCCAGTCATGCTGGGTCCAGTGTGGAGAGGACTGATGTGATTATAACAGGTGGGTGTGCAGAGGAGCGAGCAGAAAACACACACCCAGGGTCTCTTCCCAAGGCCCTTGAAGTTCAATCCCTGCAGCTTTCATGAGACCAAGTCACACAGTGAAAACTAATTTTCATTTAGTCATTCCTCATACATAGACCAACTTGAACCCTCTTGTTGCCAGGGGTAGGGATGCTCCAGGGGGACTGAACTTGGCTTACTGCCTTGAGGCTCATTCAAAACAAAACTCATCTCAATATTATTTAAGGTTTATTTCTTCATTTCTTCTTATATTTTATTTTTTTAAAATATTTATTTATTAAGTATACAATATTCTGTCTGCATATATGCCTACAGGCCAGAAGAGGGCACCAGATCTCATTACAGATGGTTGTGAGCCACCATGTGGTTACTGGGAATTGAACTCAGGACCTTTGGAAGAGCAGGCAATGCTCTTAACCGCTGAGCCATATTGCCAGCCCCCTTCTTATATTTATTTTATGTGCGTGAATGGTTTGCCTGCATTCTGTAAGAGCTTGGTGCCTGAGGAGGTCAGAAGAGTACATCAAATCCCCTGGAACTGGTGTTACAGATAGTTGTTGCCTTTATGTGTGTGCTGGGAACTGAACCACGGTCATTTGCAAGAGCAGTAGGTGCTCTTAATCACTGAGCCATCTCTCCAGCTCTCATCTTTTTACATTTTTTTTATTTTATGAAGTTTATATCCTCTTGAATGTTATGGAAAAACTGAGGCGAAATTTAAATCTTACTTCTTGTACCTAAAATAAGCCTTTCCAGAAAGTACTGTCTTTCCATGTTTCCTGATTGATTAACTTGCTTTCCCATGTTCATGTTCATTACAAGGTTCTTTCCAAGGTCAGGAATACATACGAAGTACGACTCTACGCCTAATGTGAAAAACATTCAGTTAGTGTAACTGACTTATGATAAGCTGTTCAATCTGAATACAAACAGCAAAAATTTAAACAGAATTTTCTTCAGAAATCTCTCAGTCCAGACTGCTTTGTGGGTAAACTATTTTTAACCATTCAAACCTCACATGAGTGTTAGCCTTTGCAAAGCGCCTCAGAGTTAAAGGTAACAGAGCTGCCTGTGGTGGTTTAAGTGAGAAGTATCTCTCATAGGCACATGCATTGGATACTTGTCCCCATTTGTGGCGCTGTTTGTGGAGGTGATGGAAGTTTTAGGAGGGGCAGCCTTGCTGAGGAAGTGCTTTATATCCTGAGTCATGTGCCCCATGTAGAGAGACGCTGGACCTGGTGTGGGACTTTGAAACCTCAGAGTCCACCCCCAAAGAGGCACCTCCTCCAATTAGGCTACTTTACATAATTCAAACATATGAATCTATGGGGACCATTTTCATTCAAACCAACACACTATATTTTCTAAGTTTGTTCAATTTAGGATCATGGAAGTTACATTATGTTATTCCGAGTTTACACTCTAGGGGGACTGGCAGGTTTTCATTTAGGCTCTTAGGGCCCAAAGAGGCCACAGAGAGAAGCCCTGGGACTCCATGGCCAAGTATTAGGCTGACTGTCTGCATTCTTCTACCCATTCCCACCAAGGCACCACGCTGGTGTGAGTCCATGTTGATCCTCCAGACCACCCCATGTATACCATCCAGACATCACACAGAGTCATCCGGCTAAATCCTGCCCAAATGTTTCACCTATGAAATGAGTATGATGAAGGCTATTAAAATGGTATTGTTTTATTTGTGATTGTTATATAGTAATAGATAAGTAGAAGCCTACAAAAATGAATTTTCAACTCACATAAGAAAGAAAATATCACTGGGCAGTGGTGGCACACGCCTTTAATCCCAGCACTCGGGAGGCAGAGGCAGGCGGATCTCTGTGAGTTCAAGGTCAGCCTGGTCTACAGAGCAAGTTCCAGGACAGGCTCCACAGTTACTGACAAACCCTGTCTCAAAAAAAAAAAAAAAAAAAAAGAAAGAAAAGAAAAGAAAAAAGGAAGAAAGGGGGGAAGGGAGGGAGGGAGAGAGGGAGGGAGGGAGGGAGGGGGAGGGAGGGAGGGAGGGAGGGAGGGAGGGAGGAAGGAAGGAAGGAAGGAAGGAAGGAAGGAAGGAAGGAAGGAAGGAAGGAAGGAAGGAAGGAAGGAAGGAAGGAAATATTGGGTTTGGCGGTGATGACACATATCTTAAATCCCAGCACTTGGGAGGCAGAGGCAAGTGGATCACTGAGTTCGAGGCCAATCTGGTCTACAAAAGCTAGTTCCAGGATAGGAAACAAAGATACAGAGAAAAGAAACCCTGTCTTGAAAAACAAACAAAACAAAAAAGAAAGAAAGAAAAAGAAAATACCTCAATGTCTGAATACTATTCCACTGTGTGAATATCCTGTATTGTCATTATTAATCCATCAATTGATGGGTGTTTAGACTGAACAGCAATGGACACCGGAGCAGTGAATATCTCTACAGTAGGATGTAGCTTGTTGGATATATGCTTAAGAGTGATATAGTTAGATCATGTGGTAGATCTATTTTTAGTTTTTTTTAACAAACCTCCACATTAATTTCCATATGCACTCACTCCCACTAGCAGTAATAATTTCTTTACACCCACACCAGAATTTATCATCATTTGTTTTCTGATCTTAGCTGTTCTGACTTGGTTTTTTTTTTTAAAAAAAAAAAAAAAGTAAGTTTAATTTGTACTTTTCTGGTAGCTAAAGATGTTGAAAATGTAAAAAAAAAATGTTTTTTGGTAATTTTTTTTCACCTTTTGAGAATTCTCTATTTAGGTCCATGCTCAATTCTTAAATTAGGTTGTTTGTTTTTCTTGATATTTATTTTTCTTTGTAAATTCTACAAATTAACCCTCTGTCAGATATATACTGAGCAAATATTTATACAAGAGAATATTATCCAGTCATTATGAAAAGTAAAATTGTGAAATTTATAGGTGATCGTATGGAGCTGTAAATAGTCATTCTGTGTGAGGTAATCCAAACCCATACAAATGTCACATAACTTCTCTTATTTGTAGATGTTTAAATGTCATCTGCGATTCAATGGAAGGCCACATACACAAGAATATGTGGTCAGCAGAACAGTCTATATGTGAAGATGTTTCCCTTTGTGTCTATAAAGCAGAGAAAACTGCTGATCTGAATGCTCACTGTAGGACGGCTGATGTAGCCCCTCCAGTGACACCGCAGCTGTTGGAGAGATGCCTGGACAAGGTGTTCCCTGGGACAGCCTGGGCACAGTGTTCATGGCCCTTCTTGCTTACCCCAGAGTCTCTCTCTTTATGTGTTTCTCTTTCTCTTCTCGTGTTCTACTTTCATAAAGGAACAAAGATAGAATATTTAAATTTTTTAAAACCCACAAAGACACAGTATTTAAAAGGAGCACTCCAGCCTATCCAGAGTTCCATTTTTGGGTCTGAGTGACAAGAGCTTCCGTTTGTCTGGCTTGTCTTCTCTGTATGTATGCCGCTTCCTCTTGGGACCACACAGGAGCAGTGATTCGATGTCAACTAGAAGTCACACGGTCAGGATCCAGTGTCCTAGGCATTTGCTTCTCAATTTATAAACATCGTTCTATGTTCAAAGAGCTAATTCTGTTTATGAAAATAATGTCTATGGCTAAACTTTGCAAACAGAACAATTCAACACTGCTTAGGCAATCCTGGAAGGAAAAGCACCATATGAAGAGCCTTCCTTCACCAGCAGGGGCAGCGGTATCATGTTATTAGCCCATGTCTTCAGTGCCCTACTTCTGGCTCTTTAGTTTGGTTTCTCTTAGGGTACCAGTTCATGGGTGTCTCTTATCTCCACGTCTCATGGACTTGCTTTTTTGTGTTTCTTATTAAATGGTACCAAGTGAGGAGACACGAGGCACAGCCAAGTCACGTCCAGACCAGAAGTCTCTAGACTTCCAACTATGTCAAGGTCTTCTCTAAATCTTCCCACCAATGAGCATGTAGCCATGGTAACAGTCGAATATTGGTAATAACAAGAAGACTAACAAGGAGGAAAATTCTTTTAATGTAAAGGTAACAATGTGTCTCATTTATTTGAATCAATTAGTCATTCCATTATTAAACAAGCTTCTTCTCAAACTACATTCAAAAGGAGATAATCATACCTGTTTTTAAAATAGGCTGCAATGTTAAGAATGGGAAGGAAAAGCAACTCTCCTAGATGACACCAGAATCTAGGAACCTACGTGGTTGGGAGCCAGCATGGGGGATTCTGACATTAATGAGGAAATTTTTCAGCGTTTTAATTTTAAGTCTAGCTGTTTTTTCATAAAACTAGAAATATCTCAGTTTTCCTAACAATTTATATTTATTGCCAAAGTTTTAAAAATACAAGGAATTGAAAGCCTCTCCCTGCTCTTTTGTGATCCCTTCCTTGGTCTCAGAGATCAGCATTGCCACGGCTGCGCCCTTGGTACTTGTTATTCTATGCACATACACAGTGTAATCACACACATCTGTGGGGTGCATCTGTGTGTGTGTGCACGCATACATGTGTGAGTGATTCACCTTATAACACAAATCAGTCTGTAGCAGTAGGACTAGATGTTGTTGTACTCCATAGACTGTTAACTGTGGCTGGCGTAATAGCGCTATTTGCCTTGTCTCTCACAGCAGAGACCATACCAGAGCTTCTGAGGATGCAACGGGATTGGAGAAGGAAGGGGAAAGGACAAGCTTCCTTCTCCCTCTTCAGTCATCCCTGATTGGCCAAAATGTAGGAGTTGTGTTCTCAACATCTCCTCTTTCCCCGACACCATCACTACTACCATCTCCCGCTCTGTGTCTGGGGCTCTCTGAATTGGCCTGAGGGGATGAAAGTCCACAGCTGACAGGACATGGAGGTGCTAACACGGGGCTCAGTGCATGTGTTTACCTGTGTTCCATGCTTCCATTACTGAACACAGGCCCACTCCTGCAACCTCAGTTGCTCTGCATTCCAAAAAAAAAAAAAAAAAAAAAAAATTTAAATAGGACTTGAAAAGAGAACATGGATTTATCTAAAGTTTGTTCAGAAGCGGGGAGGGAAAAGTTCTTCGTTGCTCTTCGTCTTTCCTGATGCAGTACTACAGTTTCACAGAAAAGACGAAAGCATAGCTAGGACACACGCTGTCACAACTGTGACCTCCTTTCCTGGGTATCAAGTCCCCCGCATGAGGGCTTCACCTCACTCTGTCCTCCAGCATGAGACCCCTGGGGCAGTTAGAAGACTTAGGGGCTACTTTCCAGGGGTCCCCATTGCATTGACTGTTCTCTGAACTGTATCAGTTTCAAAATAATTAAGCTAAAATTAGATAATAATAATAATAAAAGATCTAGGGGGCGACTTAACACGAGTATCTGAGCTCTGTTTGAAGCCCGGTGATCAACAGCAATAAAGACTCAAAAGAGCCTGTCAAAGGGCTACTCCTGAGGGGGCGGGGTTGTCCCAGGTATCCATGAAAAGATTGACAGAATGACCCCAGCAATCATAATTGGGGAATTCACGTTTTGTTTTTTTTTATAAAGGATTTATTTATTTATTATATACAGTATTCTGTCTGCATGTCTGCCTGCAGGCCAGAAGAGGGTAATAGATCTCATTACAGATGGTTGTGAGTCACCCTATGATTGCTGGGAATTGAACTCAGGACCTTTGGAAGAGCAGCCAGTGCTCTTAACCTCTGAGTCATCTCTCCAGCCCCTCGTTTGTTTGTTTGTTTGTTTGTTTTGTTTTGTTTTAATATGGAGAAAAATACAGAAAGAACACCAACAGGCTTTACAAAACAAATGAAAGGAAACATTTATCAATCCAATCCAAAGACAAACCTGCCACAGACCATCTCCGTGTCCATCAAGATCAGAGAGATATGAATAACTGAAGGTTTTAACAGTTATACAACATGTCTAAAAGTCAGAGAACTAGAAGTAAGACTTCTAGAAGGTGGCCCTGTGGATTACGGAGGTCGTGAGCCCATTCACACAGCCACTACAGAGCGATACCAGCAAGCTGGCCCTCCTGACTTTACGGTTGTAACACTGTGGAAGCTGCATGAGGAGCTGAATATGCAAGCAGCAGCGCTTTCTTGGCAGGCTCCACTACAGAAACTCAGGTATCCACTGGAAACTCTTAAGTCAAGCTGGCAGTGATGGTGCATGTCTTCAATCCCAGCACTTGGGAGGCAGAGGCAGGTCAATTGCTGAGGGCTAGGATTAAAGGCATGTACCACCACTGCTCAGCCATATATCATTTCTATGTGTGGGTATGATTGGTTTAAACATTTTCTTGTTCAACTTGAAGTAGCAAAACAAAACAAAACAAAACAAAAAAAAACCCATATTAGCTCCTCAATCATCATCTTAGATCCTTCAGGGTTACTCAGGGAGGTCATCTGAGCATACATCTCCCTTAGTGGTGATTGGGAGCTTGTGCCCCAGAAGTAGATACTTTAGGATGGCAGATCAATATAAAGGTACAGCAAGCAATTTCTATTTTAAATCAACAAGCAAGAACTAGAATCTCATTCGAAGCCTCATCAGTTCTGTTGCTTATTAAAGATTATTAAAAAGCAGCAACGACAGTAATAATAAAATATGATTTAACATGCAGAAGAGATTTGCCTCAGCTATTGGACATGGCATATTCAGAAAGATACAACCTGGGTATATTATTGAGAACGGTGCTGCTGTGTCTTAAGGTAGCATTCTTTTCTTGCAACATAATAAAGATTAGATTATTAAATTAATACCAACTGGCAGCTGCTAAGAAGTTTTTAGAATCAATGCATCCAGGGCTCTGGGTAGATAAGGAATTGATTCTGAACGGCAAAACCCTGAAAAACTTTTAAGGGACTAGAAAAGACAAAATCTCAGAGAGAAAGCCCAAACCCCTAAACTAATTAAAAAGATCAATCACGATGTATTCAAAAGAAGCATCTTCAAGGCGCAATCATGGAGGGAAACTCATGCTCGGAAAAGTTCCGTCGGCTGCCAGACAGAGAAATCCTGAGGGTGGAGGGACAAAATTTCTTTTCTCTCTCCAACAAAGTAAAACTCTACGCACCTCCAAATTAAAAACGAACAAACAAACAAATAAAATGTGGTTTTGCTATGTACCTTAGTCTGGGATGTTAGGCCTATGTCAACAAGTCTAGCCTCCAATTCAAATTATTATGATCAAACAAGGAAACACTCATTCCTCTACTTTGGGGGGTGGGTATTGTGCCTGTTTCCTCTTTTTATTTTTTCCCATGCTTTTTTATTAAAAAAAATTACTTTTCATTTTACATCCCAACTCCAGTCCTCCCTCCTTGCCTCCCTCCCCTTCTCCTCTCCTCCCCCTTCCAATCCTCCACCCACCTCAGAGGGGGCAAGTCCTTCTGCATGCTGCCGTTTGCACAGGGCACTGAGCTTTCTATAGGAGAACAGGTAGGGACTGATTGTTAGGTTATTGAGTGATGTGGAATTACACAGGTTCCCCTAGCTCTTCTGAATTCTTCTGTCTTTCCCTTCTGTAAGCCCCTCAAACCATAGGAGTGGCCAGGCTCCTCCCCGAGACCCTTCATTTGCCAGGTTCTATCCACAGGACACTCTAACTGCCCTAAGGACTGGACCCTGCCCCCACTCTACAGAGTTAAAAAGCCCAAGTTCTGGGCTTGAAATCTTACCAGTCCCTACCCTGAAAAGCTTTACGCTGGAAAGATCCACACCTTTCCCCAAGAAACTTTATATAAGCCCTTCCTTTTGCTCAGTTCCCTGTTGCTTCTTGCCTGAGCACAGGAAGCCGCTCTCCTGATTTTTTCCCCTCTATAGCCAGAGCTCAAAGATTTCCTACCTCTAAGCCTTCTTTGTTCTCATCTACTAGATTCAGCTTTACTGGGATTTAGGTGTCCTCAAGATAAGAGTGACCACAGCACCCCAGATGGGAGAGGGGGGTCATTGGTGAACTTTTCTATAGCCTTTATCAGAGCCGCCCATCAGGCACGCTCACAGTACAGAGGGTATACACCCCACTCTCTCAATACCTAGGTATAGACACAGGAGAAGAAATGGTCAAAGCTCCTCAAAGGTCCTGCATCCCTAGTATCACCTCTTTGAGAGGATATTAACTCACTTCCCTGACATTCCATCTATTTTAGACCTTAACCTCTGCATATCAGCTGTTGAAAAAAGATGCCTGGCCACCTTTGGAGAATGCTGGTTGTGTGTCCCTCCTGGGTGGAACCAAGAGCCTTATCAAGCTATAAGGGTGCAATAGTGGCTTGAATACCATGGACAAACAAGTACTTTCTGGTTGGATTTAAGGCTCACTCCACAGAAGGAAACTCATGTCTAGCTCTGTAAATCTGGCCAAGAACCTGTAGCTGGGGGGGGGGGTTCATAGACCCCAGGGGTAAGCCTACTACTGTTGTTTTGCTAAATGGATATAGTATCAAACTACTCTCTAAATTCATATCTCTATGCCCATAGATTAGTGCAACACTCAGTTCTCATCAATGTGCAGTAGATGGCTGTTTATACAGACTCGCAATCTGCAAGGAATAATTGTCTATGGAGTATTCCAACACAACTGGGAAATTCATATAACACTCTCTCCCTTAAAGGTTCAAGGCACATCTCAGAAGAGGTGGTAGAAAGACTGAATGAGCCAGAGGTTGGGAGAGTGAGAGAAAAACAGTTTCTTCTAGGTAGGACAGAACAGTTATACTCCTGATCTTGCAGAAGCTCTGGTGTCTGCATAAGATCTGCACAGGATTAAGCCAGTCAACATTCGAGCATGGATGGGGGAAGGGTATACAAGGTCCTATCCCTAGGTGAGAAGCTGTTCACATTTGATGGCTGCTAGGGAAGAGAGAGGCAATTTTCTTTAGAGGTGTTGACCCTAGGTTGACCATGCTTCTGTGGATATATATATATATATATATATATATATTTATATTTATATATATATATGCACACACATATGCAGCACTAGTTGGACTCAGTGAGTTAGTTTTTGAAAAAGAACAAGAAGAGAAAGAAGTAGAAAGAGGAGGACAAAGTTGGAAGAAGATCGTGAAAGGGGATTCTAGAGATGTTGGGGGAGACTGGAGAGGATAGAATTAAAATACATTGTATGCATGTATGAAATTCTCAAACAATAAATTTTAAAAAGGAAATAAAGAACCAAGTTGGCGCACAAAGCAAATGGGTGGGTGCTGGGCTCTGTGCTCGTAGCTGGAGTGTCATCACCAAGGCAAGATCCTGCCCACACTGCAAGTTCTCTCTCCTGCTGCTCTGGATGGGGTGAAGCTCTGTGCCAGCCAGTGGGGCTACTGAGCTTCCCAGCAAAGGACATTTTAAACTACCCAGCTGTGTCACAGCAGACTAAGAACCAAACCACAGGGGACAGCAGAGCTGACAGAAAGGGTCATATGAGGAAGCCATGAGACAAATCAAAGAAAGAAATGGGAAGATATTGGGGCTGCCTGCCCTTCACTGACTGCAGAGTCTGTCATTAGCTTGCTCTCAAGGGTTCTGGAATGGTTTTTGCAGCAATTCAGAGACAACTGAAATGTCAGAGTAGTTTTGAAAGGGTCACTCTGAGCTCTTTAAAAAGTGATTCTTCCAAGAAAATGTTACTGAGAATGATTCTACTGTATGTCTGTAAATGCTTTATTTATTGGTTTGTCAATTGACAAACAGCTCATCTGTCTATCTATCTATCTATCTATCTATCTATCTATCTATCTATCTATCATCTATCTATTTTTGCTATTATAAAGTTAAGGTAAATCTTTGTAAGTTAGTTCCTGTGTGGACATTTCTGTATATTGGCTATGGTTTGGATGCAGTCTGCCTCCGATGGGTCATGCGATTGATGTTTGTCCCTCAGTGAGATGATGGTGAGAGGTGGCCCACAGCCTGGTGAAAGGTGACTAAGTCCTGAAAGATGCTCTCAAGAGACTACCCTAGCATTCTTATGGGACTCCAGCTCATTTCTTTCAAGCAACTTATAAAACAAGACTGACCCTCTTTGATCTCTGGCTTTTCTCTCCCATGTGTTCCCAACACAAAGTCATCCACCATGATGGCATCTGCCATGGCAGGATCTTGAGGCGTCCAACAGAGTCAATGCCAGCATCAGCATGGCATTGTCTGGACTTCAGCTTCCCAAACCATGAGGTATAAATCTCCTTCTCCAGAAAGGATGTATTTATTCGTTAATTGTGTTATTATGTGTGTCTGTGTGAGTTTATGTGTGCTTTGTGCATACGTAGTGCCCACAGAGGCCAGAGGGTATCAGATCCTCTGGAACTGGAGATACAGGTGATTGTGAGCCATCTGATGTAGATGCTGGAACTGAACCCAGGTGCTCTGCAAGAGCAGCAAGCGGTCTCAACCATTGAGCAATGCCGTCAGCCTCTAGCTCTCCTGTACTAACTATCTACCCAGTCTTGGGTATTTTTATTTTAGCAACAGAAAACTGGTAAGTACAACTTCTCTTGAGTAAATATGTAGGAATGAGATTTCTTGATCATAAAGTATAGATATGTTTGACTTAATTTTTTTTTTTTTTTTTTTGCCAGAGGGTGCACACCTTTAATCCCAGCACTCAGGAGACAGTGGCAGGTGGATCTCTGTGAGTTCGAGGTCAGCCTGGTCTACAAAGTGAGTTCCAGAGCAGCCTGGGTTGTTACATGTATAAAACCCTGTTTCAAAAAAAAAATCCAAAAATAACTTTTTTAAATGCCTGTGTCTTTATGTGTGCCTGTTTGTCTATATACGCATCATGTGAGTGTAGGTTCCTTCAGAGGAACCAAACCCAGGTCCTCTACAAGAGCAGTAAATGCTCTTAATTTGCTGGGCCACCTCTCCAGCACCATCTTTAGCTCTTTAATAACCATCAAACCACTCTCTAAAGTATCTATACTTTATCTTTACCTAATCCCTCCTTGTTTTATTTACCCATAGTTGTAAGTCTTGGCACTATAGAGTAAAAAACCTCATCTTTTTTTTTTTAAAGATTTATTTGTTTATTATGTATATAACATTCTGCCTCGATGTATGAACACATGCCAGAAGAGGGCGCCAGATCTCATTACAGATGGTTTTGAGCCACCATGTGGTTGCTGGAATTGAACTCACAACCTCTGGAAGAGCAGTCAGTGCTCTTAACCACTGAGCCATCTCTCCAGCCCTACTCAATATTTTCTTTCTTATTTATTATGTATACAATATTCTGTCTGTGTGTATGCCTGCAGGCCAGAAGAGGGCACCAGACCCCATTACAGATGATTGTGAGTCACCATGTGGTTTCTGGGAATTGAACTCAGAACCTTTGGAAGAGCAGGCAATGCTCTTAACCTCTGAGCCATCTCTCCAGCCCCCCCCCCCTCAATATTTTCTATCACTTTAAAATTTCTTTCCCTCTGATCCAGTTTCCAGTTCACAAGTTGTCTCCAGTCATATGAACTCTATCCATTTGGAAATGTCCTTACTCTATTCTCAACTATATAATTCCCGGTTAACTCTCCATCAGTTTGCAATGCTGATTTTTATGATTTGGGCAACAAATTTATCTGCAAGCTATAGCATAGCTGGTTCTTCCGGGTCTAATGTAACCGTGGACTGTCTTGAAACAGAGCAGCTATGATGAGCCCATGAGCCCCTCGGGAGACCAGCCCTATTAACGTTCCCTCGTGGAGTGGTCATGGGACTCATGAGCTTTCTGGAGATCCTCAAGGCTCCTCCCTTCCTTGAGACCCAATCATCACTATATGAAGAGTAAATGAAGCAGGACTTCTCTTGGCACAGCTCCCTGTAAGCTGTCCAGGGTCATTTTCAGTGGTGCTGCTGTCTCTGGGCACCTACATCCCTGTAGGTGAGCCCCAGAAACTCATTGTTTCACCAAACTGGACTTGGATGGAATCTCCCTTCCGCATGCCAGCGCCTCTCTTTGTAGGATGAATAGACCTTTTTGTGTCTCCCCAAGAAAAGTCATACTACACAAGCATATCGATATTATTACTCAGTAGCATTTATTTTTTTTTGTTGTTGTTCTTTTTTGTTTTTGTTTTTCAAGTCAGGGTTTTTCTGTGCAACCCTAGCTGTCCTGGAACTAGCTCTGTAGACCAAACTGACCTTGAACTCATAGACATCTGCCTACGTCTGCCTCCTGAGTGCTGGGATTAAAGGCGTGCACCACCACAGACTGGCTTGCTTGGTAATTCTAATATCTGTATTACTAGTTTTTCTAAGATTTCACTTTTTTATTTATGTGTATGTGCCTGTGTATCCTACATGTGTGCAGGTGCCTACAGAGGCCAGAAGAGGCTGTTCCTAGAACTTGAGACCCAGTGAGTTGTGAGCTGCCCAGTGTGGGTGCTGAGAACCAAACTTGGGTCTTCTGAAAGAGCAGTGTATTAGTCAGGGTTCTTTAAAGGAACAAAAATGATTAAGCATTTAGATTTACTATAGTGGCTTGCAGGCTGTGGCCCACGTGGTCCAACAAAGACTGTCTCCCTATAAAAAGACCAAGAACCCTGCCGTTGTTCAGTCCACTAGACTGGCTATCCCAGCAGTCCTGACCTAGCACTAGAGCGCCCGAGGTACAGGTAGAGAGCTGCTGTTCTTTGGTCTACACTGGAATCCCAAAGAATTAGGTTCTAATACTAGCAAAGGAATGCCTTAGCAACAAAAGCAGGAATAAGAGCAAGCGGGAAACACACCAAACCTTCCTTCTTCCATGTCATTTTTATAAAGGCTGCCATCAGAACATGTGACCTAGATTTCCACCTCAAACGATCCAATCTAGAAAATCCTCCGCAGGCGTGCCCGTCTGCTTGGGTTTTAGTTGGTTCCAGATGTGGTCAAGTTGATAGCCAAGGTTAGGCATCACAAGCAGTAAGCACTCTTAACCACCGAGCCGTCAGTCTAGCTCTGCATTACTGTTTGTGTTGTCTGCTGGTCTTGCTTGCTTCTTCTGCTTGACACATCTGAATTCTCCATTTGCTTTATAATCTCCCATAAAAGCAAATTAATATTTAAAGGTTGTTTTTAGAGGCAATCCAAGATGATGCAATTTTCCACCACAGTGGCTTTTCATTTTCTTCCCAAAGAACACTCTGGGGTAGGTTAGCAGCCTGAAACAATAAAACCCATACCCTGTGTTTCTGGGTCATTATCTCAAGCCAGAGAGAAGGGTATCATGTCAGGATCCCCGTCTTTGGGAGGAAATGAATGCCAACCCCCAAACCCTCAACAGCTGAGTCTTCAAAAGCTTCCCTCTGTGTCTCAGCTGCATCCGGTAAACTGCCAAAGAGTCTCGGAGCCAAAATGGCACTGCCTGTGGTTTCAGGACCCTGAGCAGTGATTTCCCAGATCACAATGGGCCCTGCCTCAAGGCTGCTTTTTAGCTATCAGCAAATCCTGCTTTCTAAAAGTGTTCTAGTCTATTTCTTTAAACTCTATTTCCTTCTTCCAGTTGCTTCCTATATTGTTAGGTATTGTGGTTTGGATGCCAAATACTCCTCACAGGCTTATGTGTTTGGACTCTTGGTCCCCGACTGTTGGCCTTCTTTGAGGGGTTGTAGAACCTCTGATAGAAGGCATGGCTTCTGGAAATGGATGGTGAATTTTAGATGAATGCCTTTGAGGCTGTAGTCTTTTTTGCTTCTGGCCCAAGCTCTGCATCAGGGTCAGTGCTACGTGAGAGAGAATGTAAGTTCTTGCCATCACAGACCAAGACTCCATAGCTGTCATGACCTCCTGGCCAGGATGGACCATGTTCTTTAAACTATGAATCAAAATGAGCTTCTCTTTCCTTAGGTTGTACATCAGCTGCTTTAACTGCCTGACCAGGAGCAACCTAAGGGAGAAAAGATTTTATTTGGCTCAGAGTTGAAGGCATGGCCTAGAAATCCTTGTGGGTGGAAGATTTTGAAGTTTGGTGGCTAAAACTTACTTTTATTGAGGAGATCAGGAAACAGAGAAGGAGGAGATATTGGTGTTCACAGGACTCTTTCCTTTTCTGTTTTTATTCAGTCTGTGATCCCAGCTCATGGGATGGAAGTACCCATAATCAGAGTAGGTCTCCAGTAAGTTAAACCTCCATGTAAACATCCCACAGACACACTCAAGGCATGCCTCATTAATGCTCTGTCTTTCTTAATTTTTAGATTTACTTATTCTCTCTCTCTCTCTCTCTCTCTCTCTGTGTGTGTGTGTGTGTGTGTGTATGTGTGTGTGCACCATATATGTGTGGGTACCTAGAGGTCAAAAGATGGTGTCTCATGCCCTGAAATTGGACTTACAGACAGTGTGAGCCACCTGACATGGGTGCTGGGAACTGAACTCAGGTTCCCTGGAAAAGCATCAAGTGTCCCTAACCTGAGTCATCCCTGCAGTTCTACCTGTGTGTTTCCTAATCTAATCAAGTTGATAAATAAAATTCACCATCAAAAGTTACTTCCGGGGCATATTTGGTCTCTAGGATGTAAAAGTGACTAATATATTAGGCCCCAGATGTTTGACAGAATGTGTGTGTGTGTGTATGAACTGTCTTCATGAGAGAGGAAGATTGGAATCATCTAGGCTGCCAGTCTTCAAATTTAAAATATGGGCTAATATGTTAATGGGAGATATCAATAGTAGTCTAGGAAAAAAAATAAGACACAATAAGGGAGCTAGTGATGTTGGGGATGAAGGGAACAGTTGCCAAGGAGAGCTTTTCAAAGTAGTGACACCAGAGCTTAGGGAATAGCTAGAGCAGCGTGTCTAGGGCTACAGATAGAAAGGGGTAAAATTCTGAGGTAAGAGCAGTAGCTAAGGGGAAGTTGTGTAAGCCCTGCAAATCAATATGAGGCATTGGGTTTTACTCTGAGTGAGATGGGAAAACACTAAAATTTTGATATTAGCTGCATTTAAACAGTGCACTCGTGTCTGTACCAGGCACCTCCCATAGCAGATAAAGGCCCGCTGGAAAATTCCTGTAGTAGTTCCGGGAAGAGAGTGAGGCAGGATGAGGGAGGGCTGTCTTGAGATGCTACCTTTCATTAAGTCTGCCTTCAGCTCCTAAAGAAAGTAGTATGTGCCCATCTTATGGATGGAGAAAGCTTGGGGTAGGGAATGAAGCTTTTGGCTAAGACCACACCTGCTAAATTGCAGAGTCTGCTTGTGCTTCCAAAACCTGTCATGTCTTAGATCGATTTCCAAGTTAGAGCGTGTCTTGGGAGTACCCCACTGTGACTCCCCACTCATCCAATCTAGATCATAAGCAGAACTTTGTGGGGAGCATAGACTGTTAAAGACCATAGGGTCCATTCTTTCTGTACACCAGAGGCCTGTAGAACACAAAGGGATGGAACTCACCCATGCTGCCAGCACAGGCTCCGTCTCGCCTGGTTCTTCTCTACGGAGTTTGAGCATCTCACCATCCTGGACAGTGCTTTCAGGTGGGAGAATCAGAGAGAGCTGGGTCTTGGCTGACTGTCTCTCTTGTGGCCCCAGGAACACAGGCACACTAATTACCAGTCAACCTCAGGTCGGAGAAGTTGCCCGACTCAGCAAGGCTGCCGCCCCCCCGCCCCCCCCGCCCCCGATTCTTTCCAGTTTGTTGGCAGTGGTACCCAGGGGTGGCTGGAGAGCTCTGATAACAGCTTGCTGGTTGCATTCCAGGACAGGAGCTCTGACTCCACTGAAGACTTGTCAGAAGGTGAAGAAGTTACTGACAAAGGAAGTTAATAATGGCCACTCCGGAAACTTGGCCTCTTCCACAATGTCTTTACACCTATTTAAAGCATCACCTTGGAGCTAACTGAGATGCCAGAAAACAAAACAAACCCCGTGAATGGAAATTAACAATTAGTCCGTGACCCACTTAAGGAGATGTTATGTCTCTTACGTAGGCAAGCCATAGTGTGCACCCTAAGCTAATGGTACGGGCTTTTATCCCATGATGGAAATTATACGACATTCTCCAGCTTCCCTTGCAGGACTCTGTCTCATCTCTATTTCTGGGAGCTTATGCTAACTACCTAACTACAAGAAATAAAGTTCTGGGATAGGTTACTGGCGGGAACCATTGTGGATACCGACATGTGGGCTTATCTGCTGACTATGCAATATCAAAGCCATGAAATGTGAATGAAGATATTGTGTGTCTCTGTAAGTAGAGGGGAGTTGTGGCATACTCAGAGTGATTCATGGATGTTCATTCAAGGTCTCACAAGCCTTGGACCGAATCAACTTTTCTAATTATATCTACTTAATTTTCTCGTCTATGCTCTTGTCTAGCATGGTCTAATAGAAATACAATGTGAGTCACACATCACTGCGAAGTTTCTAGTAATCAGAAATAAGTGAAATTAACTTTAGTATACATTAGCTTACCTATTCAAAATATTTAACATGTAATAAATACAAAACTGTATTAATCAAATATATTGCACTTTTTGAGCTTTTTAACTGAAATAGAATCGCATTATTTTCCTCCCTCCTTCTCCTCCCTCAAGTCCCTCGCAGCTACTCTCCCTTGGGCCCTCCCTATCCATGTCCCCCACTTAAGCTGATGGCTTCTTTTTCTTTGATTTCTTTCACACACATACATATGTCTGTCTGTCTGTCTGTACACACACACATAACCTGCTGAGTCCATTTTTGTTGGTGTGTATATGGTTTCATGGCTGGCCACTCTGCTTTGGAAACCAAAATAGGGGCTCATCCCTGGGAGAAGCAGCTGCTGTTAGCTGCCTGTAGCTCTCTGTTGAGGTATGGGGCCCTGAGAGTTACCCCTTCCACACTAACGTTTCTGTTGATATCCCCATCTCCTTTGTGCAGCCTTTTTTCTAGGAGAGGCTGTTCCACAACAGGCTTCTTGATATTCTGGCTCTAACAATCTTTCTGCCCCTTCTGCGATGTTCCCTGAGCCATAGCTGTGGTATAGATGGATTCATTGAGCCTAGGTTCCCTGCTATCTGTTTCTCTTTGCATTGTGTCCAGTTTCGTTCTTCTATGCTGGTCTCCGTTTTCTGTAGAGAGACCTCCTTGCTGAGGGGCGATAGCTATGCTCATCTAGGAAAGACGGTTCATACACAAAGAGGGATCCTGAGCTGTGCGTGTTTAACTGGGTAGTGGGTTTGCAGATCCTCTCTTTCTTGTGATGAGCTTTTTAAATTTACTATGTGTCTGATGCCTACAGTACTTCTCAGTCGGGACTACTCACATTTCAAAGGTTCAGTCATATCATTTGGACAGTGGCTGCCTTATTGGATGGAACAGGGCTATGTAAATAAGTTTCAGAAAAAACAAGTAAGCAAATAGTATTATTACATTTACAAGACTCCAGAGAAGACTGAATGTGGACTGACTTAAGGAATCGTTTCCGTCAAATAAATCTTGTTTCTGTTAGAGATCGTGTGGAGATTCATCAACTAATTCACAACATCTTGGTGGAGGATGGTAGAAGCTGCTGAGGAAGACGCCCGTGTCGCAGAGCATCTTAAAGACAGAAAGCGCTATAAACTAAGAGTGGTCCACCAAATAAATAAATGAAGAAATAAGACTGGGGAATAAATAAGTTGGCGAGAATGGTGAGTACCATGGGGAAAATTGTGAGGCTCAAAGATGACTATTCTGAGATCATTAGAATCTCGTTTTCCTACTCCACATTTTATAGCAATACTTTCAAAGTGCTTTACTAATGTTTCCAAAGATTCTTTAGAAATAATTTGACCTTGACATTTGTCCATGCATGTCGGAGCACAGCTGTAAGACTCTGGGAGCTGAAGTGAAAGAATATTATTCCAGGAAGTAGCAGCATGACCTCAACACGGGGCGTAGAGTCTACAAGACCAGGTATTCATTTAGCTATCTGAAATATTTTTAGAGACACAGGCTCTCAGTTAGTTATAGAAAGTGTATCTCTAGATAATGTCTCTTAAATGCTACATACCATTTGCATTGACCCCAAACTGGTCAATTTCCTTAGCCTGTGTGTGTGTGTGTGTGTGTGTGTGTGTGTGTGTATACAGTGTGTGTGTCTGGTAGAATGTTTGGGTCAGCTTCTTCACATGGTTGGGATTTCTCTTACGCAACAGCTAAATAAAGGGTGATCTAAAATAGTGTTTTCCCTTCTAATTCCGAAGGGTTCTTTCAAAAATAGGAATAGGAGCCCCTGGAAACTCACTGTGGTACTCCGTTTCTCAGCCCTCAACAGCAGCAGTGAGAGCTAAGAAACAGACCGGGCACATCTCTTGCCAGGACTACCCCAGGAGCCTTGTAGACATCTACAGTACGCTGTGGCTCACATTCGATTCAAGCTCCATCGTGTGACTAAAAGTCCTGCCTGCTTTGAAAGACACAGAAACAAGGAGCTTACAGCTATACCTCCAGGAGGACCAGGGGGACCCAGAGGCATTGCTACTTTGTGCCATTTCCCTGTACTGCAAATGCAGGAGTTTTTGCTAATAAATGCATCGTTTTCTAAAATGTGGGCAGGAAATAAAAAGCTGCAGCACCAGGTTTACCGGGCATCTCTGCTCAATGTTATGGACCTTCAGAAAGTGGCGCTTGGCGGACCCACATCCTGTTAGCACACTTTCCCCCTCAGCTCATTCTGTAAACCACAGTCTCTTTCCCCCAGGTCACATGGTCATTCTGGTCAGAGTGCTTTGGCCAGGACCACTGTCTGAGGTCCTGGTTATGCGACTGCCTCAGATCAACTGTTCTACAGCACTGTCGGTTCATAAATTCTGCCTTTGCCATTGGTATTCCCAGAATAACCAGAGCCATTCCTACTTGAAGGAAGGGTAGTGTGCTCATAGCAGAGAGCCCCTGCCAGTTCTCAGCTGGGTGGTCTCGAACAACTTTTTTAACCTCTCTGAACATCTGATTTTATTGCTATTAATAACATAAAATAATAATAATGTATCTGCAAAGCACTTTGCAGATAATCATAATAAATACTGTTTAGTCACTGTGTGAAATAGGTATATTGTTGTCCCTGTTTTACAAAGGACAAAAACAATCCCCTAGTCACAAAGCTAGTAAGTAGCAGAAGAGAGAACGGAATCTGGGCCTAATAGCCCTTGAGACCATGGCTACCCAGAGCACCCTATGGGAATCCTTATTTGTAACTTCTCTGCTAGTCTATGTCAATAGCTGAGCCTCAGAGAATCAACACAACTTTTTGGTATCTGTACGTATTTAAATAAGCCCCACACTTAAAGCTTGCAAAGCTACTTGCATCTGTCTCTGTGACTTATCGCTTTCTATTAGGTTCCCGTTGGGACTGGGGATCACACCACTGCAAGCTCCTCCTGATTCCGGAGACGGAGGCCTGCTGGTGACCGCCTGTGGCAGCTCACCTAAAAGCCCATGACAGGCTGGGCAGGCTCCCAACTGCCGAGATTAGCCCGCAGGATCCTTGCAGGCAAAGGTATATTTTAGGACAGTGGGGCTGAACAGCATCACAGAACGACAAATGATCAGAACACGCCCCTTCCTCATCTTCTCAAGGGTCCAGATAGCTCGTGTTTATGCTTAACTCTGCACGGTATGCTCCCTGAATAACATGAAAGAGTCTATTTATCTGCATATCAACCAATATCCATGTGCACCCAACCCACGATCAGAACAATAATGACTTTTCTTACAAATTTTAATAATAATAAAATTCTTTTCTTCAGAGGACCGTGTGTTTTAGTCAGCAGATTCATTCACTGTGAATACTTTTATTAGCTGTTAGGCTCTCCGGAGCAATCATCTAAATGACCGGTGACAATAATGACTGGTAATGATGCTTCTTAATGAATTATCACGAGCAATCAGCACGACTCGACAGCGCAGGAAGGAAAGAAGGTTCTGATCTATCTAGGATGGTGGATAAGACAGAAGAAAACTTGCAATGCAGCTTCCACACGGGCCCTGCAGGCACATACCCCACATCAGGAAGCAGTCAATGGCATTCTCAAGGTCATTCCTTGACTGGAGGTGAATGGGTCTTGACGGCAAGGCTAATGAAGCCACATTGCTTCACGTCCATGTTCTGCAGAGCATCTCTCACAGGAATTCATTATTCTCTCCATCTTTGGTTTATATGGTTTATAGCCATAGGAAGAATCTGAGATGTTTATTGAATAAAGAGTACAGATAGGCCAGAGAGATTACTCAGTGGCTAAAGCACTTGCCACAAATGTAATAGGATATGGATATCCAGACCCACATAAATGCCACATAAAGAAAGCCTACCTATAATTGTAATCTCAGAATGTAGAGACAGGGGACCCCTCAAGTCTGCCAGCAAGACTGAGATGTGTTGTATACATCTGATTAAGAGACCTTGACTCCCATCCAAGTGCTGACTAGTCCTGACCCTGCTTATCTTCTGAGCTCAGACGAGATTGGGCACATTCAGGAAGGTTTGATCCGGGCTCATAAGAGCTCACAGAGTCTAGACTGTCAGGGAGGCTGCATAGGATCAACATATGCCCCCTACATATGAATGACAGTTATGCAGCTTGGTTTACTTGTGGGACTCCTAGCAGAGGGAGCAGGGGCTGTCTCTAATGTTTTGACTGTGTCTTGGGAGCCTATTCCTCATATTCCTCATATTGGATTGCCTTGCCCAACATTAATACAAGGAGAAGAGCTTAGTCCCACCTCAACTTGATATGCCATGCTTTGTTGATAATCATGGGAGGGCTGTGCCTTTCTGAACAGAAGCAGAGGAAGAGTGGTTAGGGGAGGTGGGGGGGGGAGGAGTAGAGGAAGGGAAGGGGAGGAGACGAGGGAGGGGAAACTGTAGTTGAGATGTAAAATAAATGAATAAATTTAATTAACAACAACAAAAGTTGTGTAAGTTGGAAGAGCAATCTGGGAAGATTCCTGACATCAACCTTGAGCCTCAACATGCATACACACACGTGTGCCCACACACTAAATACACACATACACACACACATGCACACATACACACACACACACACACACACACACTATATGAAAACAAGGGAAAGGAAACAAGAAGGGAAAGGAGAAGAGACACAGAAGCAATTTGAATCTGGGAGGAATCTGTAGAAACATGGACATTTCAAGCACCTTTCATCTCATCTGCATGGCCACTCGAGGTTACTGCTCCATTTTACAGACTAAGAACTGGGACTGGATGAGGAGCCAGGCATGCATTGGTAACAACTAGCATTTGGCACTAGACTTTGTGACCCCAGGCCCTTTCTAGTTCCTCCCAATATCAGTTTATTAAAACTTCCATAAGTAACCCCAGCAGGAAGAACTCAAAGATCCCTGGGCTCTGTAAACCTTCCAGAAACTTTCCTCCACAATAAACCCAGTGCCTCATTTTAGGACAAACACCGCATTTGGCTCAGCTAGAAGGAAGCAGAAACCACGATCCTCCTTTCCCTTGAGGAATTAGTCTTCCTTCTGGCCGATAAACTGAAATTATCCAGAGAGATCTTGGTTAAAGTGTGGCTGCTGGCACAAAATACAGTGCTAAGTAGAGTAATAATAAATTACAAACTTAAGCACCCTCCCTACTGTTTCAGCTTGGAAAGTGTATAAATCCTCTAACTAGCACAGGGGAAAAAACAACCCAGCTCTGCATTTTTTTTTTGACAGCCACATGCCAAGTGGGTTCATAATTTAGTACATAAAAAAAAAAGCTCTGAACCCATCATCTTGCTTATTTGTTAAGCTAAGATCTCAGGTTACCTAGGCTGGTCTTGAACTCACTGTGTAGCTGCAGATGACCTTGAACTCCTGACCTTTGTGCCACGCCTTCATCGAGTGCTGAAACTGCAATGCCACCACACCTGTCGAGCCTGCTCCCTTGCCATTGATCCCTCCATATGTGCAGGGGTTCTAACCACTCCTGCGCCACCTCTGAATGTGCACCTCTCATTGAGATCTTACTATCGCCTGCTCCTTCTTCCTCGCTCCCGCCTCCCTCCCCTGTCTCCTCCCTTCCAGCTTTCTCCCTTTGTCTTTATTGCACCAGCTATTAACACATGCTGGGCACTTCTAAATATCTGAAGTTATAAACATAACAACAGAGAAGCCAAAATTAGAAGTTTGAGTTTCACTTTTTTGGGGGGTGGGTAAGAGAGGGGTAAATGTGCACCAACCCAGAGAGGCAAAAGACTACATCTCCTGGTAAGATTTGGGGCATTGCTGTCACACTGTGTTTGTGATGTTGTCTATTGCACAGAGAAGTCAAGGTCGGATGGAAGTGTGATTTGAATGAGAATGGTCCCTACAGACTCCTGTGTTTGACAGCTTGGTCTTCAGCTGGTGGAACTGTTTGGGAAGGATTAGGGGGTGTGGCATTGCCAGAGGAGGTGTGTCACTGAGGATGGGCTCCAAAAGCCCATATCATTCCTAGTGTGTTCTCTCTGCCTCGTGAGTGTGTCTCAAGATGTGAGCTCTCGGCTACTGCTCCAGCACCATGCCTGCCTGCAGCCATGCTTCCCACCATGATGGTCAGAGACCCTAATGTTCTGAAAGTGCAAGCCCCTAATAAATTCTTTCTTTTACAAGTTGTCTGGGTCATGGTATTTTATCATAGCAATAAAAAAGTAACTAAGTCAGTAGCTATTGTTGAGTTGTGTCTCCTTCAGAGATTGTGTTGCTCAAACCAACATCTTTCCTGCCTCATCCCCACTTTCAGTTTCTTCTGCAGTCCACTGCAGCTCAGCCGCAGGCTCACCGCCATCCATAGGGCGCAGCAATGGCCTTCCAGCTGCTGTGTGTACTAGGTTCCATTTGGTTTTTCTCAGTTGACTTACGTCACTCCATTTGCCACTTCGTTCTCTTTAAAGCTCTTCTGTCTCGAGTTATATTAACAGTTACTGCCATTTTCATTGCAAGTTTGTATTCACAGAATGCTTGCAATTTATAAGACAAATATTAAGCATTTCATATGCATCCTTTCGCTGGAAGTTCCTCATCCCGGAAAGTAGATGTTACTGGTTTTACATTACAGACGCAAAAAATTGGGGGCCAATAGGTAAAACACTTTGTCAAAGGGGACAGGGCTAGGGAAGGGCCGAGCTGGATGAACTGAGTTTTGCCTGCTCTAGAATTCATAAGCATTGTGCTATGTTGCCTCACAGCAGGGTCAAGAGAGTCTTGATTGGCTGGACTGCTTTACCAGGTTACCACTGACCGGGCGACTAAAACCACAAACTTTTACTCCTCAGAGCTTTGTAACCTATGAAGTACATGATCAAGATGTAAAAGCCTGGAAGGTGCAGACTTAAGAAGCATATTGAGAGGGAGGGGCTGCGCCTTAGTGGGTGACAGTACTGGCTGTATCCCCAGAACCTACAGTAACGAGGTCCTTGGGGGTCTGGCCCTCAGGTTCTCTTCAGGTTCAGACTGGACACTACAGCAAGCTAAGGATGCTTAGGTATCCGAGGGCGAATGAACTCTCTCACGTGCCTGCTGTTCTGAATGAGCCTCTTTATTCTTCTGCCTCTATTCTCATTCTCCTGACCTACTTCTAATTTCTCTTAGCTTCTTCTCTAACCCAAAAGCTCTCTTTCTTAAAGGAGCCTTGAAGCAATCACACATTACAAGAGTTACCGCTCACTGGTTAAAACCTCATTCCTAGGGTAAGTGATAAGGAGCCGAGCTATTTACAGTGTGACCAGACGGGGAGGGGGGCACAGTGCCCAGTGACAAACTTTGAGGCATAGGTCAGTAGACTTGACAAGCAAAGAATTGGCATGCTTTTCTTAGGGTGTAGCAATCTTGTTTGGACACCTGCGACTCTGACCTTGCACATAGCTGTAAGAGTTTTAACTCATGATCTATTTACAAAAAGTCTTTAGTTTAGTTTGAACTTGCTGTGAGGAGAAAGTGAGCTAATTGTGTGCAATTAGTCTGAGCAAAAGAAACAAAGCAGGCTTTTAAGTGTCTACAGTCCTCGTGGGACAAA
Organism: Chionomys nivalis; assembly: GCF_950005125.1. Taxonomy (NCBI): domain Eukaryota; kingdom Metazoa; phylum Chordata; class Mammalia; order Rodentia; family Cricetidae; genus Chionomys; species Chionomys nivalis. The sequence continues at coordinate 29,115,785 of NC_080101.1, read as the reverse complement.
TCGGTCTAGTTATGAAGCATGTCCTAGTATATTTTCTGTATATCAAAATTACATCACTAAATGAAAAGTCATCTTCCTGACTACTCACAGATACATATGCCCACAAGATTGAGGTGTAATCGTGGGATTACATATACACATCACATGAGATTACACACTACAGTGCAGGTATTGGGGAGAGACCAAACTGTTCTGGCAAATGTGAGCGACAGTTTCCAGGGTTGACGGTCCTGCAGGCCTTTCCTGGACAGGACTGCTCTCCATCAGAAAAGCACCCCTCCGGTGGGCTGACCTCTGAATTATCCATTGCCGTATGCTGTTTATTTCCATGGCCTCCAACACCACATAAAAGCTAGACACACAGCGCTGATTTTTGCAATTTCCGTGCCCTAGAGGGAGATGGGAGGCAGAAATGGAGGACCCCTGGAAGCTGGATCCAGTTTCCCTGATGTACACAGTGGGAAAGCATCAAAGACTGTCTCAAACAAGGTGGAAATTGAAGATAGACACTCAGGGTTGTCCTATAATCACTACACGTGACAATGCACCTCATATACATGACTGTACACATACAGAAGGAGAGAGAGAGAGAGAGAGAGAGAGAGAGAGAGAGAGAGAGAGAGAGAGAGAGAGAGAGAGAGAGAGAGGAGCTTTCATATTGCTAGAAGACGCAGGCTGCTGGAGGGAAAACATTATCAACAGTCCTACCCAGCTGTGACTTCTGTGAGATACAATATCAACTTGAAAGTAAGATGCGCACACTAGTACAACAGTGGCTTGTCTGTTATGGGTACACCCAGCCACTGTGTGACTGATTGGGTTTGAGACTCATCCCATCACAGAATACATACTGGGTACTGTAAACCTGGTCAAAAGCCCATAGCTGGGTGGTCACAAGCCCTGGTATGGGACTCACTGCTGCTGGTGTCAAGCTAACTGCCTTCTTAATGTTTCTATTTATACCATAGGTTAGTGCTGTTAGTGGCAGGAGTTTTTGCAGTGAGCAGTGGTAAAGGTGTACTCATAACTGTCCAAAGGGCTAAGTATAAGTGACTATTGGATGCTCAGCTCTGAACGGGACATCTGTGTCACAACCTGAAAGGCTCAGCAAACATTGCAGAGTAAGGGACAGAAAGAAAGTGAGAACCAGAGGGTGGGGGGAATGCTGTGAGGCTTACTTGTACTAGATGTGGAGCCTGCTAACATTTCATGCATGGGGAGGGGGCTCACAAGGCCCCATCCCTTCCATGGGAACTGGCAGTAATTAATGGTTTATTAAGGAGGGGGAGTCATTTTCTTAAGTGGTACAGTCACTGGTAACATGTCTATGCTGTAGTAAGCAATTCCCAGTCTGTTTACCTGAGATCATGCAAACAGCCTCAATTAAATTCAGTGAGTGTCTCTGTCTTTCTGTCTCTGTCTTTCCCTCCCTCCTTCTCTCTCTCTCTGTCTGTCTGTCTGTCTGTCTGTCTGTCTTTTTCCATCTCTCTATTTCTGTCTCTGTCCCTCACTCACACACATTATAGAAGAGGACTTTCTTGGAAGAAGAAGGGGAAGGGAGATGTGTGAGAGAAAGGGTAATAGGAAGGTAAAATGGCAAGAGTGAAAAAGTAAATTAAAAGGGAATAAAGCAAGCCTGGTGGTGGTGGCGCACACCTTTATTTCCAGCAATTGGGAGCCAGAGGCAGGTGAATCTCTGTGAGTTTGAGGTCTGCCTGGTCTACAGAGCGAGTTCTAGGACAGCGAAGGCTCCACACAGAGAAACCCTGTCTTGAGAAACAAACGAAGAAACATAAAAAGCAGTGTAGCTGGCCATGTGGATGCTTTCCTGGTTCTCTGTAACCAGTGGGATATGAGTGGAAGCACCTCCATTCTCTTTGGGAAAAAGATCTCCACAGGCATTGCTCAAACATTTTGGGATAATTCAAAACCAAAATTAAAAGTTCAATGGGTTTAGTGTAGAAGTTTTTCAAAGCATTCCTGGCTTCTTGGGGCCCTGGCTCATCCAGGAACAGCATATCTTGACTGTGTTTGGGGTTTGTCTGTGTCTTTGCATCACTAGAAAGCTTGGCGTGGGCTGTGGTCTATGAGGCACAAGAGTTTACTTGACTTTTGGGTCAGAACAAGGACTCAGATGGGAACCACGCTCTCAGCATGTAACTAGGATCCAGGCTCTGTGCCACATTCTTTATACCCACGATTTGATTTCATCCTAACAAATACCTCAGCAAATGTCTCTTTAAACAAACAAAAGACCAAAACAACAACAACAAAAGCAGCCTAAGCCAGTAGCAGTAATGAAACCGGGACACAAAGTATTCTTTGTCTCTGAGATAGCAAATTCATTTACTACAGTAGTGGGTCATGACTCCTTTGGGAGTCGAATGACCCTATCACAGAGGTCACCTAAGACCATCAAAACCCACAGATATTTACGTTACAATTCATAACGGGAGTAAAATTACAATTCTGAAGTAGTAATAAACAACATTATGGTGGGGTCACCACAGCACGAGGAACTGTATTGAGGGGTCACAGCATTGAGAACCACTGCTTTGCGATCATCCTTGAGCATGTGTGCTGTGCACAGTTACATGTACCACACCCACACTCTCATAAGACTTTCACAAGACACAAGGCCCACCAGTCCCACCAAAACATGAGCAATCTGCTATGCCTGTCTACTATTTAGGCTATAACATCATCAGATCTCAGGAGTTTTAAATTCTTTTGTTCTTATGGGGTTACTATTGCTGACTGAGAAATGTCACTCTGGTACACGACTGTAGTGAAGTCAATGCTCCTTTCTCCTGCTGTTCCCTGCTGTTCCTTCCTTCATCCGTTGCACGGAGAGCACTGAGCTGACATCAGGGCGCCAGGCAGAGCAGAGCTGCTGCAGAGCCGCTCACCGAACAGCCTGGAGTGTGGTGTGAACGAGAAGCATGTGTTTAATCACGGTGGTCCCCGAGATCGGTGAGGTTATTTGCTGTGCTAGCAGGTACTGTACCCACACATAAGATCTTGTTTTCTGCCTCCTCACTTACTGTTTTATTATGCATACTTTCCCTATGCATTGAAAGTGTTTTGCAAATAATAGTTTAGATCCACAAACAGGAGTCACACGTGGATAAAATATAACTAAAATTAATTTCTCTATCTCTGGTCATTTCTGTACTATGGAAAACTACTTCACTATGCAGAAACCATTTTTAGGTCAAGAAAATTTATTATTATAATTGTTTCTGTGTGTTTTTATTTCTCTTACCTCTGACTTCAGTACTTCATAACTATCATATTTTACCTTCACTTTTCCATCTCTTTGCCTTTTTCCTTCACAACATACTAAGGCTGCTTGAGACAAATGGTGATACATGTTAAAACACACAAACAGATGCTATGCATTTAATCTTCTAGTGTTAATTCTCTGGAGAGCTTCATGTGCCGATTTTAACTCTGCCTCTTGCACCTTGGATTAACCAGTGTTCTGTGGCATTCTGGCCACTACATTTTACTCTGGTCTTTCCTTATGGGGCTTTATTCCTCTCACAGACCAGGCCCCCTGTATTTATTTATTTTAAACCTCCCAAGTGCCTCCTTTTGATTCCACTGTCACTGACTTGTATAGTAACATAAACAATACTCACTTTTAAGTTCTTTGCAAAGTTAATCAGTAACCAAGTGCACACCTGTAATCCCAGCACCAAGGAGAACCGAGCAGGAGGCTTGCGGAGAGCAGCCCAGACTACAGGGTGAAATCCTGTCTGCTTCTTGGTTTCGTTTTTCACTTTGATTTATTTTTGAAAGGGCAATGGGCCCCTTCTGGTGCTTCAAATGAAAATGAAAGAGTGTCCCTAGCCATGTCTACCAGTGAGGGAGAGTTTCAGAAAGATTGTTACAAGCTCCAAAATCCCGAAATTTCCTGTTTAATTCCTTGTATCTTAGTTTCATCTGCCTCCCGATGCCACAAACAGGTAAGCAACAACAACAACAACGCCTTAGCCGCTGATGAGGAAGAAACATCATGACACCTCTGACCTCTGCCTTCCTCTCAGAAGGAAGGGAACTCCCCAGCAGCAAGGTGGTCAGGGCTAAGACAGTTCAGGCACAAAAGTTGGATGGCCCCTTAACAAAGACTTCCAAGAGAGCCCTCTTGATGACATCTAGTTCCCTTGGTACCACAAGGCCAAAGACCAAGGCGTCTGCAAGGGTGGTGTATTGCTTTGTTTCTTTTTCAAACCAGGTTCCTTACCACCTGGAAAGAAAAGCTGTTGTCCTGTGAGATACTGCCATGGTAGACTAGCTCCCAGGGAGGTAATAAAAAAGTCTGTACACTGCAACCTGAGCTCTTTCTGCACTTAGCTGAGCCTTTTATGTTTGTGATATAACATTTAAAAATATTCAGCAGCTGTCTACAGAGACCCTGGACTTCCGTTCCTTTCCCAATGTCTCTGCTTTATGTGTGTGAGTTTTTGCCTGTATGCGTGCGTACCACATTCCTGCCGGTGTGAGCAGAGCAGAAGAGAGTAGCAGATCTGCTGCTTCTTCTGTACTCCGGTCACTCGCTAAGGCGTCTGTGAGTGGAAATTCCCTCTGGTATGAATTCCCACTCAACCATCGCCCACAGCCCATCGACACCCCTTTCATATCTTTTCTTAGAACTTCACTGGGAAGCTTTGGGAGACTGCACTAACTATCGCCAAGATGGAACCCTGGAAACTCAGGACTCCATGTCTTTCTGCTTTTCCTTAGGTTAAAAGTTTAAATGGCCAAAACTATTTTTTTTAAAAAAAAATTGTATTTTCTTTGAATAGTTATGACCAAAATTCCTGACAAAACAGATTAAGGAAGGAAATATTTGTCCGGGCTCACAGTGTCAGGCCCTGTGCCCTGGAGAAGAGCATCAAGACAGCAGGAGGTTGAGGCAAAGAACAAGGCTCACATGCGGGTAGGAAGTCCAGTGTGACAGGAAGCAGCCAAGGTCCCATAAGGACCACTGACCTCTAGGTAGGCCTCACCTCTTAATGTTTCCAAAACCTTCCAAAATAGATGCAGTACTGGGAAGCAAACATGTAAAATCCAAGCCTGTGGAGGACTATTTTAGATTCAAACCGCAACAGCATCATCCTACCCTTCGGCTCTCAGCACACAGGATCAGCTTCCTTCAAATGGACCCTGGGCCTAAGAGATAAGGGTCTAGGCTTCTATCAAAGTTTCACCTTGAGCCTTGGATGTATATTCAAACCATAATATGCATTCTGCAGAGGGGAAGGGAAAGGCAGAACCCTGAGGGCAATGCTTGCAGGAGTGAGAAGGTGGAGTGACTTAGACCTCACCCTTGGGCAGCCAGTGGGCTGATTCATGACTCCCAGTGTCTGCCTCCCCCCCCCAGTCCTAGTCATGAACTTTCCAGAACTCTAAAGGCTTTAGTGAAAACCCCAGATTTTTTCAGCCCTTTTTCTCACTCTATTCTTCCTGGTCTCCTCCACCAGCATATATGACTCTAGTCAGGAAAGTTCTTCATTCTAAGACCTTTGGCACCCATGGCAGCACTCAGGCACCTAGCAATGTGGTACTCAGGCAAACACACATTTTAAAATATTGATTTAACATTTATTTAATTGGGCTGTGTCTCTTTTATTAATGAGATACAAGACTACTCAAGTTTACATTCAAAATATAACATGGTAAAAGATTATCAAATGCAACAGTTGGCACATTATTGAGATGCACGTATCCCAGCTCTCCCCACGTCTGCTCCTAAGAAGATGGACTGGGATTTCTAGATTGGCTCCCACGATTTCCTTTGCTCAGCAGCATCTGAGAAATGGACAGAGTGGGAAGAAAAGCAGAGACCAGCAGAGCCTGGTTAGTCCGCACAATAAAGGGCTCTGATTGGGAGGGAAGGACAGAGAGGACGACCAATCGCTTGGGTGTTGAATGAGTGAGGGCAAGACACAGTGGGGCCATTTCCTTCTTGCCCCATCGCTGCCAGATGTGCTGGAGGAGACAAGAGAAAGGAGAGGTTCTATGCGCCAAGAAGCTGTGCCTAAGACACAAAGTGCATACCCCCACACTTACCTACCATAATCCCAGAACACCTTTTTCCTTTATGTAGCACCCATTCCCTCCCCTTTTCTCCTCCTCTCCCTCCCTCCACTTATCTTTCTCTTTCCCCTCCTTCCCCTCTTTTCGTTTCAGCTCTACAGTGCTATATCCCCCAGAGAGGGCAGGTGAATTTGTGTTTTTCTGGTTACATAACTAGCTGCCTGTGGAATCAGGAGCTAATAAGAACCATATTCTAATGCACCTGAATTTAATTTTAGCATTTCAGCCCAAAGCCCAAGTTAGCCTCCTGGCTTATTGCCAACCTCTGGATGTATGCCTTATGCACCGGCACCCCTCATGGCACCTCTGTGCCAGGGCTCACAGGGTGAAAATGTTAATTTTTGCATTATTAAGTTTTCCTTAAGGTGAAATTTTAATTACCTTTCAAACCACGGCAAAGTATTCACGGCTTCAAAGTAGCAGGGTTTCAATGGCTAAGTCAGAATGGCAGTATCAAAATGTCAAATACTGGCTCCACACTTGAGCATGGGCAGGCTAGAACATCCGTGTCCCCAGACACTGGGGTAGTCCTGGTGCCAGCTCAATGTCGTCAGCTGTTGAAGCTGCGGAGGAGGGTAGCACATTGTGACACGCCCTTCAGCATCTTCGTTTCCTCCCCCAGCTCTGATCCCGCGATTGAAGGCAGGTGCAGGAGTCATAAAACTAGAAATCTAAGTGGCAAAGATCAAGGTCTAAGAAACTGTCTCTGTGTGCTGTGCTACAGCCTGGTGCCATGGGGAAGCAACAACAGAGTCATTGTAAACCCATAAATGAAAAAAGATGCCATATTAATCTGACCTTAGCCATTTGCAAAACAATTTTCTAGTGCTTGCCTTATTCTCTGGCATTTTAAAATCTTATTTTAGTTTTATTATTATTGTGTAAGTATATATGTGCATGATGTGGGGGGGAGGGAGGAGGGAGGGAGAGAGAGAGAGAGTAGGTGTGTGCACCAAAGCCATTGTGTGGACTTCAGAGGCAGCCTAGGGGAGTTGGATCTCTCTTCCCACCTTCCCAAGGGTCTAGGAATGAACTAAGGTTGTCAGCATGAGTATCTAACATCTTTACTTCTGAGCATCCCACAGCCCCTGTCTGTATTTTTGTACAGACTTCCATGTATATACATACATGCAAATACAATATATACATATACATACAAAAATAGATCCATTGATGCCTCCCGTGTTCCGTTCTTTATTTTACCCATACCTCTTAGCAGTATGACTTAAGTTATATCTTAAAGTTTGTCGTGTCTCAGAGAGACAGTTCCTATCCAACACACAGGGGTCCTGGTAGCCTTGGTTGCACCCTCCAAGGCCTCAGGCTCCCTTAGAGAGCCCAGCTTCTTATGTTGGTATTGTACCTAAACAATGCCTGCATGCCTTGGCTTGTACTGACTCCTGACCTTTGTAGCAAGGGCTGTTCTCCTCTGTTGTCTTCGGCCCTCCCTGACAGGATTCTTCTGAGACAAGAGCCCCTTGAGTTTTTCCAGCTTGACTTTCAGTACTGCACCCCGTTGTCACCCCTGATCCCACCCTAGGCAGCACACTGGCCTGGTCTCCGCGTACCTAGAAGGGAACCCGTGGCAGAAAAGGTGGAGACACTGTGAAGCGTGGCCAGTGGGAATCGGTTTGGTTCCACGTGGCTTTCCTCCTAGGGCTTCACTTGTTATTTATTTAGTCTGCTCTCAGGAACTGGATCACACAATTCCGAAAGAGAGCTCGTGGAAAGCTCTAGAATCCCACTGAACATGTGGTGTACACACTTGCTTTATTGAAAATATGCTAAGTTCTTGTCTGGATATGAAAGCAGATTGTTTTAAAAGATAGAATTTGTTCTTAGAAACTTACTTCTAGGCACGGAAGGCTACTTTAGAATTATTGGCTCACCTTCCATTCCATCCCCATGTGTCTCTCATGCCCATTTCTCCTGCTCAGGTAAGCAGACAGCTTTTTGCTTATGGCCTGGGGACACATCCGGAGGCAGGAGAAGGGGCATCTTCCCTGTGCTGGATTCCTAAATTTAAGCCATGAGAGTGGGATTGAAAAGTGGTAGCCTTTGAGGGCAGAACTGAGCTGTGGACAGGTTTTAATGGATCTACTCTCTCTGTGTGTGTGTGTGTGTGTATGTGTGTGTGTGCTTGCACACATGCATATGTGTTCTCCAACATGAATTAATATTGACATTTCAAGTCCAAAAAGGTCTCATAAAGTGAAAATTTACAATTAAGAAAATATACTGGAAAATTTGGCAACTTAAACCTCAAAGAGACTAACTTGCCTGCATTGCTTTTTCTAGATCAAACCTTCTAGGCAAGGAAGCCAACTGTAAAGCCTTAGCTTGGGCAGTCGGAGCCATGTGTGGCCCCTAAGGCTCATCATGAGCACAGTCACTGCCCAGGCAGGATAAGCAGCAGACATCTTAGTGGTAACATGGTCCCAGCACGGTGAAGGTGACTCTCAGGATTTCTCTACCTGTATCCGTCTCCTTGATCCACGGCAGGTGACAGAGGCCTCAGTTCTAAGTGAGTGTCTCAGAACCCAGAAACAATCATCTAAGGACAGAAAGTCCCTAACATCAGCTGGAAGAGTAGCTTATTTGATAGAGTACAAGCCAGCAAACAGGAATCATTGAGGTCAATCTCCAGCATAAAGCCATCATGACATCCAGTGCCTAGAGATGGGGGCAGTCGGATCATGAATTTCAGGGTCATCCTCAGTTATAAGGGTAGTTCAGGCTAGCCTGGGGTACGCAAAATCTTATCCCAGATAGGTAGCTAGATAGATTGATAGATAGACAGACAGATAGATGATAGGCAGGCAGACAGACAGACAGATAGATGGATAAATACATGAGAAAAGAAGAGGAGAAGAAAGGAGAGGGGGAGAGTCCCTAATATTGAGTCAGTACTGAGATTAAGGCTGCTGCATGAACAGACATGGATATAATACATAGAACTGTAGCTCACAGTGGAAATGGCCTTGAACTCTGGAAATGTCAAATGTCTGTCTCCGCACACCCTGGTTTGTGACATAGACACACACTCATCATTAAAGAAGTTAGACTTTTCTTATGAGCTTGCTCTCTTGGGGAGCACATTCCTTTAAAACAGCGGCCGGCGCGAGCGAGGAGGTCGGTAAGAGAAAATGACAGCTGTGCTCGAACTGTCTCTTTCAAAACGAGATGAAAAACCACTCACCCCACAGAATGTGAGGATGGACTTGATCTTCACAGCGGTTGCTCCTGGCGTGATTGGGTCACGGACTCCTTTGAGAATAAAGATCCCCTGTTCTGAAGAACACACATAGGCAACAAACTCGCCCGATTTTGTACAGATTGCAGGGCCTTCAGAACCCATTCCTTTGGGAAGCCCAGTCACAGACCCCAGGATAAGGAACCCAGTGCCATCTGGCGCTCTCCCTGTCCCCATCTCTCCCAGGGAAGGTTCAGTGGAAAAAAGAGAAAACTCTCAGCCTATTAGGAATACAAAGAAAACTGCCACCCACAGACTGTCACCCTGGCACCCTTACCATCTGTACCCTCAGAGCCCTGGTCTATTCCCATCTTCCAGTACTGCTGTGATAGGTCTGGCATGTTTTAATCTCTCTCCTGAGACAGCCTAACACTGGCACACAGTATAACTAGAGAAGACTGTAGCCCATGTGTTCACGTCCCTCTGGCAGGAGACTTCACGTTGACTGCCCGTTACGAAATTAACTCTGGCCATAAAAACATCCTGGGTAAGAAGTGCTCAGCCAGATACGTGCAGCTGAGGGTGATAAAGAAACCCCTCTCCCCAAATCTGGAAGCCCCAGGACCGTTCTGTGGCCTTGACTGAAGCGAGAGGCTGGTTTATTACGCTAGCAGATTGTGGTGGCATGAATGAGAACGGCCCCCACAGGCTCCCATATTTGAATGCTTGGTCACCGGAGAGTGGAACTGTTCGAAAGAACCGCAAGGATGAGGGCGCGAGGGCTTGTTGGAGGAGGTGTGTCACTGAGGGTGGGCTTCGAGGTCTCCAAAGCTCACACCAGGCCCTGTCTCTCTCTGCCTGTGGATGATGACGTAGCTTACATCTACTGCCATGGTGACAATGGACGAAACTGCGGACACTGTAAGCAACTCCGCGGTTCAATGCTTTCTTTTGGCTTGGTCATGGCGTCCTTGCAGCGATAGAACAGGGACTGAGACACATATTAATGGAACTGTGTTAGCATAGGCCACCTAGGGGAGGCCTCCTGGAGGACCCATTCATGGATGGTGGCATTGCTGGATGTCTGGCACTTTGCCAGCCTCTTGAGTCCTGATGCCTCCTAGCGTCTACTGCAAGACTGTGTAACAAAGACACATCCATGCATATTCTGTAGGGACAAGGGGCTCTTCCTGGCTCCCTAGGCTAGCACAAGACACCCGGGAAAGTCACCTTGTTTTCCTCATTTGCAGCAGAAAGTATTAGATATCATGATCCAAATACTTCTCTTCCAGGGCTGGGAAACTTTCTGGCCCACCTGGCCTACATACAAAGCTTTTTGTCAGAAATTGCATTGCTATCTTTGAATCACCAGATGGTAATTATGTTCAGTTTAGGAGAAACACTGCCTAGCAAGGATCACTGGTAAGAATACCAACAGAAAACAGACACAGGCACAGACACACACACACACACTCGCACGCACACACACACATGCACGCGCATTCCCGAATGGGTTGCATAAGGCAATGAGGAACAATCTGAAGTGGGCAAAGCCAAATGCAAAGCAGCCATCTGTTACTCAGTGATAAAGTGCACCTGGAAAGTTATCCAGCTCTCACATCGGAGCAGCTCTGCTGATTCAGAAGACTCTTGGGGATCCGGGCACTGAGTACTGGGCGCTGACATCAGGAGACCTACTTTTAGTGCCAGTTTCTGCTCTAAGACACTCACTTTGGTGAATCACACATCCTTCTTCCAACTCAGATTCAACATCTTAAAAGTAAGGAGGAATTCAATCAGACTGGGCAGCAACCTCAGTTCTAGTTGCCCATGATTCTCTGAATTAGCTTGCCATGTCTTAGTTCATAATTATTCCCAGCACTAGGTAAGGAAGAGAAGCAACACTATGTTGGCCTCTGAGACAAGAGACAGAAACTCTCTTGTCACAGACACATATGTAACAAGGCACAGACAGTGATGATCTGAGATCGCTCCAGGGAGTATCCGTCCTTTGCCAAATTAAATAACCCTCTAAAAGTGCAGCATGCAGGGGTACAAAAGCACTAACATGTCAGGCAGGCTAAATTGTCTCACCTCACAGTGGGGTATGGTCCCTGGGGCTTGTTTCTCTGCAGAAAGTCTTCCAGCTCTTTCTAGGGCCCCAACCATTCCCAGGGCTGCAGGGATGACAGTGGCAGGGAGGACAGTCCCAGATTTCAACTGTCCCCTGGGGGCTTTCCTCCCAGCATTAGTCCCCACTGGCTGCTCCCCCCACACACACACACCCCAACTTCTCTTCCTTTGAGACCATCGAAGTTTCCCAGTCAGCAGAGGGACTTATGGCTCTCAGGGAGGAAAAATATTCCTCACTAGAGCCCCGACATCATGAATGAGCTAGAACTACAATCTAAGCGCTCATTGTGATCCGCGACTATGTGTATCAGACTAGACCAGGCTAACAACGCAGCCTGAGGCTCCCACCTGATTTACGGAGGCAGGATCTCTAGGGAAATCCGAGGAATTTTCCCAGGTATTCTGGGTGAGCCTAAAGTTTGACCCTCATGGCCTCACAAGTCCCCTTCTCCAGTTTAAGGAACTAAAGGAATTGCAGGTAATTTTGTGAAATACTTGGCAGTTATACTGCAACCAGGAACAAGAGCATATGAGTTGAGAAACCATACAGGGCATTTCTTCAAAACAGAAAAAAAAATGCCCCCAAACAAACAAACAAAATAAAACAAAACAGCCCACCGAGGTTGGCTGCAGCTCATGTGTGGCTCTCTGTACAGAGCTCTTGTTGAACCCAGGGCTGTTCATCCTCTGGAAGGGGAGATTTGCATTTCCACAGGGAAAGCAAGCTGTTTCGATTGCCACCTCATAAGAGACTGGTGAATAAACCACAGTGCTATATTGTTAATTATACAGAAAGACAAAGCACCTAGTCGAGGTGAAGCATTCATGTCAGCATGCCAGAGAGTTGCTTCTGGAGAAGTCATCCCAGGAAGGCAAACTGTCTTGGCATGCCCTTTTCTGAACCAAAATAAGGGGATCAGATGGCGCTGAGGCCTTAGGAAGTGACAACCAGTGACCCAACACTATCAAAAGGGGGGGGGGTATGAGAACAGACATGTCCTTTGGCAAATCACTTCTTAATGGCCAGATACCACCCTCCTTTAACCCCTGCAGCCGGTGAAGGACAAGCATCTTCTCACCAGCTATCTAAACATCATGGATGTGGAAAGTCAGCCATAGATCTTTCTCTGTTTTCGCTTTACTTTTTGCTTTTTGTTCTCCTAGTCCCTTGTAGGTACTTCACGCATGCCAACTCGATCTTTGTACTGTCCACTTATGAGACAACTGATTGGACTCTGAAGAGCCTGGCCCTATTGACTAAAAAAAATTCATTGTGCAATGTTCTTTGCAAATGGGACTAGTTAATCCATTCTCTATAGTCCCATTGGTATTTTTGCCTAATCTGTACACTTGGCAAACACACACTTTAGCAAGGTAAGAAGTAACAAATATAATATATGCTTTTGTACTAAACTATGTTCAGATGATATGTGCACTTAATTCTCAACCTCTCTCTCAAAACACAGTTGAACTAACCACATGTGGGAGGACGGTGACTGGCACTTCATTCATGTGTGGCTATCCAGCACATGTATCTAAGGTTGCCATGGCGGAACCAGCCTCCCTGGTATCCCATCATCCCATGAGTCTCTCTGTTACCAACAGTCAGTCATTGGCCACATGAGCTCTGTTAATGTGATCTGTCCTTTTCAGTTTAATAGTTTTCCTATAATCAACATAACTTTAGGCAAAAAGGCAGAGCCAAGGACAGCAGATGTACAGAGGGCCTGCCTAGAATTATATTAATAAACACTGCTGGGAATGGAAACAATTTTCCCCAAAGAGTTTATATTTAAAATAAAAACAGCAATGGCAATAATAGTATTAGTGTGCATATAGTCAAAATGAAGAGATAAACTGCTCTTAGGACCTGACCTATGCCTTCATATTTCAACATAAAGAGGAGATTATCATATGGAAGAGGGACAAAGGCACAGCTATTACAAAGTAACTATCTACCAAACATTTATATTTTTAGTTACAGTGGTTGTGTGTGTGTGTGTGTGTTGCTGAGCACCAAACCTCAAACAGCTGAGATACGTGCCATTGTTGTCCGCTCTGCTCTCAGAATCTCTCTTCTCTAATTCCCAAGCTATATTATGCTGACTCCTAAATTGCATCTCCAGCTAAGCCCTCTCCTTGGAGCCTCTGATTCTCATGTGAAATTGCACAAGAAATTGTACACCTGGATCCTAACTGTTTTCGTTTCATTTATGTTGCAGTGATAAAACACCCTGGCAAAAAGCAACCTAGGAGCAGAAGAAAAGGGTTTATTGCAACTCAGCAGAGTCCACCATTGTCAGGAAGTCAAGGAAGGAACTAAGAACAGCTAGCCACCATCAAAAGCAGGGAAGTAAGTACATATGTGTTTGCTGCTCATTCGCTTGCCCTTAGCTAGATTTCACTCTCAGACTGTTCAGGACCCCAGGTGCTGTTCACAGTGGACTGGGTCTTCCCACATCAATTAATTAAAAAAAAAATCTCCCTAGGAGATTGTGAAACGATTCAGTGGTCCAATGAACTTGTTATTCTTCCAGAAGACCCAGGTTTGACTCCCGGCACCCATATGGCAGCTAACAACTGTCTGTAATCCCAGTTCCAGGAACTTCAATGCCCTTTTCTGGCCTCCATGGCAACAGCGTGGTCTGTACATGCAGGCAAAACATTTAGATATATGAAAGACACTTAAATAATACCCTAGATGTGCCTACAGGTCAACCCAATATAGACAATCCCAACTGAGACTTTCTTCTTAGGCTATCCAAGATCGTGTCCAGCTGGCAGCTAGACCTGACCACCACGGTAAGACAATATACCCCAAATGGGCCTCAGGGATTCACAGACTCCCTTCTGTGGGTCACATTAGTTACCTTTTATTGCTATGATCAAACTCCATGACCAAGGTAATTTATAGAAGAAAGGGTTGATTTGGGTTTGTACTTCCAGAGGGAGAGTTCAAAATGATGGGGGAGGCGAGGTAGCAGGCAGCATCTGGAGCAAAAAACTTAGGGGTCACCTCTTCAACAGCAGACACAGAGCAGAAAGAGCAAACCAGAAGTGGGGCTCGAGGACAGGAACTCTTGAAGCCCACGCCCCTGTTTCCTCGAGCAAGAGTCGACCTCCTAAAGATCCCCTAGCCCCCCCAAACAGCACAGCCAACCAGGATCAAGTGTTAACTGTGTAAGCCTTTGCAGGACATTTCCCATTCAAGCCACCACACCCAGTCACCTGTCTCATGCTGGGAATGACCCTTTCCTTCACTTCTCCCGAGTGCTCATAGCCACGGTTTCTTCTCACCGCCCTCCTTTCTGACATACTGAAGGGATCTGTTGTCTCTTTTTCTGTTTCCCATCTCACCCTGGAGAAACCCTGTGTGAAAATTGGAATTCTGTCGTTCTTCTTCCTCTGATCCTCACTAATGACATCTGCTCACTGGATGGAAACATTAGTCTGGGGAGGAGTGAGCTCGACTGCCCTGAAAGGAACCAAGAGTCAGATCCCTCCTTTCTTTCCAGTGTTTGTGTGGAACGAGTGGAGTTTTGAAAACTACAGTCTTCTTGAACTATGCATGGCAGTGCTGCTTTAGTGAACAGGAAAAGGCCGGAACATATACACAACCACGGGAAGGCCCAGGGGACAAGCACTCACAAAGATCCAGGTGAAAGGGCGAGGTGACACGGGGAGGCAGGCTGACCCCAGGGGTTTGCTGGCCAGGCATTCAGTCTAGTGAGCTCTTGGTTCATTGAGAGACAGTTTTAGAAAAGTAGACAGACACTGATGATGCCCACCTCTGGCATCCAGCAGGCATGCGCACATGTGCACTCACCTGTGCCCTCGCGTGAGATATCTCTCTCTCTCTCTCTGCTCTCTCTCTCTCTCTGCTCTCTCTCTTTCTCTCTCTCTCTCTCTCTCTCTCTCTCTCTCTCTCTCTCTCTCTCTTTCTCTCTCTCTCTGCCTCTGCTCTCTCTGCTCTCTCTCTCTCTCTCTCTCTCTCTCTCTCTCTCTCTCTCTCTCTCTCAGGCTGGACTATGGAGGTCCTCACAGCGAAGCCATTTGTGGGACCTTCTTCTAATAAGCTGATCCCACCAGTTCCCTCTGAAGCGGAGGTCTTGGAACTCTAAAGTTCTGTTTGCACGTTCCAAGTGAGACACGAAAATGAAACCAAGGACAAGCATTCACCTGCCCCTCCTTGGCCAGTCCTGGAACGTGTGTAGATGATCATCCCATCACATAGAGCCCCGTTCTGTGCCACTGTGATGCACTCTCCCAGATCAGCCCATCTGGGAAGCTTTGGAGAAAAATGCCCAGTATTTATGAAACCATTCATGTTAATCAGATTCGACTGCTTTTTTTGCTTTTGATTTTGTTTTCCTTTGTTTGTTTGTTTTGTTTTGCTTTTGTTTTTCAAGACAGGGTTTCTTTGTGTAACAGCCCCAGCTGTCCTGAAACTCCCTTTGTAGACCAGGCTGGCCTCAAACTCACAAGAGATTCACCTGCCTCTGCCTCCTGACTGCTGGGATTAAAGGTGGGCACCACCACCACTTGGCACAGACTCAACTTTTATTTTTACCATCAGATAAAATAAATGGGGAGCAAAACGGAAATAAATATCCCCTTTGCGTCAATGGTTTTTAACTTTGGTGCCAGTAGGTGTGTTGGGGAGTGAATTCTCCTTTGAGAATTCAATGGAAGATGCAGCTCCCTGACCCTGGAAAATGCACACACACACACACATACACACACACACACACTTTAAATACATTTTCAGGGTTTCACACATCCCTGTTTCAGGCCTGTCTATATATGGGTACTGACTGAACAGGGAGTTAAATGTTATTGAAACAGTTTTGTACTCAGATAAAAATAAGAGTCCCACTCAGAATCCCAACTCTGCAAACCACCCAGCCTTTTAAACATGTCACTTTCCCATGGACAGAGCATCCTTGCTGTGAAGTTCTGCAGGTGGGAGTGGGTGGGGTCTCTCTCAGCTCATCCAAGAGCACTATTTCTTGGGTAAGCCTGTGTTTTTCCGACAAAAGGCAAAGGAGAATGTGGACTGTTGCCTGTGTCTGTGCCCAGGGCTGCAGGACTGGCTGTACCAGGCACAGCCAACAAAAGACAAAAACATAGACGGCTGTCTGTGTGTCCAGTTAACATAGAAACTCCTAGCTCGGAAGCCAGGCAGGAAGTAGGATGGAGGAGAGTAAGTGGTTCCTGAAGACGCAACAAAAGCTGGTCTGCCTTGGCCTGAGCTTTGAGTCCGCGACGGATGCTTTGGAGGAGAGGAAACAAGTCTTGAAGGACTTTGGAGATTATTAGCATCTGGCTTCAAGGAATCCACGAAAGAGGGACTTGGGCCAAGATGCTAAGGACTCCAGGGAGCATTCATGCACTTAGCTCTTCTCATTGCTTAGTTCCACCTGTGTTCTCACAGGTGGGGAGGACTGGGTCAGTACCGTCGCACCGCTTTAGCCCCTCCACTGCCACGTGTGCCCCAAATCTCCCTGTTACCCATACGAGATCCGGTTTCCCAACTCTTCCACAAATGCCCCTTCAGATGGGTACTGGAAGGCCATACGTACCACTTGTGTTTCCCTCCAACTCCAGGACTTTTCAAAAATTATGAGGAGTCAGTTCTTTTACTTCCTTCTAATCTTAAACCATGAGACAGTGTTTTGCATGTGATAACATCTAAACAGACATAAGCATCAGCTTCTCTAAATGGTGTGGGGGGGCAATTTCAAGTTTGTCTCATATTATTTCTGTAGAATTACAGTAAACAAAATATTGGCAGAAATCCACAGGAAAAGTAAGAATTTCAGTAGCTTTACATGATTCTGTCCCATCATAACTTCTAGACCCACGAGCTGCTGAAATTACTGCAAATGTCACCAGGCATCTGCCTGATTCATACATTAAGGAGAAAAGAGAATCTCCTACACGCCTGAGATAAAGTAGAAGAGGGACCTGCATAAGACAAGTGCCACCAAGAGAAATGGTGCACACTAGCCTATGCCAATTCCTTAGCTACAGGGGAAGGTTCTGACAAGGTGTTTCAGTCCATGTTTACTATTTAGAAAGAGCAAACTTCTTGCTTTCGCTTGCATTATTGAGTTGTCTTAATATGCTCAGTGTATTATGTAGAATAGGGTAATTATGAAACAGACACTTTCTGAGCAAGAGCAGAGCCCGTACGTTCTTAGTTCTATCTGCCTGTAATTCCCCATCCTATATGCATGTCAATGAGCACATGTGTGTGTGTGAGGCACACACAGGTACTTGTGCACACCACACACACATGCACACACACGATAGCTTTTCCTAGGGTGTCCTTTTTAAAAAAGCAAGATTGGACAGGTGATTCTAAAATCTTCCAATATGTTACCACCTGTGCCATGTCGTCTACAAGTGCCATCTCCAGGAGGGTTGCCTTGGAGAGCCAGAGGTGTGGTAGGCGCTCAGTGACTATCTGTTGAAGAGAGAGGCCAGACTCCATGTGCTTCACTTCCACCCCAAGGCTGGATTCTTCCTTCAGGCAATGGCCCTGTTTGCTACCCGTACTTCTATCACAAGCCTGAGTCCTGCCTTGCAGGGGTGGCTGACCTACCCAATGATACTGCTCTGTACTAACTGCTATTGTTTAATTCTCATAGTTCAGCTTGCTAGCTAAACTGACCTAAATTCCCACCCCCAATATCACAGTGCCTCCCCCCCCCCCCCCGCCTTCTTCTCAAACTGAGCCC
The DNA here is from genome assembly GCF_950005125.1 of Chionomys nivalis. Classification (NCBI taxonomy): domain Eukaryota; kingdom Metazoa; phylum Chordata; class Mammalia; order Rodentia; family Cricetidae; genus Chionomys; species Chionomys nivalis. The sequence continues at coordinate 29,097,611 of NC_080101.1, read as the reverse complement.
TGAGTGGCCAGTGTGTCTTGATCGAGAGCAGATGTCTCACCCAGAGCCAATCATGGGACTTCACCTTAAAGCTCAGGGTAGAGTGGCCATCTCAGATGGGTAGAGCCTTTTCCTTAGCCACAGGAAACCAACACAGCAGCATCCTATTGACTGACTTACCTGGTCCTCAGGCTAGGGGCTGAAGAGGGCTGTTTGTTGTGGAGGGAGGCAGAGAACTCCACCTCCAGCAATAAATGGAGCAAAGCCCTGGAAAGGGACTAACACTTTCAAAGGGGTGTGTCTTTAAAACCCCCTCAGGCTGGTGCACAGGGAAAGGGCAGGCAGAGAGGAGCAGGGCCCCAAAGGGTTTACCTGTGGGGAGCCTGCCTGTCTTCCTGACAGTTTGATGTATTTCAGGGGTGGAAAGTGCTGACAGGACTCTTTCTAAGTTAGCGCATTTGGTTGGCTTCCTTGTTTGTCGGTGTTGAGCGTTCTCTCCGAGTCTGTCTCTAGTCACCTTTCTCTCTAACACGGTTATGTCTGGGTCTACACTCTTAATAATGAAGCCCAAACGTCCTGTTGTCAGAGCTTCCAGGAAAAAAAAAAAAAGCTGAACACAAACTGTTAAGATGACGTTGGGAGGAAGAGGGGACTCACTCTATGCCGTGGAAGCTGGAAATCTCCTTCAGCTTTTCCAGTCTCTCTGCAGCCTCCACGTCCCTGAGGACCTCACCGTCCCTGAGGAAAAACATTGGTGTGCACAGCTAATGAGGCCCTCAGGTGGCTGGAACAAGGACAGCTCAGCAGGAAGTCTCTTTTTGTACACTTGGTAATAGGCTTCTGGGAACACCTGGTCCTGGTTCACCCAGTCAGCACCCTCCCCTGTCTCCAGCCAAGGTGGCACTGACTTCTCAGCCCTGCCCAGTGAGAGATTTTGCTTAAAGAGACACCCCTGGGGAATATCTTGGGTGGGACTTCAATCCCCTTTAGGAACCAAGTTTTAGTCTTGAACCATGTCTTGAGGAGGTCAACTTGTGGTTCAAGGAGTTTCCTCAGAGAGCCCGGATGGAGGCAATAGAAGGGAAGGAGCTACTCGGTTTTGAAATTAAGAATTGCTCCAGATTTCAGGGGTGGACTTCTCAAAGTGAGCCCTGTGCCTTGTGTCCCTCTCCCTGACTCCACCCCACAAATATAAAAGTTCAGGTACCAGGACAGGGGAAAAGAAGACAATTTGACAGGAAAATGAAGGAGAAGATGACCCTTTCTGCCTGCAGCATATCCAAGCCGGAGGAGGCATGACACCCCAGCTTCACACCAGAGCTGGTTCTGGACATTTTATGACCAGGCTGAGGTTCTTCAGACCACTCAGTAGGAACCAGAGAACTCATCAAACTCCCTGAGGTTTTCAGCTGGTCACTGAGTTAAAGGGACAGTAGGAGACAAGACCAGTGACTTTATAACGACAGGGTTGGGTTCTTATTCAACATCCAGAGTTCACATGTGACCTTTTCATTATTAAGGGCCATAAATACCAGTTCAAATAGCTATATGATATAAATTATTAGGACGTTAACTGGTTCATGAAACAGGGAAGTCTAGAGGAAAGCAGTTTCTGGGAACTCAGCAGAAGCCCTTGGTTCATTGCACTCATCTTCCCAGGCGAAAAGGTTTTATTTATGCGGAAGGCACATCCCAGGGATCACCGCATCACCGTCGGCTGAAGAAGAGCTGAGCTCCCAAAGAAAGAGATTTTCCAACTTCATCTTCTATAAGTAAAATCCCAGAATGTCTGGTTGGGTATAATACCCTGCCTTGGGTCATGCAGTCATCGGTCCACAACCCAGAGGGCAGCAAACTTGATTGACAGGTCCCTCAGAGCCTGCATGGGAGAGCTAGGATTAACCAAATTACAGAGCAAGCTCGTTAGGCAGAGCAACATTCACCATCGTTAGCCACATTGCACAGCACAAAACAACAAAGAAACAAACAAAAACCCCTGAAGCTCCCTGATGTCAACTGAACACTCTCCCTACATGACAGGAAGCATCGACGGTTACAATAATTAATATCTCCCGACTGGGGACCTTGGCTTTTGCTCTCCCCCCATCAGAGATACATTCTCCCTCACTGAGGATCTGCCTATCAAAATTTTATGCATTTTCCAAAGCTCATCTCAAATATCACCTCCTCCCTGAAGTCGCACGTGATTCCCAGAAATGGAAATGAACTGATCCTTGCTGACAGTTGTCTGCATGGGCTTCCCAGCAGTCGGGACAACTGGTTCAGACACTGCTCCTCCCCTCCGTCCTCCCTGACCTCAAAAACACAAGCATCCTCTTCTTTTCTTCTATAATAATTAGAATTTTTTAAACTCATACCTCCTGCGTCAGCTGTTTCTGTGACAATGAAATTAAACCCCATGGCTCTGCCTCTGCTACACTTAAAAAAAAACCTAATTTTATTGAATAAGGAAACAATTCCCTTTACATGATGTAGTGTTTCAAAAATATGGTCGTAGCTTTTGGAATCTCTCCCTATAAGATCTTCTTAATTCCCCTCCTGGTGACTGCAGATAGGAACTAGTGGTTTGGTTCAGGTGATTTGAGGGGACGTTCCTGTAACAGTGTGCACCTATGGATCCCTTGGGCCTCCTGTCACTCGTTCCTAAGATGCTCCTTCTGGGGAAAATGACACACAACCACCCTGTCCGAGAGCATCCAAACAGCTGAGGGCGCTCTCATGTGGGGGAAAGCCATGGTGAGCATCTCACAGGCTCACCCTCCAGCCCCAGTCCAACCCTTTGGATGACAGCAGCCCTGTGACAGCTCACCACAGTGACAGGAAGCATGCCAACCAGGACCTCCCAGCTGAGTGGCTACATAATGCTTGATCCACACAAGCTGAGAAAAAAAAATCAGTATTTATTGTTTGTGTGCGTGTTTGCTTTTTATACTTTTTAAATTAGCATACAAGATATTAGATATCATTATAGCATTTCTGAACGAAGTGTATTTTAGTAGACTTCCCCCTCCGCCATCTTCGCCACCCTCACAACCCCTCTTCCAGTGTCCTCATATAACCTTTGATCTCTTTTCCACTTTCGTGTCTCAAATGCTCTCTCTTCTCCCAACACCCTTCCTTTTTCAACCCACTCTTGGTCTCCATCATGCTGGGCCGTAACTTGTTACACAGCAACATTCAATGAAGACACACACACATCGAAACAAAAATCTAGTGAGGATTTTTAACACGCCGTATCTTGACCTGGATCCTCAGGAGACAGAGCAAGAGGAGAGGTAACGTGCTACCGTGCCCACATGGGTCACATTCCAGGGAAGCAGGAGTGAAGGAGAGGAGGAAGGATGGGGAGCAAATCCTAGGGCATCTCTGAGCTGCCTCCTGCATGGCCCCAGTTGCAGCTGACTAATTCATCATGTGGGGCCGATTCTGAAAGGTGTCTCATGTCAATTTGTTCAGCGGAAGGAAGTGAAGAGGATTTATCCATCAGCTCCACCCTTCTCAGTTAAGGGCCCTTAGAGTAACTCTCTAAAGTTCCTGGGTATAGTTACATAATAGTCAGTTTCTTGTCACTGTAAGAAATAGACGAGATAATCAGCCTATAAAGCAAAAAGATTTATGTGGCTTATAGAGGTTTGGGTTCGTGATCAGTTGGTCCTGATGATTTTTGGCCTTGTTAAGCCCGTGGTAGAGTAAAATCATTCATCTCATGACCAGGAAACAGAGGAGACAAGGGGAGACTGTCCTAGTATCATGATGCTCTTCAAGGGCATGACCTCAATGACCTAAAGACCTCCCCATAAATCCTAACTCTTAAACATCACACGACCTCCCAGTAGAGTCATTCCTGGGACCAATTTTTAAATCCATAGACCTTTAGGACCGTTTAAGATCCTCACACAGGGCATAAGATCCCCATGTCACATGGCTTAGAATAAACAAGGAAGCTTCAAGGAATGCCACCACCATGCTAGGCAGGAGGTACTGCCGTGCTGTGCCCACTTGGGCTCAGTTGTAGTTTCCATGAGACTGGTCACAAAAGAGTAGCCGGAGCAAAACAAATGTGAAGGGTCTGACAGACAGGACTGAGAGGCTCTGGAGTGCACAGTGAGGTATCCGGCAGACAGCGTAGGGGGAATGACATATTCACTGCAAGTATTCTCCGAACTTGGAAAGGGGTGAGATCAGAAGTAAAGCTGACTGGGAGTGTCTGCGATCAGCCAAACTTCCATCAAAGGGACCTAGACACAACCTTAAGGGTTGTATCAGGTAAATTCAGAGGCTTGAGTAGCAGAATGATTTCCTATCTAAAGAAGCCAGTGTTTAGAGAAATGAAGGTCTTGAGGGGGGTGATTATGGGATGGAAATCCAGCAAGAAGGAAGTGAACAGTGGCTCTCAACCACATCTGGGTGGGGGAAGGGTACCACGTGTGTGTATGTGGGAGGACAATGAGGCAGGCACACAGAGAATGAAGCTGACTCTGACCCACAAAGCTTAGTACACAGTCATTATGAACTCACAGGCCCAGTCCTCATCTTTCAGCCCCCAGATAACTGTTCCTTTGTAGTTAGTTCATCTTTCCAAAGCCTCCCAGCCAGAGAAGGTATTTTAATACACACAGATGAGGATCAAATTCACATGACCGTTCCAATTGGTGTGAGTCACTCATCCCAGCCAAAGGGTAAATACACGGTCCCTCCTTTATCTAATTAATTGCCTATGCTTCCCCTTGGAGAAGGTCAAGTCCCTGGAGACCCAGCTCTCCTCTTGCCTCTGAGGCAAAAACAGGTTTCTAAGCCCCCATCACGGGAGGAGGCAAGGGTTATTCTGCACTGCACATACGAGGCACAAACAGGTTTCTAAGCCCCCATCACGGAAGGAGGCAAGGGTTATTCTGCACTGCATATACAGATGTGCACAGGCTGCAGATGGCACGTGGAAGCCAGGGTCCTTCGACAAGAGACACGACTCCAGATGTGCACCAGAATTTCCAGACTCTCTGGAGGCTTTTTACAAAGTCATTTGTGTCTTAGCTCCACTCCAGTCTCCTGAGTTGGGCTCCTAATAAACATCCCTGTGCGAACGCACCACGTGGGTTGACAGTAGCTTCCTCCATCTTTTGAGTAGAAGGAGTTCTGTCCGGGATGTAACTGAGCAGTTCAAGCTAAGCTTATTTTTTTAAATTAATACCTGGAATATTATGTAATGTTTACTGCTGAATTGTGATCTGGAAACCCCTTGGTTATTTGGAATTTAATCCAAAATCCCCACGCCTGTTATTGCCCACTGTAAGAGCTCAGTATAGGCAGTCACCGCAGCTTTGCTCTTTTCTGCTACAAACCTGAAGGGGAGCCCGGAGGAGGAGTGGCTGTCAGGCTTCTCAGCACCCAAAGCAGATTCTGCTTTCTCTCTCTGCTCCTGACTCACCGAATCTGCCAGATGACAAGAGTGCCCAGTAGACAGGACACTGTGAACATCACATGACTGCCAATTTTCACATTTCAGAAAGGACCTGAAGTGGAAATGAGGACTACCAAGAGCTGCGACCCCACCACATCTCCCCGCTGCATACACTTGCTGCCTATTGCTGATGTCACTCGTGTGTCACCCAGTGGGGACATGTGCTGTTCATCCTCAAAACCCCTTAGGTAGCAAATGTCCCACGGGGTCACCTTCTCCATCAGCTGAGCCAGACGCACAGAATTCTAGAACAGCGAAGCTGACAGAAATCTTCCCAGGGACAGTGTAAGTGCTGGCATTTCTGGAGGGCTTACCAAGGCCCAGACATTTCATATATATTATTTCACTTAATCGTCAAGCTAACTCTGCTGTAGAGGTTTTGCTATTTTCATAGTTTAGATGAAATGAAAAAAGAAAAACGAACAAAAACCATAACAGGATGAGGTTTGGAAAAAGGACTCGATCCATTCAAGGTTATAGGCAGAGGCCAAGTCATCCAGATCTACAAAATCTAAACAGTGCTACTCATGAGGACTGTGTACAAGGTAATTTCCCAGGAGTCACAAGAAAACCAGGGCTCAGTACAGCATATTGCGCTCACCTCGGCAGCACATATACTACACGGGAATGATACAGAGACGTGTATATGCAATGAAGAATTCATGAAGAGTGTCATATTTCTAACATTACTTTATTTATAAAAATACAATAAGTAGAATGTCCCTTGAAATGAAGGTTTTATTCAAGGTCAAATATTATAAAAACCAGTTTCATTCAGTAAGCATGAATGCATTATGGAACCACACAAGTTTTGTACAAATTTGAAAATAAAATGGGAAGCTTTAAGGAAGATATTCATATGTAATGCTATTTCTGGTTTGCAGAGGGCTCTGCCATAGTCCTCTGGCATAGGGAAGATTCTGGTGAGAAAGATTTAAAACAGTGGTTCTCAACCTTCCTAATGCTATGACCCCTCAATACAGTTCTTCCTCTTGGGGTGGCCTCCAACTGTAAAATTATTTTCATTGCTACTTCATAACTGTAATTTTGCTACTGTTATGAATTGTAATGTAAATATCTGGTGTCTTTGATGGTTTTAGGTGACCTCTATGAAAGGGTCATTCAACTCCTAAAGGGACCACGACCCACAGGCTGAGAACCACTGATTTAAACTCTTGGTCAGGGACCTTCGGTTTCTGCTTAAGTAGAATTTAAAAGTGGCCTCCCTCGTGGAGGAAGGGGGAGAGGGGAAGGACGTATCCTAGGTTATTACATTTGTTTATAGGTTTCAGCACCCATCATAGAAGAGAATGCATTGGTCAGAAAGGGGATTGGCAAATCCACGGAGTTAGGGGCCCCTTTCTGCCTAACACACTCTCTTGTGTGTGAAGCTTTCAGGTGTAGAGATGAGCATCCCTCACTTGAGAAATGAGCCAGGGGCAAATTACCCCACCCTCAACCTCCATCCTGTACTACTTCTAGTCCTCCCTACTCAGACGTTTCTTCTCCCATGGGAAGATTTCCCATATGGAAACACCCAGATTATCCTTGAGATGGTTATAACCAATGGACATGTGGGTCTGTCTGCACTTGGTGTGCAGAAGGAGCTCACACAAACGAACACCTACCACATGCACTGAGGACCAACAAGGGAACTGAAAGGGGCTTTATTGCAGAACTCATTCTCCCGGGGGAGGTTATTAGGAACACAAAAGCAATATAACAGATCCCTTCGGTTCCAAGCTAGAATGGGGACAAATGTGACAAGCAAGCTGGGCGAGTAATGTTATTGCCTGAACACTGATCTTAGACAAAAATGTCGAGAAGAAACACACGAGAACTTGAATACATAGATGTGTAAGGTAACAGAGGCAACAAACTTAATTCATTACATTATTTTAGTTCATTTTATGCATGCATCAAATCCTTTGAGGTGGCAACTAAAGCTAAATTAATAGTTAGTAGGGAGGAAGACACTGGAAGGATTTGAAAGTGACAGTGACGGGCTTCAAGTCAAGTGGAGGAGACCCAGGAGCCATGTTGCAGTGTAGACAGGTATGTTGGGATTTCTGTTTCAGTTGTAAGAGAGTGGACTGGCTTGCCTGGCATAGGGAATCTATTTCTCATATGGTGAGTATTCTGGGGGTGTCTCTGAAACCCGGGGGTAGGCTTATTCAGGGGATTGAATAATGTAAACATCACTTCACTGTTCTCTCAATCTGGGCTGCCATTGCTTGCAGGGTCAAAGGCAGTCTCAGCTTCGAGCTCCTGTCTTCCAAGGCTAAACTTGATCTGAAAGTAGAGATTTTCTTTGTCAAATTTTTAACATCATTATCATCATCAAATAATAACCAGTGTATGATTATCATTGAGAGAAAAGCATCACCCACTCAAGAACTAATCACCGAGCCGTAGCGATGGAGGTAGTTGACTGGCGAGCTTAGGTTACACCCCCAGAACTGGTGTAGAGTCAGGTCCACTGTCTTAGTCATTGTTTTATTGCTGTGAAGAGACACCATGACCATGGCAAGTTTTATAAAGGAAAATTTTTAACCGGGCCTGCTTAGAACTTCAGAGGTTTAATCCACTGTGGTCATGGTGGGAAACATGGCAGCCAAACATGGTACTGGAGAAGGAGCTGAGAGTTCTATGTTCAGATCAGCAAGCAGCAGGAAGTGAACTGGCTTGTGCTTCTGAGCCCTCAAAAGTGAACCTCCAACAAAGCCACACCTACTCCAACAAGGCCACACCTCCTAATAGTGTCACTCCAAATCACCACACCCACCCAAAACACACTGTAGAGGCCTAGAAATGCAGGCCCATTTCCCACCTTTTCTGCCAGTCAGAGCAAGGCTTAATCAAACCTTCTAGCTCAGGAGGTGGCTGCCTGGCACCCATTTGAAGTTAAGATAGTTCAGTGCCATCCTGACAGGTGGTCAGGGTATGCAAATGTACTTCTGCTCCTTCCTGTAATTATGAGGTCACCTGGGGAAGGCTTGTTTTCTGCAGATGTGATTCAGTGTACCTGAGTGTACTGACTTGGGTCATCTCATTACCTAGGCAACAGAACGCTGATGCTGGGGAGTGTGGAGTGACCCTGTGAGTTAGCCTTGCTAATGAAGTCTTTGTTACCTTCTCCTCCAGTTTACTTTGGGTGTAAAAGCTGTGGAAATATAAAACGCGGGTGATTTCAGGATCTGAGTAATCTCTGAAACTCCCTCCCCATACTGTCTTGTGCTCTCTGTCTTCAATTCCCAGGCTCCTACACGGGTAAGAGGTGATTTCGTTGAGGCCAGTCCTCATCAACACGTGGCCTAGTAATCAAGTGTCACAAAGACAATCTGACAAAAGCTTGAGACAGTTGTCATTACAGGGCAGTGTCCCCATCTATTTGAAATTCGAAAGCAATGAGGAAGAGCTAGTACAGGACCAGAAATCTGCTCTGATAAGCCTGTCCAGCATGCCATCTGAGTTTGTCAGCAAGCATTGATGGAATCCGGGATGGGAGAATTCCTCCTTGTGTAGATTATGCCAAACATTACAATACATCACACACATGATTCTAACATCTGTGGTACTTGCTTCCCATTGCAGTGACGGATAAACTTGCTTGCCCATGAAAGACTCTAAATGCATTTGTAAGCCCCCTCAACCCTAAGAAAATGTAAAACTTTAAGAAAAATCTAAAGCCATTTCTGATGACTCTCAGTACTTCCCCACCTCCCCTGGGAACCAAGGACATAACAGCTATGCATGCACGTACTGAGATGTTGGAAACTTTCCATCTCCCTGAATAGGGGCATGATAACCCTTAGGTTATGACTCAGTTACTGATGTTTTGACTTAGTCCCTGGGAAGGGGCAAAGTGACCTTCAGAAGTTTCCCTTTACCTCATCTGATCTGGCAATCACTCTCCAGCTAATTATTGGTAATAACCTCTTTGAATAAACCAATCCAATAAGTTGGACAGGTTCCCCCCCCCCCTTTGTCTCTGTGGCTTTTTGCTTTAAAAGATGGGCTGTAACAGCTGTGGATGTCCTTCATATCCCAAACCTGAAGGACCCTGTCATGACAGAATAAAAAATCCTCTTGCTGTTTGCATCCGCACGAGTGGTCTCGACTGATCCTTGGGTAGGGGGTCTCTCCAGAAGAAAGACATCCTTCGGGGGGATCTTTCAGCCCACACTTTCACTGGTCCAATTAGGGGGCAGTACCTTCCCTGTTTGAGAGTTTCACACTTCCTAGACCTGTGATTCAGAGGGAGTCTAAACTCAGGAGAGGATGCAGGGTAGAGATGATCTAGTTTTCTTGGGCCAGTCCATGAGTCCTGGACAAGAGGGGCTAAGTGAAGATGGAAGGGAATTTGCTATGACATGATAGTGTTCCCAAAGGCCCAGGTGTTAGCAGTTTGGTCCTCAGGGTAGCACAGATGGGGATGGTAGAATCTTGGGGGAATTAGAACCTAAGGGGGTGATTAGATCAGTGGGGCCATGCCCTTGGAGGGGATTGTGGGACCAAGGCCTCTTGCTTTCAGGCTCAAGGTTCACCATACATAATGTGCTGACTAGCATACACTGCTCACCAGAGGCTCAGAGTTAGAGCTGCCTGATCTGGGGAGCAGGACCTCTAGAGCTGTGACCAAAATAAACCCTTACTTTAAAGAACGAATGCCCAATTTCCCCAGGTGCTTTACTACAGTCATGCAAAGCTGACTGATGCACCGGGGAATACACCCCCGGAGGATGAGTGTGAGGTTGGAGATAGCAGGTTCCCATGTCCTCATGTTTCTCTTCTTCAAGGGGGATGCCACAGAAACAGCTCCTTGTGATAGTCAAGATTTAACCCATTTCTTCCTCCTTCACTTGAATAAAATAAGAAACAATAGCACAAAAGGGCATTAAGTTATGCAGTGCTAACAAAGACACAGAGAGAGGTTTGAAAGGGGCTCAGTTTCTATTAGAATAACTGTAAGGCCACGCCCTTCCTCTTCTACTCTAAAAGGTCTATCAGAACCTCTGGACATGAGGTTTTAAGATAAATTTTAATCTGTTTTAAATGACACAGAAGAAATGGAAATCTTTAAGAAACTTCTATACTTTTTTTCTTTTATTTGCTTTTTTGAGACAGGACCTTTCTCTATATACCTTGGCTGTTCTGGAACTAGGTGGACCAGGGTGGTTTCAGGCTCAGATATCTGCCTGCCTTTGCCTCCTGAGTGCTGGGATTAAAGGCATGTGCCTCTATTACCCGGCCAAACATCTATACTTTATTGATAACACAATACTTTTGTTTAAACAAATAGCCAATTGGTTAAGAAGTGCTGGCCTAAAATTCCAACACAATTCTTCACAGACCTTGAAAGAACAGTACTCTACTTCATATGGAAAAACAAAAAAAAAAAAAAACCCAGAATAGCCAAAATAATCCTGTACAAGAAAGGAAGTTCCCAAGGCATCATTATCCCTGACTTCAAGCTCTATTATAGAGATATAGTAATGAAAGCAGCTTGGTATTGGCATAAAAACAGACAGGTGAACCAATGGAGTCAAATAAAAGACTCTGATGTTAATCCACATACCTATGAACACCTGATTTTTGATAAAGAAGATAAAAATATAAAGTGGAAAACAGAAAGCATCGTCAACAAATGATGCTGGTATAACTGGTAGAAATAATGGTGGCCTATACCTTTAGTCCCAGTAGTAGTGAGTCACACCTTTAATCCCAGCAGAGGGAATATAAAATGGGAGGAGAGCGAGGCTTAGTCTGTTTAGTTTGTGGTCACCCAGCCTTGGTAGAGGTAAGACTTCTCTAGTGATTTGACTGATTTGCTTTTCTGGTTTTCAGGTTGAACCCCAATTTTTGTCTCTGCATTTTTATTATTCATGCTACATTTGGCATGCAATGTGAGGCTCGAACACATGGCCCTGAGATTAAGAGTATCCTGCTCTACTAAACTGAGCTAGCCTACGTGTAGAAGTCAACATGTAGAAGAATGCTACTAGATCCATACCTATCACCATGGACAAAACTCAAGTTCAAATGGATTAAAGACCTCAGTATAAATCCAACCACACCAAATCTCATAGAAAAGAAAGTGGGACGTACCCTTGAACTCATTGGCACAGAAGACTTCTTCCTAAAGATAACACCAGTAACACACTGAGAGCAACAATTAATAAATGGGGCCTCCTGAAACTGAGAAGTTTCTGTAAGGCAAAAAGACATCGTCAGCAAGACAAAATGGCAGCCCTTGGAATAGGGAAAAATATTCTTCACCAACCCTACATCTAACAGGGCTGACCTCCAAAATATACAAAGAACTCAAGAAACTAAACACCAAAATACCAAATAATCCAATTAAAAAATGGGATACTGATCTAAACAGAGAATTCTCAACAGAAGAAACTCAAATGACTGAAAGACATTTAAGGAATTGCTCAACATCTTTAGCCATCAGGGGAATGCAATTCAAAACAACTTTGAGATTCCATCTTACACCTGTCAGAATGGCTAAAATCAAAAACACTGATGACAACTTATCCTGGAGAGCTTGTGGGGGAAAAGGAACACTTCTGCATTGCTGGTGGGAATGCAAGCTGGTACAGCCCCTTCGGAAGTCAGTGTGGCGATTTCTCAGAAAATGAGGAAACAACCTTCATCAAGACCCAGTAATACCACTTTTGGGTATATATCCAAAGGATGCTCAATCGTGCCACAAGGTCATGTGCTCAACTATGTTCACAGCAGCTTTGTTTGTCATAGCCAGAACTGGAAACAACCTAAATGTCCCTCAATCAAAGAATGGATAAGGAAAATGTGGTACATTTACACAAGGAAGTACTACACAGCAGAAAAAATAATGACATCTTGAATTTTGCAGGAAAATGGATGGAGCTAGAAAACATTATTTTGAGTGAGGTAACCCAGACACAGAAAGACAATTATCACATGTACTCACTCATAGGTGGTTTTTAAACATAAAGCAAAGAAAGCCAGCCTACAAACCACAATCCCAGAGAACTTAGACAACAATAAGGACACTAAGAGAGACTTACATAGATCTAATCTACATGTAGAAAAAGACATGATCTCCTGAGTAAATTGGGAACATGGGGGCCTTGGGGGAGGACTGAAGGGGGGGAAGGGGAGAGGCAGGCAGGGGAGCAGAGAAAAATGTAGAGCTCAATAAAATTAATTTAAAAAAAAAAGAATACTCCAACCAAAGGCTGAGTCAATCCTCCCTCCTCCATGGTTAGAGTGACAGAAGGTGCTTAGGAATCCACGCACAGGGAGGCGGACAGAGTCCACGACACTGTGCTTCTGACTAAGCTCGGGGAAACAGGGGACCAGAGGTTAAGGCTGGACTGACTTCACATCATCACATTAGCGTGCCTGGAAGGCAGTGGCAGATTTCACAAAGCCACCTTGTCTTGCCTATGTCACCTTCTCTTCAGAGACTCGCCTGCTGAGACAGCTGTCTAGGGTCATTTCTGTCAAGCATAGGCATTACCAGCCTCTCGCCACAAAGCCATGCTAAATGAGGAATGTTGCGGTGTGGGGCACCAGAGCAGGCACTGTTGCTGCTAAATGCTGCAGTGTGGAGTACCAGAGTAGGCATTGCTGCTGCTAAATGCTGCGGTGTGGGGCACCAGAGCAGGCTTTGCTGCTGATAAATGCTGCTGTATGGGGTACCAGAGCAGGTATTGCTGCTGCTAAATGTCTCCTGCTCACCTGGCAGTGCCATCACGGGGTCTCTCTGCATCTTCGTTTTGACAGCTACTGGAGCCCGCTCGCTGAGCATCTTTCCTCGCCAACAAGTACCCCCAAGTAGAAATGATTCCTAGTTCAGGTTAGAAGGAACTGGCATAAATTCTAGGCCATAGCTTAAAATTAAAACACGTACATTCCGCGGAGCACAGAGGCTTTGGAAAGTTTATAGCAATGCACAAAAAAAGATGTCGGGAAGTGGACTTTGTCTTTGTCAGACAGCCCAGAGGGCCTGCGCCTTACTCTTCTAAAGAAATAAACGTGTGCTTTACTGGCACCTGCGCCCCTTTCTTCTGAGCACCGAAAGCATCCTATCCATTATTCAGCATAAAGCAATATTGCTGTTGCTTGGTTGCAAGGGGTCTTGGGAACAAACATTCCTAAGAGCTCTGGAGCTCTGTGGATGGAGCCGCCCCCGACCTTGTTGCCATGGTAGAGTACACACCACTATTTTCCCCTAACCTTCGGCTGCAGCTCCCGCCCGGTCGGCCACGTTTTCTTGTACTAACCGCTGGAATGCAAATTAAAGCAGGGAGCCCTCCCACTTCCCAGGGTGCTTGTTATGTCAGCACTCAACACCACGCTTTCAGGAATATCTGAGCACCGACGCTCAGGATGAATGCGCAGCTTGTGGATGGATTAGCTTTCTGTTACATCGCTTGCCCCCCAAATTATAAAGACGAATGAAGGTAACACATCCGAAGCTAGTGACATCAACTCTGGCCCATGATGTCCTCGGTATGCATCGTGGAGCACACAGGGCATTTTGTGATGATAATTAAAACTTGATGGCTGTGCTGCCTTTCCACAGAGCCTGTGCTCTTTCAGATCTGTGTCTGAATACCGAATAGTATTCTCCAGAAGACTGATGGGAAGCCAGCGCCCAACACTCCCAACCCAATCCTACGCCTTTTCACCACGTCCCCCCATACACACACACACACACACACACACCCTCTGCTTACCAGAATCATTACTGTTCACCCCCGTTTTCCTTCACCTCACACAACATATCCTTCAGGACAAGCATCCCAGAGCCCTCACCGCTCTGTGTCATCACCCACAAGCCACTACAAAGCCTCACTCAGCTCCTCTCACCTGCTTGTAGCTCCAACTCCAGTGAAGCAGCCTTCGTGTGTGGTCTTCCTAAAACACGAATTTCAATGTGGCATTGCCTCTTTCCAATGCTCTAAGCTCCCTTCCTTGCTGCTGGCATCCGGAGTTTCTGAGCTCTGTTTTACCTCTCCTGGGCACTGAATCTCTTAGCTTCACCTCTCCTTAACAGCAGCGAAAAGCACACGACTTCTTACTGCACGTGCATCTTTCCTATGTATCCATTTAATAAATTACTTTTGCATCCTATCTATTTGTGTGTGTGTGTGAGAGAGAGAAAGAGAGAGAGAGAGAGAGAGAGAGAGAGAGAGAGAGAGAGAGAGAAGGAGGTCAAAGGACAGGTGGCATTTCTTCTACCAAGTCCCAGGGATCAAACTCAGGTCATCAGGCTTGCCAACAAGCACCTTTACCCATCTCACTAGCCCTAGACAAGCTTCTAAGTCCAGATGTTAAGCCAAAGTGATCAGCACAGCTAGAAAAAACATTTTGGGAGACTCTAGGCCACCCTGGATCTTCTTAGCCAGGAGAACATTGACACACATGATGGATATCTATCTATTGAAGGAAAAAGACACTTGCGCCCAGGAAATCTAGGGCTATTTGCGGTTATATAAAAGTAAGAATGCAATCACCTTTTAAAGTCAGGTCTTCTTTATAACTAGGAACGTCGATTCTTACCTCTGCATAGGTTGCACTGTGTCATATCGGCCGAAGGCGACAAGATAGCACTATTCTTCACGAAGACCAAGCGCTCTGAACTATACCCCAAAGTCCATAGAACCTGCTTTTGTCTCCTTAAACAACACAAACAAGACTTCCCCAATTTTTCCTTGTTTTATTTTCAGAAATCATTATCATTCCCTTCCCTATGAAAAATTACCACCGAGGTATTGTTCATTTTTTCCCCCACAACACAACTGAAGTTGTACATGGTAGGGAAGTTTTTAATTAGTCCATCGCTAGCAGGAACTGTGTGTGCGCCCTGCGGGAGGAGCCTAATAAATTACTTGGTGATCTCCATCGGAGGCTTTGTGCAGGAAAATGTTCATTCATCTGCACCAGCAGCCAGCCGCTTCCCATGAAAGGGTTCAGAAGCGTGCTGCAGTAGGCACAGCTCAAGCTGCTTGGAGCAGAACTTCCGGGGCAGTGAAAGCAAACAGGCCTGGGGTGTGAGGAAGCCACGATTTGAGCTACAGTAGCTGGGGACAAAAGAACTCTGGGGACCTTCCCATTGTCTCCTCCTTCTCACTCCACTTGCCTATCAGTGAAGTTCTTCTCCCACCCCCAAAGGCGTCAGTGTTCAGATCACCCCAATGCCCCACCCTGCTTCTCTGAGTGTGGAGACAGCAAATGCTTAGGAAATGGTTGCCACAAACAAATAATATTTACACTACCTTATTTAGATGGGCAGACAGAGATGAGGAAGATGGGTTCAGGCCATAGCTGTGAAAGGCGGGAGTGTAGCATGTTAAACCGTCTGGAAAGATAATTCCGCTTTGTGAGCAAGGAGTTTGCTGAAGAGACCCCACAGGGACTTGTAGGCGAATGAGAGAAACCAGCTTGAGACAAGGAAGCAGGCTAGTGAAAGTGAGATCCCAGCAAAGTCCAGCCACATCCTATAGGATGGCCCTGGGGTTGACCTTGGGGACTAAATTCCCAAGCAATTCCAGTTCCCTGCTGTGGAGGAGGAGTGGCTCCAGCAGGCACTAGAAGAACGTCAGATAGTGATGCCACAGCCCTGGGGGCAGAGCACCAAGGGGGAGCAAGGAAATGAGAGGCACTGATACTGCCCACCACGTCACTAATGCTTAGGTGTGAGTCTATCCTTCACAGTAGGGAAACAAATACATGCAAGAGGGCAAAATCTGGAAGCTCCTGACGTCTAGGTTCACACGCTGGAAGCACATGCATTCGTGTTTGATTATTTTTGCTAATAGCCAGGTCCCTCCCCACACCCCGCAGCCCAGCTCTTTTCTAAGCTTTTCTCGGTCAGTCTCCTCTCATGCTTCAATTCTCTGACCTTTGGTCAAGGTGGAGTGAATCCACCTCTATGGGCCTTCTTAATGTCCAAAACACCAAGTAACCCCGCCCTAGGTCAGGGTATCTTGTTTGTAGCCATACCTGTTGTCAACCTTTGAAAGAGTAAAAATGAGTTGAAACTCTCTGACCTCTAGTGAAGGTGGAACAGGACTCACATCTGTGGGCCTCCACACCAAGGCCCTCAAGACTTTTCCTGAGGGAATCCTGGAATATTAAGAAAGAAGTATACTTTTAAATACCTATTTATTTATTTTATGAATACAGTTGTTTGGCCTGCACCTACGTCCAGGCACCATGTGCATGCCTGGTGCCTGTGGAGGCCTGAAGCAGGTGTCAGATCCCCTGGAGCAGAAGTTACAGACGATTGTGAGCAGTCACTCACTCTGTATTTTTAACTGCTGAGCCTTCTCAGGTGTGTTTTGAAGGGAGGAACTCCATGATGAAATAAGTTTGAAGACCAACAAAAAGACTGGGAAGAGTACGTCTTTTCTGAAGGATTTCCAGTCGTCCTCAAGGGTAACTCATCATGGACCTCCAACGGACAGCTTTACTCAGTGCTTCTGAAGCAGAAGCCTTTGAAAACGTGTGCATGTGCATGTGTGTGTGTGAGTGAATATGTGCATGCGTGCTTGCTTGCTTTCGTTTCTAGAAGGTTCTCTTGTTGCTCTCCTAGGGTCCTCAGATGCACAGAAAGACTTTTCTATTTCTTTTCATTTCTCCTATGGGTACATTCAGCATTTGGGGGATCAGTTCCCTTCCTGACACCATAGCTATAGTAAGAGTATAGACAACTTGCCAGCTCTCCCTGAGTTAGTGCTAAAACAGAAATGTTAAGATCCTGACATGGTTTTTGTAGTTGGCCACCATGATCCCTTCCAATCTTTAGCTACCAAACAAAGATGATAGTTCTTTGGGTAATTCAAAGATTTCCTGTCGGATGTCAAAACATATTATGAGGACAGCGGCATGTAACCAAATCAACAGAGCAATGGACAAACCATGTCCAGAATTGACCCAGTAGGTACAGATGCCTAAAGTCACTGGGGGAAAGGTGACTCATGCAGAATATAAAATCAGGACATTGCCTAGTCATGGAGACAAAGAGGAGATGAATCCACGCTTAGAATCTTACACCAGTGTTATATATTTAACATAACTGCTGTCTCAGCATCTGTTTTTTAGGTCAGATGTAAGTTATTTGCAACCCAGTCCCACCCCATTACCTGTTTTCTAATTAAGTCTCCCTTGCTTGTGTGGGTGGCTGTGATTCAGCCCTACTTGTTCCTGATTCTCCTGACCCCAGCCCAACACATTCCACAGTATCTGACCATGACAGAACCAGAAGATCAAAATCAGTAGGCAAATCCCCAATCCACAGACTGTGTGGGACTTCGTGAAGAGCACGGCTTAAGTCCACAGCCTTTAATGAAGATATTGTACAGGTGTCTCCCTCACCCTACCCCCCGGTGAGCCCCTGCTCAGGCTCTCTGTCAACATCTTTACCCACTAAGCCACTCCCCTTGCTCCCTGTTGGCTTCCTGGCGGGACCTCTAACTTCCTTGAGACCTGTTGAGTAAAAAGAGTGGAGGGAAGGGGGGCGGGGGGGGGGAGGGAGGGTGGCTCAGCAGTTAAGAGTGATGCTGCTTCAATTCCCAGACCTCACATCAGCATCAGCATCAGGCAGCTCACAACCATCTGGAACTCCAGATCCAAGGGCTCTTCACTCTTCTGGCTTCTTCTAGCACCAACATTTACCTGCACATACCCTAACACACACACACACACTAGAACTAATGAAAATAAATCTTTCTAAAGAGTTTCTCCATTTCATTCCTTTTGGTTTTTCCCTCTTCATCACGTCTCACCTGTCACTCATCCAGCCCTCACGTCTGAGCTCTCCTAGACCGTGGCTTTCTTAGCTTACAGACACACTTGAGAGGGATCTCAAGACCAAGTTAGAAATTACTGTAACAGTAGAAATCACAGCACCCTGATTAAGGTTCAGTAGAGAGAAGATGAATATCGAAACTCACAGCATAGAAGAACTGGGAGGAATTGCAGAATGATGGCATGGCCTCAGAGTGGGGAAGGCCTACACAGAATATCTACACAGAAACAAACTGGGTAACTAATTACAGCTCATGTCACAGAGGAGGGGTACACTCCCTGGGATAGATGAGCTCCCACTGACCAATAAAAAATCATGCAATCAATTTAAAAAGAGCTAATGATGTGGCCACTCCACATGACTGTTAATCCTTCTTTTATAGGGTCTCACTATGTAGCCCTGGTCTTGATATAGACTAGTCTGACCTCGACTTCACAAAGACCTGTCTGCCTCTGCCTCCTAAGTACTAGGATTAAAGTTGTGCACCACCATGCCTGGCTAAAGATGTTCCTTAAAATATCAGAAAGCATTACCAACTGCACCCACGACAGGAGATATGCAATCTAACCTGAGAGCTCCTGTACAGCAAACGCAGTATTACTATAGGTAGGGAATTGGAAAGACAATGTAAGACAGGCACAGGATAAATCTGCAGGTTAGCCCAAGAACATGTTAGCACTGTTGCTTGGAGAGAAACTGCAGTGAGAGCATGGGGGAGAGAGGACGTCTGTGTCTTCCCTTTTGTGCCTGTAGGATTTTGACTCATATGAATGATGTTGAAATATGAAGAAGAAGAAAAAAAGAAATAAAGAAAACTGTATCTTGAAAAAAAATCTATTTGATTCTCTTTTCACCATTCCGCTTTGCTCAGCCTTGGCAGGCCTCCCCCCGCCCGCTTCTCTGGCCTCTCTTCAAGGACTGCATGGACTGTTCACAATCCACACGATGCTCAGGGCTGGTTTTGAATCTTATGAAATGAAAGTCAGCCCCAGAACATTGCCAAATGGTCTCAGAACACAATTCAATGAGAGGTTTCTGACAGAGCAGCTGTGGCTTCATTTAGCAGACTATTTGAACATTTTAGCCTCAATACAGCAGTTGGGTTCCTAGAACAAAAGGTGGTTAAAGGGACAGACATATGAAAAAATCCAAAAAGACTGATTCTCTGTGTGGTGTTTGAGTCTTGCTTTCTTTTGGTTAGATTTGACACTATAAACAAGAGGCATCTTACTTATGTAAGACATATATTTTGCTTTTCAGCTCAGCCTCGGGTATTATAAATCTGATTATTCTCAACAGCACTACACAGCGTATTATAGGATGTTAAAGCTGGGAGACCTGGGAGTTCATTTAATGGGGCTGATGTTTTTGTTATTTGTGCTTGGAAAACAAGGGTCTACCGGGTGCCTCCTCCAGCAGGGTTTGAACCTACTGTCCATTCCCAGTAGGATTCAATGAGAACAGTACCTTTCAAACCCGTTCACAGGTGTACTGCCATGAGAATTTCTACTGCTGTATTTTAAGCTCCCAGAGAGTGGTAAGGAGCCCTAGGGAGAGACTCTGGTCTCTCAGAAACTAGACTCATCTAGTCAGAATCTCAGAGACCACCCTGACCCACCCAAAACAACAGGGGAGCTTATCAACATCCCAGAAGCCAGAAATAAGAATTTGACTCCAAGGAACCAAATTTGGAGAGATTTGCTCAGGTTAAACCTCCTTCCACGCTGGTGCAACCATGCTGTAGCTCAGTCTCCTCCAGCAAAGCGCACCTTAGCGAGGATTCCTACTTTCAAGTCCCAACTGCCTTGAACAACCATGGTAATCCTTAAGCAGCAAGCAACCGGGAGAGAAAAGCGGGTTCAAGCCTCTTTTTTTTTTATTGCTTTATAAATAATTCCACTTCAAAATTTCCACTTCCTCCCCTTCTCCCATTTCCCTCCCATTCCCCCACTTACCTCCCCTCTCCCCCTCCAGTCCTAAGAGAGGGCAGGGTACCCTGCCCTGTGGGAAGTCCAAGGCCCTTCCCCTTCTATGCAGGCTTAGGAAGGTGTGTATCCAAATAGACTAGGATCCCAAAAAGTCAGTACATGCAGTAGAGACAAATCCCAGTGCCATTATCATTGGCTTCTCAGTTGGCCCCAATTGTCAGCCACATTCAGAGGGTCCAGTTTGATCACATGCTCATTCAGTCCCAGTCCAGCTGACTTTGGTGAGCTCCATTAGATCAGGCACACTGTCTCAGTGGGTGGACAAACCCCTCGCAGCCCTGACTTCCTTGCTCATATTCTCCCTCCTTTTGCTCTTCAACTGGACCTTGGGAGCTCAGTCCAGTGCTCCGATGTGGGTCTCTGTCTCTATCTCCATCTGTCGCTGGATGAAGGTTCTATGGTGATATTCAAGATAGTCATCAGTCTGACTACAGGACAAGGCCAGTTCAGGCCCCCTCTCTTTCACTGCCCAGGGTCCTAGCTGGGGACATCCCCGTGGACACCTGGGAACCCCTCTAGAGCCAAGCCTCTTGCCAACTCCAAAATGACTCCCTTAATTAAGATATCTTCTACAACCTTTCGCTCTGTAGCTGTCTCCCACACGGGAACTGCTCCTAGACTGATTCAGATTTCCAGATGTTTGACACACATCAAATGTGTCTGTATTGACTACAGATGTTTTATTATCAGACTTTCATACAGTAACTGTTTGAAAGCTGAGCCCGCAAGTAAACCAACTTGAAATTCAATGATCTGGACCACACAGCTCTGCAATGGGAGGCAAATTATGACAGGCTGGCTTTATCCACATGCGGGGATATGTGAAGCTTTCAAGTACTCAGAACGGAATCATATGACCTGGCGAAAGTCTGAGGTAGCTTACTCTCAGACTCTGCTTTCAGGCAAGACCCTCCTGCTGGCCCCCACTAGACCCTCCTCCCACTCCTCCTTGAAGCATTTGAGGACAGGATAAACCCCTGTTGCTGCCCACAGGAATGTTGTTTATCTTGTTTTGATATAAGGGTACTCCCAAGCAGAAACCATTTAAGAGAGAATGAATCTGGTTCCTTCTCTTCTCCCCGTCTTTCTCTTTTCCTGGGAAGAAGAGTCGTCTACCTACTTAGGTCCAGAGTCACAGAGGATTGAGTCCTGAACTGAGGACAGTAGCTGGCCTCTCTGTTCTTGCTTTCCCAGCTGTTTCAGGTCTGTTTCAAGGCATGGATAAAGGCTGCCTGCGCCTTGGGCTTGTGTTCGGTAAGTGACCCCGCCAATCTCTTTCCCCTCACTCGATCTTGTAAGCCCTCACTCTGGGCATCCACTCTCTAGTATCCTACAGCCTGTACTTGACAGGATATGAAGCTTGGCTTACTTGAGGCAATGGTAGGTCTTTGGGTGGTAATAAAGTTCTTGAGAAGATCATGGCGCAGTGAAGAGAGGATGCTGTAGGAGCGACTAGGTAGGCAAGATGGTGTATGCCTATAATCCCAGCAGTCTGGGAGGCTGAGAAGGGAAGGCCACTTGAGTTCACAAGTTCAAGACCAGCCTAGGCAACAAGAGGCCTTTCACAAAAGTAAATAAGGCTAGGGAGATAGTTTATTTTTTTAAATATTTGCCTTGTGTTCATGAAAACTTCAATTCACAGAACCCACATTTAAAAAATACAGGCGTGGTGGTGTGTACCTGTAATCCCAGGAGGAGACGAAGACAGGCAGAATCCTGGGGCTCTCTGACCAGACTTCCTAGCCTACTTGATGAACGTCAGGCCAATAAGATAATTTGTCTCAAAAAACAAAGTGGGTAGCACCTTGGGGAAGGACACCTGAGATTGACTTTTGGTCTCCCTCTGCACATGTACATACCTACACATGTACCTGCACATACACTCACACACTCACACATGCGCAAATGCAATAAATAAACAAATCAAGTTTGAATGGAACTGAGGTATCTTTGTTCCTAGGCTTGCCCTAGGCTTTGGATGACCAGTCAAGCTGGTAAATGCCTTTTACACATTCCTTTCTTGAATTGCTAGGGGTCTGCTTTGCTTTATTTGCTATTTCTAGAACTAATAGAAAGGGAACGATTCAGCCAGATGTTGTATAATCCCTCAATATTCATCACAAAGGTGGAATTTGCCATTCTTTCTCTGAATATGGACTGGGAAAGCTCTGACTGCAAGTTTTAAACTGAATTAGGTCTGTCGCCAAGATTACAGACAGAGTTCTAAGGTACTCAGTGTTTGGCTCATAAAGATGTGGGCATTCATCCCTGAAGAAAGCAAAGACAAAGCTATGAACTCTACAAGGTGGGAGCAATGCTGCTGTTTTGTCGGGATAGCAAATGTTATCTCGGCTTTGAGTTTATGAGATTTCAGATGTGGCTATGTCCTTGGAATTGTGGAGACAGTATGGATACTCATGTCTAGACTAGAAAGTGACACTAAAAACATTCCAGGCAGTTACAGGAAATAACCAGTGCCCTTTCTTCTTGCCCTAAGGAAGGAACATCAGTAAATAAATATGCCACTCATAAATGCCCAGATACGGCCTAAGCATGCTACTGAATACGTTGTTCCTGTCACACACAGAGCCAGTAACTGGGACTGGCTTCAGCATCAACTCTGTTTCTTAAGCTCGCATCAGATCATCATCTCATACCTGCACCATAGTCATATCTGAGCTAGATAATTCTTTCTTATGAGCAGTTGTCCTGTGCATTACAGTTGCTCATCAGTATCCCTGACCTCTCCTCATTCAGTGCTAACAGAGTTCGCTCCCAGTTGTGATATTTCTCTAGCCTTGACTCTACTATAGAAAGCTTTATAAAGTGACTGTTTTAGCCATTAAAATTTTAAGGAAAGATTAGCCTGAATAGAATTACTTCAGCTGGCCACCAGCTCCCATTTTAAAGTCTATTAGAAGATCAATTCTCATGCAATGAGTTAATCTAATGAATCTAGATAAATAGAGCAATTTCTTCTCTGGGAACCAGAGGGAAGTTTGTAGAAAGCTCGTGTTTGAAGCTGTGATTAGTTAAGAAGTCACATGTCAAGATTCACCTACAGGCTGAGCTTGGAGGTACATGTCAGTAATCCCAGTTTAAAGGAGGTAATGGCAGGAGGATCATGTCTTAGGTCAGCCTAAGATACATAGCACTCTCTTATCTCAGAGGAAGAAGCAGAAGAGGAAGAGAAAGAACAGAGACAGAATAGCAGCAGTAAGAAAGAAAAGGAAGGTCTCTGGAGTCTTTTAAAGATCCCTTTATCCTAGAGATGCCCAAAGTTCCCATAGTGAAGGCGGAAAGCTTAAAATGATTACAAACCAAACAATTTAGGCTTGTTCTAAGTCTCCATTGGCAAGTTGTTATCACTTTGGCCTGTGTGGAGCTAGGACACTGACACAAGAAGACAAAGTTACTACTAGGTAAGTAAGTTTTTTTGTGGACAAAGGATCAAGAACCCTTACTGAAAAGCAAGTCATTTAAAGATGAGCCAAACTGAGTATGAATATGTGGGTCGCACTCAGCACACAAAGATGGTATCAACAAAATGGTATTTGAACACCCATTTGATGCTCAATGTCTTTAGTCAACAGGAACTGAAAAGTAAAATCACACTGAGATTTTATCTCACCCCAGTCTGAATGGCTTTCATTGAGAAACAAGACAACAGGGCCCAGAGACCCCTGAGCTGGAACTAGCCTGAATGCCTTCTCCTGGCTTCCAAAGGAGGGAGGAAATCAACAATCCTATCCAGTTATGATGCCAATGAACCACATCAATAACCAGCATGGCACAATAACCATAAGGGGCAGTGATAGCACACATACCTTGGCGATACCAACAGCTCTCTAGTTGGACTTACAACCCACTCAATGACGTATATGGGCAGCATTCTGCAAATTACTCGGTGGCAGCGTGGGCCAACTGGCTACCAGAATTGAGGTGGTGAGCGTGGCTCCCACCAGGCAGTCTCAGAGGTTGTTTCTTCCCCAAAGTAAGCAATAAAGACTTCTGAGAGCCACTCTCAGACAAGCCAAGCTGCAAGGAAGATGCTGAGACCAAACCAGCTCCCTGTGAGAAGTAGAATCCAGCCAAGTTGTCTGGAGGAGGTTTAGAGCAGTTGAGTCTCTTAGAAAGAACACTCCAACCTGTGGAGCTGCCTATAGGCCACACAGTGCGCTCCAGACTCTCAGCTTTCATGAGCTGTCATTCATGCTGAGCTGGCTTTGGCGATGTAGTTGTCTTTGAGCCATTTCTGTTCCTGTAAATAACCCCTCACCCATACTCTTGTAAGTAACATCAATAAACTCATTGGTTCATGAAACTGAACATCATTGGTTTCTCTACTTTGGTCTGCCATGAGTTTTCTATTTGGGATGAGTAGATATGTGTGTTGTATCTCCTCAAGAAAAGTCTTGGCACACAGCAAATGGTCAGCCCTGAAAACATATAATTAACAGTATATGAACTGAACAGGTTATATTTAGAAATATATGCATGCAATGACAGTTAATAAAAGAAGAGGCCCTGAAATTGAAGGAAAGTAAAGAGTGGTATATAGGAGGGTTTGGAGGGAGAAAAGGCAAGGAATAAGTGTTGTAATTATATATAATTTCAAAAAGGAAAGAAAAATAAATAAAAAAGAAATAACAAATGTTGGAAAGAATATGAGGAAATGGGAACCCTTATATATGGCTGGCATGAATGTAAATTGGCCCACCAACTATAGAAATCAGTATGGACATTTCTCAAAAAATAAAAATAGAGCTACCATCTGGCCCAGCTATACCACTCATGGGTACATATCTAAAAAACTCTAAGTCAGTATACCTCAGAGATGCTTAGATATTTATATTTATTGTAGTACTGTTCACATAAGCCAACATATGTAATGAGCTTAAAAGTCCATCAATAGATTATAAGATAAGTAAAATGTGAGATACATATACAATGGAGTGATTTTAAACTGAAAAAAGATGAGATTATGCCATTTTCTGGAAAATGAATACAACTAGATAGCCTCATGTTAAAAGAGCTAGACTCAGATATTCAAATATCTCATAGTTTCTCTTAATGTAGTTTTTAAAATCCAATAAGAATACATATAAATACATACATACATATACACATATGAATGACAGGAAGCAGAAGGAAGATTAGGAGAAGGAAAAGACTAGTTGAAAGGAAAAGGAAGGGGCAGAGTGTGGAAGGGCATGGACTCTGGGTGAATATGGCCCCAATATGGGAAGTATTTGAGATAAAATAAATTTATGAAACCCAGTACTATATACAACAAAGACACTCCAACAAAAGATGGTTTGAATAAAATTTTATAAGTACATTTTAAATCTTGGGACTAGCCTAAATCATCTCCTTCCATGATAAAAATAGGAACAACTCCAAACTTGCATTTGATTTGTTCCTCACCAATAAGGGACTCAACTTTCCAGGACTGAACCAAAGTCCCAGCCCCATATTTGTTGATTCTCAAGTCTATACCCAAAGTGACACACATAATTGCGATGGTTAATCTTGTTGACATCTTGATGAATCAGGAATCAAATAAAAAATATGCCTTTGGATGGGTCTATAAGAACATCTCTAGGAAGGGCTAACTGAGGAGAAAAGCCCCTCTTGTAGAGTGGGTGGCATCTTCTAGTGGCAGCTGGATATAAGGAGGACTGAAGAAAAACCAGACTGCCTGCCAAGCTTCACTTCTTGCTGAGTGTATGTCTGCCCTATCGTTGCTGCCTGTAAGCTCCGGCGGAGCTTTTCTTTTGTCCTGATTCCAAATACACACACAGAAGCTTATTTTCATTACAGAATGCTTGACCTTATAGCTCAGGCTTATTACTAAGTAGCTCTTACAACTTAACCCATTTCTATTAATCAATATTTTGCTATATGACTCGTGGTTTTACTTATCATCTAGCATCTTGTTTCCCCAGAGACTGGCTCATCTCTCCCTTCACTCCACCCTTCTTCTTCTTCTCTGTTATTTTCAGTTTGGCTTTTCTACCTAACCTTATTCTGCCTTGCTATAGGCCAAATCAGCTTTATCATTCACCATTGAGAGCAATACACATTCAGAGCATACAGAAGGATTATCTCACAACAGCTGCCATGACTATGCCATCCCTTGCTGACATTAGAACCCAGCTTTCTTGGCCTTCCAATGTAGACAAAGCTCAGTTGCCCTCCAGGAATCCTCTCAGCCTACAGTGCCATACTGGGACTGTTGAGGCATCCACTCACACCTATAGTCTTTCTAAATAAGGCAGCTTTGCTGTCTACCAGGACAGCTGCTATTGTCATGGGCTATAGAAAGCTCATAATGCCAAACAATGTATAAGCTCTTCCCCAGTGCCAGGTTCTAACCCAACCAGAAGCCTGTTAGCTTTGTGTTTTTCCTCTCACCTCAACAAGCTCTTTAGGGGATCACAGAAGAAAAGCGATCTACTCGTGCTGTGTTTGGAAACTCCTGGAATCTGAGAGTCTTGACATGGAGGTGGAGATTCCATTATCTGGGCTCCTGACCAACTTCAGTAAACTAATTCAAGCCTCTAGCCTCAGAAGGCTCCTTCTTAGGGGGCTGCACATGCTCTGTTGTGCTGAGAAGTATTGCAGATCAGCAAAAGGAAGGTTTCTGTACTTTTTGAATGCCTCAGTAGAAGTTTAATCTTTATACAGAAGAACTGTGTGAACTGACTTGATCCAGCTTTCTTACAGAAGTCTCAACATTCATAACATCTGCACCCCTAACCAAGCCATCCCACTTGCAATGGAGCGTCCTGCAAGATGATTGACAAAGAGAAACAAGAAGTGATGATGCAGGATGCTGTCTTCCCAGGGTTCAAAGCCAAGATCATAGGATTGAGCTGTTTACACTCTTTCCGGTACTCACGCTGGAGCTCTGAAACCTGTAATCCTGCAGAGCTGAGTGCATATGAGCTTGGAGGACAGACATGGATGTGATTTAAACATGAGTCAAAGGCTGTGGAGGCTCCAGGCAAACCTGCTTCTCTTGTGCCAGGAATCTTGTATAATGCTACCATTTTACTGAAATGAAATTTTGAATAGTTCAGAAATGGAGAGCCAATGACACCCTAGAGTCGTTAGAGCAGTCAGCCAAGGGAGGGTAGGCATTCCCCCACTTCTTGGTCTTGAGTACAAAGTGATTAAGTAGTGAGTCTTTAAGTTACCCTTGCCCACACTTCCAGATGGATGTTTGTTATACCGTATAGCAAATGTGCAATACAAGATAAATTTCTCTTCATAGTGCAACAAAAAGGGGCCTATTCTCCTGTGGAGAGGTTTGAAATGCCCCTTCTACTGACTTGAGAAAGAGGGAAGGGCACCAAAGCTACAAAGATAGGGCAGCCATTCAAGAGAACAGAGAACCTCAACCTGCAGGAACAGATAGGAGATGCCCCTGCCACTTAGCCCATCCGTGTAAGCAGAAGTCTGTAGAATTTCACTAAGAAACTGGTGTGGGTGGACATTGAGAAGTACAAATTCACAGTCTTTGAAGACATTTCAAAACATTGTGGGTTCAGAATCAAGAATTAAGTAATAAAGACACCAGAAAGGGTAAAAAGAAAAAAAGTAAACTTCTAGCATAAGATGGTATAGGGTATGTTCTTGTGATCAAAGATAATTGCTGACACAAAAGGAGGAAAGTGATGCAGACTAGTAAATTGTCCCCAGAGTCCTAACAGGAAGGCACTGGAAATTGGTTCAGAATTGGTCGTCTTTATTTTAGAACACATTGATACTTCATCAAGTTTTAATTAGAATGTCAGAATTTAGCTATTTGGAATAAAACTATTTGTATCTTAATTTAAAAACCAATTAAACAGTACAGCTAAGTATCCTAAGGTGGAGAGGGACATTTCTACCTAGTAGACTTAAGTGTTGGTGTGTAGTCAGGATGGGCTAGGCGAAATAAGCAATCTCCAGAACAGAATGCACCCTAATAAGATTTATTTCTGTTTCTGTGTGGTTAAACAAATATGGAAGCTTAAACATCCCAGACAGGCCATGCCCTGGGAGACAGTGGTGGATAGCTCACGACTGTGTCTTATTTGCCTGCAGCTTAACACACATCCCATCAGAAATTCATTAAGGATTAGACGCATGATCTATTAAGCATTCGTAAGATAACATATGAGCCTTGGAGATAGTCCTTAAAGTCATCAAAGGTGACCAGACCCAACCCTTATGAGCAACCCCAGACACAACAGCCAAAATAACAAGGAATACTTGGAACAACCACAAGCTCCATTAATTCTCTGCATCTGTTTAGGTAGAAATAATCAGAAGGTCTTGGCCCTGAGTGAGATATTTATTTTGTGCTTATTTAAACTGACCATCAACAATATTAATGTTTAATCCATGAAATTAATATTTATGGTACAAACGTAGCAACAATAAAATAAACTAAAACTAGACTAGAGCTGGAGGGATGGCTTGGTTGTTAAGAGTGTTTGCAGTTCTTGCAGAGGACGGGGTTCTGTTCTCAGCTCCTACATCAGGTGGTTCATGACTGCCTGTAATTCTAGCGTTAGAGAATGCGACACCTTTACACACACACACACACACAGAGAGAGAGAGAGAGAGAGAGAGAGAGAGAGAGAGAGAGAGAGAGAGAGAGAGAGAGATTTTAAATTTTAAAACCTAAAACTAGGATCACAGATGATGCAGCAACCCTGGGCCGGTATTTCTAGAGAAACTGAAATGAAGAGACAGCTGCATACAACATCCAGGGCAGCATCAGCCGTCACATCCAGGCACCGAATCGAGATACAAGCGAACAGATGAAGGAACCATGAGAGATCTACAGTAAGATGCTACCCAACCTTAGAAAGGCAGGAATTCAGCGTCTGTATGAACATGGTGAACCTCCCAGAACATTTGTCAAAGTAGATGAACCAGACTGAGAAAGACAAGTGCCACTTGATCTCATGCAAACTCGGAATCTGCCAACTCAGATTTGTGGAAGTAAAGTGGAAAGCGCGGGTGGCTCAAGCCGTGGGACTGAAGTAAGGAGAGTTGAGAAAGTTGACCACTGGCACAACGTTCACTAGGAAAACCATGTTCAAGACCCACTATGCAGAATATCGACTACAATGAATTAAATAATACGTATTTCAAGTTTGCCAAAAGAGTACATTTGAAATGTCCTTATCACACAAAAGTGTATGAGGCGAGGTATAAATTAACAAAGATGACTTATTCTTAAATGCAAACACATTTAAAAATAAATTCCCATAATTGTTATTCAATTCATTTTTTTTAAAGACCTATGATTTTCAAAATGACCAAAACATTTTCTCAAAACGCTTTATTTCTTATTAGAGAATCTTTTTGCATTTTGTTGTTTGAATTGAGGTCTCTATGTTGTCCAGGCTGGTCTTGAACTCCTATGTTCAAGCCACCTTCCTGCTTCAGCCTCACAGTGCTGGGACTACAGGTATGGGTGTGGATCACAGCTTTTGAGCAGATGGTCAATGAGTATAGCTACAAGTTCAGAAAGTGGGGAAGAATGGATAAACACATGCAGATGAACAGTCTTCCTTCCTCCTCTGACACAAAGGTACCTATTTTCTGCCTCAATGGTAGCAATGTCACTCGTTCCTCATGTGTGTATCTTTCCAGAGAGGTTTTCAGATACAAAAGCAGTTTGGGTGTGGAAAAAAATAAAACATAATTTTCCCCCATTTTTCAAAACTATGAAATGTGTCACCATTTTGTGTATCTCCTCCGCTCAGAGGCCATGCTAAATTACTTCATGTTGATCTGATTTTAATATATGTGCTGCCAAAGTCAGCATTTTCTCCCCTTTTTGTACACATGATGGTGCCATAGTCACTGTTCTGTTGCTGTGAAGAGACACCACGACCAAGGCAACCCTTATGATAAAAGGCATTTAATTGGGGGCTTGTTTACAGTTTCAGAGAGGTAGCCCATTATCATCATGTGGGGAGCATGGCAGTCTACAGGCAGACATGGTGCTGGAGAAGGAGCTGCGAGCTACATCCTGATCCCTAGGCAGGGGGAGGGGAGGGGAGGGGAGAGGGGGGAGGAGATGAGGGGAGGGGAGATGGGGAGAGAGAGACAGAGACAGAGAGACAAAGAAAGAGAGCCTTAGTGTAGCATGGGCTTCACCCCGGGGACACATTTCCTCCAATAGGGCGACACTTCATCTGACAAGACCACGGCTCTTGATCCTTCTAATCCTATCAAACAGTGCCACTCCCCGGTGGCTAAGCATCCAAATACATGAGCTATGGGAGCCTTTCTAAATATATATCATAATGTATATCATAATCACTCTATTAAATATTTAGGAAGTTCACATCATAAACCCCAATTCTGCTTAACTCCCTTCCCCTCCATATCCTCCCTTTCTCCTGCAGTGAGCCCCCCAAATGAAAAAATTTTTTAAAAAAATCAAACCAAACAATACCATACCAAAGCAAACAAAGAAAATGAAAAAGAAAAACAAAAAAAGAACAAAACCAAAACAACAACAAAAATCCCCTTCGCGCCTCCATCTTTCCGGCCTCTCCCGCACGTCTTCGTTCGCCCTGGTGGCATTGGGAGCAGTGTGTCTCACAATATACCCTTTCCCAATCAGCTTTACTTGCAAATGTTCATTGCCATGAGTCATTTTTTCTGGCCAAAGGCCTCTGGTTTCTGGTTACCATCATCACTGGATCCTCACCCTCCTCTCCGACATCCCGCGGCCACGGGACCAGTTACAGGATCATCCTTATTAAACCACCGTAGACGGTAAGTGTGGAAGAAACAGTATGTGTAGGGCAGCCTTCACCTTTTCTAATTGTGCAGTTAACAGTCTGGGGACGCCTGTTTGTAGACACCAGGAGAACGTAGATGAGCTTGTCATCACTGTGGTTAGATTCCACTGAAGGTCAGAGACATCATTTTGAATAGCTTATTAAAAATTTGAACCCTCTCCATAGATGTAGCACGTATGTAGATGATACCAAAAAAGTGTATTAAAAAGTTTTATTATAAAATGTCACAGAATCCAAGGTTCAAAGTAGCTAATTTGCTGAAATTCATAGTTATTAACTTGAAGTTCAAATTATTAAACTGTGGGGCTGTTAGATCTGATTCCAAAGTTCATGTTCTACCCAGGCATGGGAGACCTGATGTTCCCTCCCTCTTGTCTATGATTTATTCTTGTAGAGCTCCTCACTCAGGAGGCAGGAGATCAGAGTGGGTGGTAAGCTCACCAACTCCTGGAGTCCCCCACGCCCACCTAACTTGGAGAAATCCAACATTCGACTACGTAGAACACATGTGATATTTGGTGAATCAATCTTATCCCATTAAGGTAAACATCCTTTAACCTAAGAAGTCATACAGGACTGAAAGCAAGACAGAGCTGCCTTGTTGATATTTAGTCTCAACTTCCTACATGTAGGGATTTAATATAAAACACAATAATGCCCTCCTACATAGTAACTGTTAAGTCATATTTCTATTCAGAGGTCTTGCTTTATATATTTTTAAGTTCCTTTACTAGAATCAAACAACAATAAATTGTCTTCCTAAAGGATTGATTTTTAATATATCCTTTTCATTTCCAGCAGTGTCTTGCCTTGCAATCTATTTTATTTCGGTCTTTATACATAGAGTGTATTCCTTAATAAGAGGTACACAGCTGTGCATGCTTTCCCATTTTTTCTATGTGTAACTGGAGTATGTAGTCATGCACATTTAATATAATTTTTCATATTTGAGTTAATATCTCTCTTCTTGTATTTGTTTTCTAGCCATGCCTCTTCTATGTTCCTTATTCTATCATTTATTACTTCCTCTTGTATAGCTGAGATATGTAGTCTCTATTCACCTATTAGAATTTTCAAAAGGAGGCTATTCTGTCCCGCATGGTCCCACAGCCACTTTTAAAATAATCACTCAGAGGTTTAATATTAATTACAAATTCTCAGGTTTATTACTAACTAGCTCTTACAACTTAAATTAACCCATTTGTATTAATCTATATTTTGCCACATGGTTTCATGGCATTACCTGTTCTCTAGTACATCTTGTTGCTCTGGCAACTCACTAGCATCTGCCCCTGACTCTGCCTTTCTCCCTGTATCTCTGCTTGAATTTTCCTCCTGGCTCTATCCTGCCTTGCTATAGGCCAAAGCAGTTTCTTTATAATAATAATAAAACATCACAGCATACAGAGGGGTTATCCCACAACAATAATTTGTATTGTGATGTGGTTAGATGCACTTTTCTTTGTATTTCTACTACTGTGTTTTACAATGTGTCATGGTGTGGTTAGGTGTGGTTTTATTTGTATTTATACTACTGTGTTTTACATTGTGTCATGATTCTGCTGTTTGATAACGCTACTCAGTCTCAGATGTGAAAACTCTTTCTCCTCTTGACATTTCACTTCTAATTCAGCTGCTTTCTTTCCCAGGCGTTCGCACCCACGCTTATCTGGTCTCACCGCCTAGCCCACCTGTTTCTAGTGCTCTGTTTCTCATATTTCCTGTATCTAAAAACAGATGAACACAAAGTCTTCATGCTCCAGACTGTATTTTGTGTCTATCTTCCAATGACTAATCACTTCTTCAGACGACAATGACATGCTGTTAGCCCATCTCTTGCATTTTTCATTTCAGACATTGGAAGGTGTAGTTGGAATTTTATTTGAATCAACCAACCAGTTCTCAAATAAGACATAGAGACTTCTTATTACTTATGGATGCTTGTACTTAACTTAGGCTTGTCTCACTAGTTCTTTTAATTTATTCTGTTTTTATTTATCTATGTTTTGCCTTGAAGCCTTTTATCTTTCTTTGATTCTGTATGCCCTTCTCTGCTACTTCCTCCGTGTCTGGCTCACTGGCCCCTAGCGTCTCCCTGTTGACTCCTTCCTATTTCCTTTTCTTTCTTTTCTGAGCCTAAATTCCTTCTCCTACTTACTCTCCTTACCCAGAAGTTCCACCTACACCTTCTCCCTCTCCATTGGCCATTCAACTTTTTTACTAGATTACACATGTACCTTAGGAAGACAAGGTAAAACAGCAACACAGCTTTACACGATTAAATATATGCAACACATCTTTACAAAGTTAAACAAATGCAACACATCTTTGCATAGTTAAACAAATATTCTGCAATGGGGAGGGGACTAAGAGGGATAGTTCTAGATTGTGCGATATAGAGGAGAGTCTCTCTTCCTTGGATGAGTGTGAGACCCAATTTTTCTCTCCCCAGCACTGACAGCAAACTTTCTTTGGTAGCTTTACTTCTTAACCACTCCCTTTTGATCCACGAGGACCTAAATGATTTAGACTGGCTTATTTTCTGCAGGAACTTGGTCAATCAAAATTTTGCTGTCTCTGTAACACTGAAACTGTACTTTCTGTCTGCCTAGCCATGGGAAACTGATGACAGCCACGCTCATAGTCTGTCTCTTAATGGTCATTTTCTGCTTGGCTTCTCAAGCTCTGAGTCCCTGATGTTTAATGAGCAAAGAAACCTCTTGAAGGAAAAAGCTATTTGGAACATGGCACTCACCTCAGTGAGTTTCCTCTCTCTCCAGAGTTTTTTCCAGTTCTGCTTATCTACAGACCTCTTAAGAGCCTGAAAATTTCCCCTTTCATATTAAAACTTCCTAGTTTTTTTTTTGTTTTGTTTTTGTTTTTTCAGTGGGAAATTCAGGTCGCTACACATAAGTCTGCTATCATCACAAGCAGAGTTGAGTCAGGTGAAGTCTTCACATTCCAATTCACAAGTGCCTGACACTGTAGGACTCTGTGGCTCACAACTGGAGAACAGCTGTAGCTCAACAGGCCTGGGAAGTCCTGAACCATATGGAAAGTTAAAACCCCCACAACCCCCAAAGAGTTATGAACCACCATTGTAGAACATCAATGAATACTTAGTTTGTATTAGAGAGAAATTTATTTGCATTAAATACCTTAATTATCTGTATTAAATACCTAATTTATTAATATAAGACAAGGCTTCCAGGTGTTGCCCCAGAAAATATTAGGCTCTAAATATCAGATTCTAGCTCACTGGATCTTTTTCATCTGTCCTTTGCTACTACTAAACAACACTGTCAAGCTGTCGGTCTTTGGGACTTGAATAGAGCACCTTTTGAGCGACGTGATG